>NC_141297.1:12644955-13244955 GCF_037954325.1 Fistularia commersonii
AATGGCAAAGAAGCATTTAATTTTTTTTTTCCCACCCAGGCAGTAATTCCAGACATCTGAGACCAAAACGAGTGGTTACAAGGAGGTGGGTGTGGGGATTTTTAGGCGTCGGGGGAGAGGGGCTGCAAAACCCATGTGCCTAAGATGTTTTTTGCTGCCCATTAATGATTGGTTTTATATGGTACAATATTCTTATCTGTAACTAAAACAGTGTCCTTGCTGTGAAGCAAAGGAGAGATTACTTCTTCCTAAATTTTGTACTTTGTTGTGTGCCATGACAATACAATTAAATCAAAAATATTGGTAGATTTAGAAAAGTCATCGCTTAGAGTAGATTGTTCTCTGATTTAAATACATTTATATACCATACATTAATGATGCAATAAGGACAAAGGCCATACTTCAAACTTCGAACAATTCTTGCAAAATCAAGGTGAACATTGAGCAAAGGCCTAAATATATACAAAATTACAGAATATGGGTTAAATTTTTAGAGAAATTTTAGAGAAACAACAGCTTAAATGAAGAATAATCACCCAGAGCATTGAGGTAATAGATAAATGAGACTATATTATCATATTTCCTTGCTGATTAAATATTTGAAAAGCTGAGCAAATTACAAATGGAATTGTAATTTATTGCTATCAAAGTTAACTGTTTTTTGTGAATGATTATTAAAATGCCACAGTTCGTTTAACGGGAGTAGATCTTGGGACTCCTGCTTAATGTAGCTTTTGGCAGGTCTGCATCAAGGCTGCTAAATTTACTCCAATGAGCCATGGAGACGGAACTTGGAGTTTTGTAATCAAGAAGTGTACATTGTCCTCTTATAACCATAAAGGTATGAGTGGGACTCATTTTGGACGATCACCAAATAATGCAAATGTAAACTCGGAACTCTGTTGACAGGTATCTGTTAGCATGAACATTGGGTATATGTGCCGAATACCAACTACTGGTTCAGCGTAGCTGAACTGGACACTTACATAATGATCAAAGTTCAAATAACTTCAATTCTTCAATTTGAGGAGATTATGTATCCCTAGACACATGCTTTTATGATTTCGACTGTAGGTATGGAAAATTTGTTGAACTGAAAAAGTGTCACTTAATTGTTTTATATTAATGACATATTAAGGACATATCATGTGATCACAGACAAACACTCCGAATCTCTTTGTTTCATAAAGGTTGTTGACATCGGATCCACTCTTCACTTGATTTATTTTCAAGGCCCTTTCGAACTCCCACGTGTTGTTTATCCTTTAATTTTCATAAAATATTCTTTGTTTTTATTTTATTTAAATTAATTTTTATTGGTCTTATAAAGCAGTCTATCCCCTTATGTATCAATGCAGCTGTATAAAATTAAAACTAAGAAAAGATGTAATATGTATTTTCGCAACAATGCTGAGCCACAATGAAACGACTGGTAGTCTCACATCTAGATATCAATAAATGATTTGAGAGTTACATGAAATTTAAATGTTGTCATTGTAGCACAATAGCTTTTTGAATGGCCTGTAATGGACAGTTATCAGATACTTTAGATCCATTGTTTGATCAAAGTATAGTTTAGCATGCAACAATCAGGTTTCTGGGATCTGCCTTTGGCTATCACCATTCACCACCTTTTCCATTTTATGCTCAATGCCATTTCCCGTGTTCCCTTCAAAAAAAAAAGCAATATGCAATGGCAGTAATTTTTCAGTACAACTTTTCATTACAACGTGTTGTGAAGTAAAAGTGCAGATTCTGTCTCCCTTGACTTTCATGGATGTTGATTTTGATCATCAGCCAGAGTTGATTTTGTGCGTCATTTAGCTGCAGCAGAGAAATGTGTCATTTACTTGACCAATAAACCATTTCCCTGATTTATAAGTCAGTCTAAACAGGTAATAAACTCTTCATGCATTAAGCATAATTCTTCTTAGGTGAGGGATCAGAATACAAGTGGCACCTATGAAGACCAGAAAATGTTCATAAACACAATGGCATTTGCTCATGGCTGTTAAATCCTTCATACTATCCATCACTGTTTTATGGCTAGTTAGCTCAGCTCTGGCTGCACTGATCACACACACCCTAGGGGGCTTTTTCAACAAGGCTTGTAAAAATCATTACACACCTTGCAGAAACAATGTTGTAAACTTGGTGTGAATCCTGACACATTAAACACTGTTACTGAGGACGGCATCAAGATATGGAAATTATGTCATATGGATGCAGAACCGACAGGGTGAGTTACATAACAGACACAGGCTTAGTTAAAGATATATACTGGGCACCTTCCCATCAACTGGTTGAACAAAACAAAATATGCAAAAATTGTTTCCACAATAACTGGCATTGAAAAAAACATCTCTCTTGACATATATGAGCAATATCATCCACAATTTAGGATAAAACAGAACACTGTGGGTGATCAACATTTATGTGACACCAAAGGGTGGACACATACATAAAGATTTTTGACTTATAACTTATTTTAAGACACAATTCCAAAGAATCTAAAGATTAGTGTGAATTAGGGTGAATTAAGGATTGCACCATGTCCTGAATTAGACGCTAGGCTGTAGCAATACAACCATACAAATACCTGATTGGACGAATCCTTTGTGCTTTGTGGATTCCAAGATGGCAGTGGCCTGTAACCTCTCCCACAGATGTGACAATATATTCCCTAAAATATATTTCTGAATAGAGCCCAGCTTGGTTTTAGAACAAGCAGTTGCAGAATTAATTTTATATCAACACCTTGCTTGAGTCCCTCTGCAAAATGTTCAGATGAGGGCTACTCTTCATCGTGGACAGCTACATTTGCATAATGCTTGTCGGGGTCATCGTTATGCAAAAGTATGAGTATAAAACTCAATGTTCCACAAACTCAGTGGACTTTTCCCTAATGATAGCATCTGAGCAATTTTTAAATGTTTTGATCTGAAACTGTGCTTAGGAGCAGTTATCATCTCCAAAACATGAATTTTCCCCACCTACTTTTGAGCTTTCAAAACAGAGAATATGTTTCCTGTTCTGTAGTTTGCCTCTAAAACTGGTCAGATTGTTTCCACGATTTGAATGAACAGGAGAAAATCTATGGCATGACTTTTCACAAGTGTCATTCCAAGAGAACTTCAAAGCTGGCCCATGTTCACAGAGGTCTGCTGTTCATATTCTGAAAATACTTCACTCAATTCTTCAACCGTCAAAGTATTTTACATTTATTCAGCTGTAGAAACGCATTATTCTACTGCTGATGAAAGTATTATACGCTTATGAATAGGCAATAGGCACAGAAAATTCCAACTGTGCTTTTCACAATGCTTTCTCATTAGTGAATTTTCAAAAAGAGGGAAAAAAAAACCTGTTCCAAATAGACAAATAGACTCCACTTGCTCAGGCTGCCTCTGCTTAAGCTTTACTGCAGGTTCTCTGTGTAACGTATGGCAGCTGTTTACCACTGAGCTGTGTAGAAGCTCATTACCGTGAAGCTTATTATGAGGCCATGGGAGACACTCGTTAGTCACTAATTATTTTTGAGGAGCTGCCTGGATAGTCTAGATTGACATGAGCGCGGAGAGAAAAGAGACATGCAGTTACTGTGCAATGGGAGGTTGTAATGTGATGTTTGAGAGACAGGGATCTGATGTAGCTCACTTAGCTGGGTTTGCAATCATTACATCAACTTGCTGTTGTAGCTGAGGAATCAGAGATTCAGAGAAAAAACAGTGGTATTTCACCTTTCATGATCATAATGTTGTTTTTGGCAACACCAGACATTTTTATCAACAGCAACCCATTATCTTCCCACCAGATCAGATCCACAGGTTTTCATTTCATCGAACTTTAGAAGCCAGTTTTGTGTTTCCTGCAGTTTCCCTCATTATTCAGTTTTTGAAATTGCCATGAAAAATACAAAGTCTTATAGTTATAGCATTGGGAAAAAAACACAATTGAGTTAAGGTGAACCCTCTTCTGACAGAAGTGTTATTGGAATGATTGTACAGGAGTTGACAACAACGACAATGTCTCATAACTTCACATAATTTGTTTGTACAAAATTACAAATTGTACAAAATGCTTACGAGACTCAGCGTTAACATTAGAGCAGTTTGTAGTAATCAGAAAGAGAGGGAGAGAGAGAGAACATAAAAGTGATAAATTAAAAGCATTTATTTTGTACATTTTTCAACAATTTTCACCTTTTTTTTTTCAAATACACTACAAGAACATTACACATACAATGTGTCATATATAGATTAGCTTTTTTACATTAAACAGCAGCAGCTGAATGTACTGCAACTGTGACAGTGTGATTGTGATCACACTGTCAAACAAAAAATACAATTGATACCAGATATGATCGTAGGATAGAATGTAGTCCTTAAAATATAAAAATTGATAGTAAATTTAGCAAACATTGTTTTTTATGCAGCAAAAAGGGTGAAAAGTGGTGGTCTGCTTCATCTTACTCTACTGCCACCAAGACCATGAAAAAGTCTAAATATTATGAAGAGATTTTTTTCCTTTTTTTTTTTTTTTAAATATACCCTGTTAATTTCTATGTAAAATATTTGTTCTTCAAAGTAATTTCAATGGCTGGTTTGCACAGGATATATTATTTAATTCATTGTGGTGTCATTCAGATATGGGCTAAAAGTTGTACTGTTATTATTTTAACGTCTAAATTCTTTCTGTTATGGAAGAAATATTTTCTGAGTGACTGTAAGCTAATAATTTTGTATGCAGGATGTGGCTCCTCTATTAATTAACGAAAGAACAAAAAAGGAGAAAAAAAACTCTTCCTCTGTGTTCTGGCTGAATCTTTGCTGGGAAAGCCACACGCACACACAAACACACACACACACTCCTTTTAAACTTTTTCCAATCAATCAAGAGGGAAACCCGAGGAGGGGAGGCAGACTGTAAAATGGGATTTGGGCCAAAAAGGCAGGAAAGGCAGCTCAAGTGGACATGCTGGCAAAAATACATGCTTCACATGCATGTAAACAATCGCACATGCACACGCATACACATGCAGACAAAATACATGGATGAAACATTATTCATACATCTCATTCATGTTGTATTGTTTTTGATTTTTGGCTCTGATGTAAATTAAGTGACAATTATAACACAGTGTTGTTGGATTTCCTACCATGTCACTTGAAAAAAGCTGAGAATTTAAATTATTTTCATCAACCTCTAAGAGAGAACATCATTCAGGTCTGTATGTTCTACTGTTGCTCCTTTCTACCCTCCTTCCTCTCCCTCACACCGAAAAATAAAACTCAAATATGATGCTTTGCCAGTTCTCATAAGCTGCCTAACAAAACCATTGAGTGCCCTGTCATGCTTTTGCTGCTATGCATTGCTCCTGCGGGCTTATTTCACCCAGAGTCCACATGCTGTACTCTGCAACAGTGGAGTGCATTTTATACATAAAGGCTCTGGCAAGACTGAGCTTCTCCTTGCCTTTTCTGCTCTGGATCTGAATCCATCATGATCGGGCAGCTGGCGGCACTGCACTCTGAATGTCAATGCCGCTCAGTGTGTGAGACGGCTAGTGGTGCATCAGGCTGCGTACAGTGGCTAATCATAAAAGCTTTTCAGCTTCTTGAAATGGTTCCATAAGAGTCGAGGAAGTGGTTTTGGTGTCCTGTGACTCAATGGCTATTATAATGGTAATTGAGCTGATTTATGTGCATCACTGAGAAAGAGAAGGGTCTCTATGGCTCTGTTGTTCAAGGACTCTTCTGATGAATGGAATTATGTTTCTATTATGTTCCTAATTTACTAATGGAAGACTTGTATAAAAAATATATCTATAGATACTTTCTGCCTCATCTGAATGAGAGCTGGTAAAAGTCCATCTATTGAACATGTTTCCTGTCAGATTGGATTTCTTGATAACTGGAGCACCTTTTAACACTAAACTCAAAGAAGTAAGTCTGGCATGGAAAAAAAAAGACCTGTGGCGGGATCAGTGATGTATGATGAAAAGCTTTCAGAGGTGAAACACTCCAGATCATGGGAAATTATCATGGAACTCTCGGGTTAAAATGCTATTTTTTTGCAAATATAAAAATGCAAATGTTTGGGTGGGGTTATCTTCCCTGAGCATTGCTGCTGTTCCTACACATGGAGATCATGTGTCTTCTAATGTATAGAAAAAAAAGAAACTTCTTAGAATAAAGATATTTTATAATTTTTAGATAAGCAATCATTGCTTGTAGCTGAAGACCCAGACGACTATATTTATAGAGAAACAGAAATATTCATACAGTCCAATCCAGAATTTAGTTTATTTAAACAAAAACTCATGAAGCATGGTTAGCACAGGGAATAGAGTATAAATGTAATGGATATTTAATGGATATAAAATTGTCCTAAGATGCCTGATTAAATGAAGGAAACCACAGAAAAATAGTGAACCTTACACAATCATATTCACCACCCTGCTTGTGCATGGCTTTCTGAGTCTGCAATCTTTTGCTTGTGTAGTCATTCATTCATTCATTCATTTATTCATTTATGCATTCATTACTTATAACGCTTATCCTGCAGTCAGGGTCGCAGGGGGCTGGAGCCTATCCCAGCTGTCATTGGGCTAGAAGCAGTGCACAGAACTGGACTGGGTCGCAGGTTAATCACAATGCTTGTGCATCAAAAAGTGGTCATCAAATTGTAAGACTAAGCTAACAGTAAGTTTACACCTTTTTGACTAAAGCAAATACACAAAAACCCTGTATATTGCTATTGTTGTGTTAGACAGTGTCCACTGCACATGATGTACTAAAATCACACTAACTATCAAATCAAGTATTTGTACGATTCTGTCACATCTATATCTAATTTGATGATTCAATTCAAAAGTTCTCACAACAATTTGGTATACATTATTATTTTCAATATTAAATGTGATAAGAAGAATTTCATCTATATGTAAAAAAAAATCATCTATATAATGCTTAGTGTAATTTGTTTGAGGATACAGGGTTTCATATGTGTTCTCCTCACACTAGCACTTCCATGCTTGCCCATGTATGAAATATTCCTGCTCACATAAATATTCATATATATATATATATTCTTCCATGTCAGCCTATTAAATTGTTTATAGCCACTTCTACTGTTTGTGTCATGCTTTCAAAATATAATCAAAGAAACCATGGATACCCAGCCCTATAAATGATAAAACCTGTGCATTATTGTTTTCATTCAGCCATATAATGTGAGGATGAACAGTATAGTTTCATTGTCAGTTAGAGAGCAACATGTCATTTGTATCCACAACAGCAGAGATATTCTGTATAGCTGGGAACCTACAGGTGAAACTAATAACATTGCTCTGTTCCATTTAGGTGTGCCGGTAAATCATCAATGCACAGTAGCGGTGGAAGTGGCACACAGGCAGTAAAGGGAATTCAACCAATATTAAAGTTCCTTTCATTGATTTGGTTATGAAGCATTCTAAGAGCAGGGCAAACAGATTGAAAGTTTATTATTTCAAAGTAGTATATTATTAAACGATAAAGAAGAGTCTTCAGTGTTCCCTGCTCCAAAGAAACTACCTTTAGCAGCTGGATTTTACATTTAGTTGTATTATTATATATCCTATTGTTTTTTTCAGAAAAAGCCTCTTCTGAATAGCCACAAGACCTGTGACATACACAGTATTTCAAAATATGCTTTTTTTCCCTCTTTCTTTTTCATACTGTTACCACACTATGAAGCGAACTGTAAAATTTTGTCTTCTTGTGCCTGAAACTGAAGGCCTTTCTCACGGGATTAACATTATCATGGGAATTCATGGGATTATAAAGTATTCCCCCTCTGTGCTGTGTGTGGCAGACTTGCACAGAAATAATGTCTGAATTTTACTCACGAATTCACGGATGTTATTACCTCTTTATTTAGAGAGTGAAAAGGAAAAACAGGAGGAGAGGTGGTTCAGCATGGTGGAGCATAAATTCAAAGGTTAGCGAGAGGAATACAACACTGCATTAATTTCAAAGAGGACTCAAAATTAAACCATGCGAGTAAATCTACATGATTGAAACAGAAATGTGTAATTGTATAACTTTTCAGTTGGATAAAGGAGATTAAAAAGAGTATTGATGAAAAAACAAACAAACAAAATGAAAAACAAACTTTAAAGCATGTCGAATTCCGACAACACTGATATGTATCAACATATATTGTCACTATATGGAAGGTCATTGAAAGGAGAGTCACAGACAACCTACATAAACGTTCCAAAAATCTCGTAAAAATCTTATCCCAATGGTTGGAAAGCTTTTTGCAGAAAGCACCATCTCATAAAACATTTAATGGTGTAAGTATCATCAGTGTGAAATACCAGTTCTAGTTTGGTTGCTTTTAATAAGACATGGGCATTTTTAACAATTTAGCTGAATAATGGTTACACTTTATCGGTAGATATGGACACAAAAATCGATATTAATTGAATATTTCCTGATCTGCTTTTTTTAATGATGGACTTTTCTGTCTATGTAGTGCTGCTTCTTTTTTTTTGATGCCGTTCTATGCCGCATGCAGAACAACTGAGGATAAAAAACAAAAATAGAACAAAAAGAAAGGAAGAAAGTAGAAACTCCATGAGGCTTCAGTAAAAAGTGTTCTGCCTTTGTTTTTTTTTTTTGTTTTAGTGTTTCATCCAAATGTTGATCTCTGTGTTTACACCAGCTATCATGCAGACAAAAATGAAGGCTTTAGGACGGCTGTAACTCTGCCACATAGAGTCATTTCCTGCTTCCCCTTTATCAGAGTAGTAATTGCCACATCCCATTCCTCAAAGAAATAAACGATAAGCGTTTCCCTGCTGCTTCTCCCGCCCACAGCTATCTGCAACCTCACACATTGTCCTCCGCCTTCCTGTGCATCCACCGCTTCTCCCCCTGCCACACCATCTCACATTAATTCCTCTTTTTAGTCCTGCGATATATTAGTCTCTCACCAATTCAGAGCGTTACTCGCATAAACACATAGCAAATCATTAATTCCATCTGTTGTAAAGATTTAGTTGGTTTCTCATCACACATATAAACACATAAACGCTCCTTCTCTCATATTCATTTCTCTGTCCATCCCCTCGTCCTCCCCTGCTAAATGGTCTGGCGTCGGCCTTGGTTTCCATGCTGCAGCTTTGCGCTGATTTGCAGCAAATGCCTGAGAGCCTTCTACTGTTTATCTTAGAGATAATGATAATGCTTGGGGCTGAGCAGATCCAACTCATTGCAGCCTTTGATGGCTTCAACAATGGCAGTTTGGAGATTAGAGATGACTTCTGCAAAGAGATACAGGATTCAATTGCCATGTGTTTGAGTCACTGTCACACCAGAGGCAACGGGAAACATTCCTTCATTTCAGGTTTCATGTGTGGGTCTCCTTTCATTTTTTTACCACAAAAGCATCTTTCAAGTATCAGAAAATACTGGAATTTAAAAAATGTGTTTGACTCAAAGAAACAGACTAGAAACTAAATCCCCACAGCTTGCAGTAAGAATAGATTATTATCTCTTGGTCAGATTTTGTAGATTAAAGAGAATGATGTCCACCAAATAATAAAGCACTGCTGTCAACAAGTGACATCTCAACATTGGCTCAAGTATGAGAAGCAATATGGTCCAAAATATGTGTGAACTCTGCATTTTGTGTCTCACAACTAGAAGGGTAAAGACAGATTATCATGACTGATAATCAGTTCTAAATCTTTCACAGCAGTTTTCATGTCCCATTTTTGAACGGTATCTATGAAAGGAGGTGTATAATGCTTGGAGCAGATAACTATTTTCAAATCGATACACGTGCATCTTAGGTATCACAAATGGAAAAACAAATAGAATAAGAAAACAGATTTCAACAATGCTGTGTAATTATTTGAGGCTTGTAGCTCTCGCATTACATAGGACAAATCTATGATATTGCCACTGTAGCTATAGCCAAAATTATGAACCATAACCTAGAATTTCACTTTCCACACATGCTTATTCTTTTTTGTTCTATCTATCTATCTATCTATCTATCTATCTATCTATCTATATCTATCTATCTATCTATCTATCTATCTATCTATCTATCTATCTATCTATCTCTATCTATCTATCTATCTATCTATCTATCTATCTATCTATCTATCTATCTATCTATCTATCTATCTATCTATCTATCTATCTATCTATCTATCTATCTATCTATCTATCTATCTATCTATCTATCTATCTATCTATCTATCTATCTATCTATCTATCTATCTTATCTATCTTATCTATCTTATCTTATCTATCTTATCTATCTTATCTATCTTATCTATCTTATCTATCTTATCTATCTATCATTTTTTCTTGCATCTTTTTTACCAATTTCTCGGTAGTTTCTTTCATGCTTTTGAAATCAATGAAGAGCTTTGGTTCATGGGAGTAATAACAAGGTTAAAAAAATAAAAGAAAGTGAATTAAAAGATACTTGAAAGCATATTTTCTAGTTTGTTTCGGTGAAAAATATGGAATTGCAATTGCACAATTTTGTGGGTTTTAAGTATGTACTTTTAACAGTTGAGGTTTTGTAACTCAGATAGTACATTTCTATTCATTTATAGTTTTTAAAATTCATCTCATAATAACTAAAATGGTTGAATGTTTTGACAAAAATGGAAAGGTAATGGCTCTGGTTTTAACATAAGAAATTAAAGTTACCAGGAGCACACACAATTTATATTTTATAGCATTAAATTTGCATTATCATGCGAATGTCTAATTTTTTCCCTAAAAATGTATTTTATTTGATATCAAGTGATAAAAAATGATTGACATGGCTTTATTTTACAATCATCACCATAATCATCAGCAACATCAGCATTCATTTTCACAAAAATAAAGACCCAATCTGTAAATTGTCAAAAAACAATACTAAATCTTATACATTTTGCGAGGCACTTTGGAAGATGTGAAAATGTGAACTGAAGCTCATTTTTCTGGTCATTTCATGATTTTATTGTGGCATTCTCACATCTTGACGTTGTCAACGACTGGAGATAAATTTCCCTCCTCTGCTTCTCTGTCCATTCTTTCTGTTATCATCCGTCTGTATGAAAAATCTTTTTATATATCTGGCCTTCATGTCTTGTCTAGTGAATTAGCTGGTGAGGCACAAGCAGGTACCAACGATGACAAACCATGAAATTCTCTCTCTCTCTAGCTATATACTCTGGAATATCCACCTGCAGTAGTCACAATATGTGGGCCAAAAAAAGTACAAGAAAATTAACTTTACTATAACTTTTAAAATGCAAAGGGTAACATATACATACTGCTCTTAAATTTCCTCTTAAGTTTGCCAGCAAGCTGTTGAACAGATTTGTAGGTAAAATGCAACATTAAGGAAAGACTGATGCGGCTCAAACAGCATTTGATACCTTGTTGTCATGTTCAAAACCCTCCTGAGAGAACTTTGCGCCACTTTCAAACACACTTTAAAAGCAGGATTGACAAATGGTGTAAAGTAGACTAGCTTCTTAATGATAAAAAGCAGGTATTTCTTCAACCAGGAGACTGCGTACCTGTGTTAGCATGACTGATAGGGAAAACAATCATAGCTGTCAGTTCAGCACTTACGGGGGGATGCCAAGACTAATGTCGTGAGGCAATTGTGTATACAGCATATGTGCTAAAAGAGTTTGTATTTATGTTGTGTACGGTCTCTGTTTTTATCAGTATGGCAGCATCATGAGAGGAGTCATAACAGAAACAGACATCTTTCAGTTATTGGATGTCCATCAGGCCCTAAAACAAGTTGGCATAGTCATTGAACTGACTGTCCTCATCTCTGATTTAATAACCATTGTAGTTAAGTCTCAGTTTAAATGTCCTAAATTCAAGATATATCTGAAGACATGTTTCGTCTAAAACTGGGAGCCAACATCTGTGCTCATTATTGGTAGGTCTGTCTGATCAGGAGGATTGTTAAGAAAATTGTGTTTTGTTGGTTAAGTGACAGCCATTATCTTCACGCAATCAGTTATGTTTGCCTGACTGTATGAAGTAAAAGCACCCCAAAACCCTTTTACTTTTACTTTGTTGTCATAATTCTACCATGTGCAAGAAACCCTTTTTTTTAAGCCTGTTTATAAAACCAAACCTCTACTTCACCCATCTTTAAGCACAGACATACATTGACACTGAGATTGCAGAGACGCGGTGGTGCAATGCACACACTCATTCCATTTGTGAGCTGAAAGAGGATGTGTTTCTGAGATTAAATTCACTTGAACGGCTTCAAATCATGGAGAAGTAAAATGAATAAATCAGCCGTTATGGTATTAAGTATGTGCAAAATGCTACTGCAATGACTGGAAAATCTGCAAACATTGACCTTAAGTCAGTCATGGATCCCCTGTCCAACTACAGGAAATTCAGGCAAGTAACAAGGAAATAGATGGAAAATGTACCATTTTCAGTACTGAAGTGATTATACATGAGAAACTGTAAGTCCATTATAGAAATAGAAAATATTCAAATATTAGCCAAGCAATACAGATTTTCACAATCCATCTTGAGCCCCACTCTGTCTACTTTCTGGTTCACTGTCAATTGAAGGCAAGTGGCCAAAACAGAGTTGTTATGACTATGTCACAACATTTAAGCATACCAAGATGAAGTACCCTGGACTGAATCAGTGACTGCTAAGGCTGGTTGTCTTTGCACTTTACTTTCCGTCTTTATGACTATCACTGAATATTCATGAGGCAAGGAGATTAATGGCATTTGAATGAAAGCTTCAGAAAAAGGTTATTGCTTCCTGATGGACTGTTGAAGGTTGTTAAATCATATTTTTTTTTTAAACTTGGTTAACTACTCAATTTTCAACTTGTTCATCAACAGGAGACTGTGCTGAACTTTTTATTTTAAGGAACAATCAAAGATTACATTTCTGATATTAAATGCATTTGCTGTTTCCCCTCAAAATTATGTTGAAACAGCCTGTAATTAATCATATTTTAGAACTGATATGCAAGCACCCTCAATAAGCCTGTGCTCTATACCTTAAATGGTTTTCTTCTACTTTTGTTTAAAGTGCATGTCTGTGGCTTCCTGTAACACTTATCCTGTCACTTCCTGAAGCCACAACTCCTCTGTATTGAGACAAGCTTTAATCAGAATTTTCCAGCAGGCACATGTTGTTCTCTGCACCCTGATTCCCTGCTTCTGTGGAGTCTCATAAATACTATTTTCTTTGTCATATAACAGTTGAGATTAATAGTTCCAAACAGTTCAAATACGCTTTACAGTATCAACACCCTTTCACTTAATTTGCAGGGGGGGATTGGATGATCAGTACTACTACATGAAATTAATGCCCTACAGTACTGCTATTTAGCTTGGCCTAAAAAAAAACCCCATATAGAATTATTGTAATTCATGAGGTTCCACACCTGAACTCAAAGCTATGTGTGAATTAGGTTCAATTACAGATCAGTAGATGACTGTGAGCTCATACCCTCAAAACTTGTAATGTTACAAAAAAAATAAATACTTATAAAATGATCAACGTTTGGTTATGCTATGACAAATGTATAATTACTCATTTACTGAGTGGTCAAATTCAGCTAGGTAGACAAGTACTCTACAATATCAATAATCTGTAAGGTACAGAGTGCACTTACTCAAAAAAAGATAGCAATATAAACCAGTGTCTGAAATGGGATGACCCATATTTCACTCGCTTTTAGTAGAACTGAAGATAATGAGCACTTTTGCCCCACAGACAGAAGTATCACTGAGAGACCTATTGACTGTCGCAGTAATTTCAAATATTGCTGGATCATGTTGGCTTTGTATTTTAAGGAATACAACTTTGTTTTCTCACCACTTTGTGATGCCATCTGATACATAGTATACAGCAAAGAAGGCCATAAAAAATGCCAAAGAGTTAAGCCTACTTGGACACTCGCAGTGAGTAAAATACACAAATACCGATGGTGTCTTTTTAGCCAATTGGTCTCATTAAGCTTCAAATTGAGATGCATGGTTTGGAATTTATCTTGACCACAATCTATTTATTCTTACTCAGGGGTGTCAAACTCAAATACACAGTGGGCCAAAATTGAAAACTGGGACAAAGTCACAGGCCAACATTGATATTTATTGAAAAAATCTTCCTCCAGATATAACAATGAACCTTTTCATATGGACCCAAAAAAGTTTTGCTCAAAAACTGAATATGGTACAAGCACACAAGGAAAATCCTGTTTTTTGTCTAAGTAGCAGGGTGCCATTATTAGCATAAGGTCGCTATGACTACTGTACACAGAGGAAAGGGCGTTTATGGGTCCTGTTGTGATTTTCGTGCCAAAACACTAGCAGAAAACTCTGGGATGTGTAGAATTAGTGGTACATGCACAGTAGACTATATCAGCGGGCGAGACCTAATAGTCATTTGGTATGGCTTTGCAGGCCAAATTTAATAACAGTGCGGGCCAAATCTGGCCCGCGGGCCAGAGTTTGACACCTATGTTCTAACTGCATTGAACAGACAGTTTACAAACTTGACTATGTCTCCTCCTTTGTTTGTCCAGCAATGTTCACAGAGGTGCCTCATGATGTCACAGCTCACAGGGGCCAGGATGTTGAGATGGCTTGCTCCTTCAGAGGAGCTGGAATGCCCTCCTACTCATTGGAGATCCAGTGGTGGTACATCAGGAACCACCTTGACTGGACAGACAGACAGCCCTGGACAACCAATGAGGCAAGTTTATAAAAGAATATCCACTCAAATCTTAACAAGTATAATATTATTAAAATGTGATAAGAGACAATAAATTAACCATGTTTATTTAACATTTCAAATTATCATCATGCTAAAACTGTATCTAATTATTAACCAAAACTGATCAAAGAGACCTGTATATGAATAATAACATGGGATCTTATTATTTTTGAGATTTGGATGATCTTACATTGTAGAAGTTGTTTTAATCCAAACTAAATTTTCACTTAAAAAAGGTTAGATGATATATAGCATTCTTATCTCGTTAGGATTCTGTACCATTTCTGCATAATGTTCAGAAAATAAGTAATGTGATCACACTTCTTGATTGGATTTGCAATTGTGTTTTTTTATGTGATAATAATGGAAGATGTGTGGATCTCTAGAACTGTATAATAAGTTGATTGTTGCTGTGTTGCTTCTAATAAAAAAAGATGACTGAGCCCATGAATGTTCAGTCATGACACCTGAAATTCATTGCCAGCTGAATAAGATTAATATTACTTTCACAATATGTATCTTAGTACATTCAACCATTGAAAATTTTTAAGTTACATTGAATGCAATCAATAATAGGAATCAGAGGTATTTACGTACTCTTAATCTATGTGTTTATTAAAAAGTTTATATTCAATATATAGAGTGTAAAACACTGAAAATTGAATACAAATACATACAGTTACTTTAAAGTTAGACAATTTGATAACTGAACTGATTTTTGCTATTATGTTAACAAATATGATTGTGCTTAGTGTGCTGTGAAGTTGGTGTAACTTTAATTGTTTAATAAAACAGATGCCACTTGACATATGTGTCACTATTCATATTGTGTTTCTGATACATATTTTTTATGGGGTCTCAGTCCTTAAATTGCATGTTTGAAAGTATTTGAATTCACTTGAATCTATATCCTGATTTATATATGGAAAAAGTACTACAAATATACAAACAAAAGAAACGTAATACCGTGTACGATATACAGAAAAACTAAGAAACATAAAATACATCAAAAGGCCATCACAGAGGTGTTTGAGATGAAATCCCTCCATAGACTTTAAACATCCCACAATTTTAAAATATCCGCTGTTGAAAAAATAAACTATTAAAAATATTAAGAGTCAGAGAGTCTGCAATTCTATCTTCTAGGTGGCTCCCGAGGATGAGATTCCAAAGGATGCGACAAAGATAAGTGTGAGTTTCTCTTTTTTTTTGCCTTGGATATAAATGACTGAGTGAAGGACAAAATTGGAATTTCTTGTTCCAGATGATTTGCTGTTGTTGTGGTTATGCCATATTATACATAAGCTTCAGATCGCCACCCAGTGCATTCGTTACACTGCACAAACACATTCACTTGGCCCTTGATGGTTTTGTAGAATCATTGCCAGAGTGCAGGCATCTATGATGCTCAGGGTTTCTCAAATGTCATCCTCGAGGGGGCACAGCCAGGAGGAGCATCATCTTAGATTCTCATTTAGCCACACATCTTTATGACTGCAGCCTTAATAAACGGTAACGGACAGGGTTGAAAGCGAGCAGAGCTTTTTATCTCTGGTCTTTACTAACACACAGTTTTCTTGCAACAAACTGGCGGTTCATTCTCCTGAGTAAGACAGCAAAGCCCCTCACTGACACAGAATTTGGATTGTTTCCTTTTAATTAACCGCAGACCTGAAGAAAATGCGAGGCCACGGCCACATTATCGTCCCAGCAGCTCCCCTCCCCTTGTTAAATTTTTCTGTGCTCATTTGACCATCAGCAAAGGACCTACAAACTGTAGCAATGGTGCACAAGCTACACCTTTGCAGCATAATGTAATAAGATACTGTGATACCATCTCCTCCCTAGTATGGCATTGGGAGATTATTTATCTTTGAAGTTATTACAATGTAAATTGGTGCAAAAACAAAACCCACTGTGCCAGATTACCTGTATTTGCCATTTGGTGCTCAGGGATATTTGCCAACTGGACGTTCGTAGTAGTCCCAATAGTAGGTAGACCTGTAAAATAATGGTGATGTAATATTTTCTATGGTAATCTAGTGAAAGTGACGCAAACAGATGTTTGATCAACAATAGAATGTTAGAGCGATGGTGTATGCAGAGAGTGCTTTAAATTTGCAGGGTATTGCCTAAAAGTGAGCACATTTCGCAAGTTCCCTTAGGGCTTAGCTTGATCTACTGCACCAGTCTCACCAGGCATCCACCATTGTTTTCTCTTATATGAATGTTAAAGCCATTAATGTATCATTTCAGGTATTACCATGTAACTGTCAATGCTGGTGTTATTCTAAGTAAGAGATCATATCAGCCTGTCATTCCTGTCACATCCCCCTCTGCTTCTATCACATGTCTGGTTTCTACCTGGTAAGAGGCAGTTTTTCCCTTGCCACTGTCACCAAGTGCTTGTTGATGAGAGAAGGGTGGTTTTATGTAAATAATTTCAAAGCTTGAGGTCCAGAACAAAGCTACATTTAAAGTGTCACAAGACAACTGGGTTGAGATTTAGTGGTATATAAATAAAAATTAATTTGACTTCATATGGCTGTGTGAAAATCCAAAAATATTAGCAATTTAACAAAATATATGGAGGTTTTCCGTCATCCCCTTAATGGTGAATTCTTGTCAAAATCTTCTTGTCATGGAAACTGAACTTCATTTTCTTCACTTGAAGACATTTCACCCTTCATCCAAGAGGCCTCTTCAGTTCTAATGTTTTGTTGGGGGTTTTCAAATATAACTGCCAGGGTTGGGGGCGGGTCTAAGTTACGAAGGCTTGTTATGCAAATGGAAGAGTTGATCGGCAGAAACCAGGTCAAGAGAGGTTGTTATGCTAATGAGGGTTTTTGTACGTTGGGAACAAAGGTACAAATTTGGGGGATTCACCTGGATTAGAATTGGAAAAGGTGAAGCCAAACTTCTCAGAATGTGAAACATTCAATCAAACATTGAACAAGGTGGCTTCTTTGACTCCTCTCTTAAACCATCTGTATTCTCTGGCCAATATGGACATTGCTGTCTTCAAAAGAATTGCCCTTCTTCAGTTATAGGTGGACTGTGGAGTCCTGTACGGAAGTGGTCGTTCAGTCCCCCCAATCTAGATGCTATCACAATCCTCAGTGCAGGTGACAGCATACAACCCATTTTTGACCTTATACCTAGACATTTTGTCCTTGGGGTCCGTGGGGTTTGAAGTATACTGGTATATGGTTTTTCAGAAACACCAGCAACATAAGGTATGACAATGATCTTCAGTTTCTTGTTGTCTTTCTCCCGTTCTATAGGCTTGCGTTTGGTGGTTTCCAATTTGGCAAAGGCCCAGTTAGGGTAGCCACAGGATCTTAGGGCATTCCTAATATGTTGGACCTTGGTCTTGCTGTATGTGTAAAAATGATTAATTAGTAATGACAGTATGTGTGTGAACCTTCCTGATGCAAACTAATTGAGCAACCATAAGAAACTGTGATTTTTACATAAACAAGGGGTTACTTCTGTTGAGATTACTGGTGTTGACACATGTAAGGAAGACCAGTTTGTGTGTGTGTGTGTGTGTGTGTGTGTGTGTGTGTGTGTGTGTGTACATCAAGACTTTTGAAACTATACGCCTGGAAAATCATCATAAGCTTCCTCTCAATGTAGATTTGAAATTTCCCATGGTAGATGCCATGACTGATTGATGATCAAAGTATTGTGTTGTGTTGAAAGTGTTGGCATGTACCATGTTTATATGGCTGTGGGTAATTTCAAAAGCATTAACTTGAGGCAGTAGTGTGAGTATCTTCCAATTGTTTAAAACCTGCAATTTGACGGGCATTAAAAAGTTGAATCCAATTGTAAGAGCCAACCTTTAAATACATAAGCAGATAAGATACTGCATTCTATATATCCTCGTCATTTATGCATGCAGACATGCATCCATCTCTAATACTGCAGGCTTAAGGTATTTGTGTGTGACTTTAAAAGATGGTGTAAATTCGATATTCAACTATCTGACAAGTGGCCTTGAATCTAATGATATTCTATGAATGTACGATTAAGAGGAAAATTAAGAAATCAAGAAAAATGATTACTAGTTTTCATATTTTCACAAACATTGTGTCTTCACCATTTCCTCCCTATTGATATCCCACAATACTGAATTTATTTCACCCATGATTGAGTCATGGATACCTTTCCAGAATTGACAACTAATTGATTATCAAAACTGTTAGTTTGAATTAGTCAGTGCTGAATGTGTTTGTATGATATATAAGACATATATATATATATATATATATATATATATATATATATATGTGTGTGTGTGTGTGTGTGTATGTATATATGTATATGTATCTATGTATGTTTGTGTGTGTGTGTGTGTGTATATATATATACACACACATATGTGTAATGACAATAAAGTTGAATCTAATCTAATATTTTGTAATGTACAATTTGGGGTTTGTTGCTTTGCTATATTTGTTTGTATGATGTTTGCTCTTGTCTCATATGCATGTGATAATTTGCATCACACTGAATTTAATGACATTGTATAACTTACATTTTTATGCGTGGATATAATTGCCTTCTTAAAACAATTCCCCAAGTAATTTTTCAAGATTCCAGAAAACACAAAAAAACTGAGCCATATGTTAAATAAGGGGTTGATTTTTTAAACAAAAACAAAACAAAAAAATAATAATAATTTTGCCAAAAAACTACTGAGGCAATCATTTTAAGATGAAGGAATGAATTAATGTATTATCCATCAGTGTCCATATAGAGCTATTGGTTAGAAATTAGCTTCAACTACAAATAGATTTGCATTTTACAGGTTATTACTTTTGTAGCTGTCAAATGCTTTGTATACCATATCTCTGTTACATTTTAACACACCTAAAGACACAATTTGGGAGGATGTTTACCACCAAATCATCAAACAGCAGAGACCATTCTGTTCACTTTTTTTTTTTCTGGGTTAATTGGAATATAAGGTAAGGAGCCGCTGCCCTGTGACAACTGTCTCACATAGGTGTTGGTTATCTTTTAGCCTTCCCTCCATCTTTTCAAAACTCTTACAGAGTAATACAACAATTATAATATTGTTTTTTTTGTCACTAAGATACTGATTCCAAATGTTGCCTCTGTGGACAATGAGGCAGGTAGAATTAATATTAAATTCTGCAAATGATATTTGAATAAATATATTTGTTGTCATATACAAAAATATTCAGAGAGAGCGAGGGAAGAAATAGATTTTATACACAATCTTAGTCTTTGTAGTTTTTTATTTTGTTGTTTGAGCCCTGGTTGGTGAAAGGACATCTTTTGTCTGCCATTTTCCTGACTTCTTGGAAAATACTACCCCTTTAATCTTGGGAATTTTTCACTTTCAACAGTCCTGTTCTCCTCTCTACCTGAGTATATCTAATAGAAAAAAAAAAGGCTTCTCTGTGGAGGTGAATATGATGAAGCATTTTTTTCTCTTTTTTTCTAATGTGAGAGTTTGCTGGTTCTAGCAGACGTTTCAGTGACATCACAAATGAGAAGGTTTTTCTAAGACAAAGTGAATACATTATGGACTTTTGGCTTGTACAACTCTGAGACAAACTACTGACCCGTGGACAGCTAAAACTTAAGGGCTCATAATTAAAATAGGAATCATTATAACTATCACAGTTTCCTCAGACATATTGTAACCTAATCCAAATAATGCTGACTTCAGAAAAAAACAGTGAGTGGAGACTGTTAAGAGTGAAGAGGTGCTCATCAGCAGACATTCTTTAACTTCTGGATAAAGCTAGACTTAATGTTTCCATGTCCTCCCAATAGTTGTGCTTAGCAAATTAGCATAAAAGATTAGAGATTTCAGTCACTTGTCAGGGAAGATGAAGCATTTCAGCATTCATTTATGAATAATTATGGAAGCATCACCAAACAACAATAATTAATAAGTAAATTAGCTATATGTATAAGACCAAGAAATACATTTCGATATGAAAAATCTCAAGAGTAAATGTGTATAGAACTGGTTGGGATATAATATTTAGAATGCTGATTAATAGCGACACAAAAGGTAGAAAAGTGAGAGGAGGGTCAATTTTCGTTTAGGGATTGTTGACTCTTTTCTGCCACATCTCAGAGACTCTGAGAGCGAGAGACTGCCTTTACAGAATGACTCCTGACACCATTTCTGGCGGCAGTACAAATAAAAGAAATGTAACTTTCTGCATGTAATCATACACCAAGTACCCCAAAGCATAACCATAAAATAACCTTAAATTACATTTAACTGAGCTATCCTTTATGTTTGCCTTTTCAGATGACCAGGACTTTAGAAAGTGTGCAGACACATTGATTTCAAGACTAAGAATGAGTGTGTGTGTGTTTTACACTAATGGACAGAGTTTAACAACGATGTAGTAGTTCGTGCGTAAATAACACGTATTGTTTTTCCATCATTTCTTTTGTTTTACCTTCCCCAGGTTGTGAAGGTTGTTGGAAGCAACATCTCCCATAAACTCCGCCTGTCTCGGGTCAAGTCGTCTGATGAAGGAACCTATGAGTGCCGTGTGATCGACTTCAGTGACGACGCAGGCACCCGCCACCACCGTGTCAGGGCTTACCTGCAAGTGGTACCAGAGAGCGACATTGTTGACAGTAACCAGAGCAACAACTTCCAGGTCCTGGATGACACCAAAAGAGAAATGAGATTTGGAGATGGTTTGGAGTCACAGAGCGCTGCCAAAGAACGTGGTCATGGCCATCACCAGAGTCACGGCCACCACCAGGAGCACAGCAAGCGAGCCTTGTCTCCTGCCCATCATGGCCACAGCCAGCAGCACAAGGCTGGCAGAGAGCTGAGGAAGCGGGACGTGGACAGTACCCACAGCCACAATGACTGCTCCAAGGAGCCCAGCTGCGCACTGTAGATGTCTCGTCACACCTGAGTAAAGAGTTGCACAAGGATTTGCATCATGTAATGTTTGTCACAGTACCAAAAGCTATTCTCCCCACACAGTGCAGGCCCGTACACAAGAGTCCAACACGTTGTACATGGGAGTGCTGTGCTGGGAATGTAGCTTTTTCTAGCAGTGTATGGGTCCGGGCTGGACGGCTCACTGTCTGTAAAGCCCGGCCTCACAACTTTCAGCAGGGGCGTTGACGTGTAGGTCTGGGAATTCTATTCTTTCTGGTCTTGACCATGAAAAAGGACTGATAAACTCACATACTATTGTACTTTAGATACTGTAAATGACACAGCCACTCTCATTCTTCACTGCCTTACTCCCTTAATTTATTCAACCTATTAAAATAGATAGATACCTTTTGTCAGTGAATCTCTACCCCTACAAAAATAGTTCGCACATGCCACTATACACGTGCCAAAATTGTAATTATTTTGCCAGTAATTGTGTCCAGGCTGATGTTTTGCTATTTAAAGTATTAAAAACAGAGCCTGATGAATATGGGATTTTGTAAACCTGGCACTGATATTTCTAATGAGAAAAATGTCTAATATCATTAAGTTGCCTGATATTTGATCTATATTTCAGGATTGCCATACCAAAGGTCATATCAACCCATAATAATGGTGAATAGTCTCTAACAACCAGCTGTAAAAGATGTGAACTTAACAAACCATATGTCCTAATATGACCAGATCTTAACGTCAAAGGACATTAAAATCTCTTACTGACTGTTGCATTTTAATATGTATTATTTTGACAGAACAACCTGAAAAATACAGAAACAACAAAATGGTCATGTCAGCCGACATTAGTTTTCTTAAACTAATTGTTTGCAATCATTCAACCAAGTATCTGTGTGTAGTCAACATTATTGCCTGGCTGTGACTGCTCTGAATGATTGTACAAAAAATATATATCAAAATATTGTTTTTCATATCAGCCATGTATACTGACACCTATATATATCTATAAAAGATAGATATCTGCTTGGAACATTGGCCAACTCATGTTGGTGGGGCTCTTCCAGCAGGATTAAATATTGATAATTGCTAAATTGCTTAAATTGTGGTAAAATCGCATTTACATAACTATAAATCAACAATATTACAGTTTACATTTGTCCCTGAGCATTTTGTGTTGATGTATTTGGTGCACAACAGATTAGTCATTTAGTCATTCAGGCTGAGAGAAATCCACTGGATTACATGAAGTTTATGTCTCTCCTAAGTAAGAAAAAAAAAACATTTTACTGTGGCTACTATTTGGTTAACAGTCCAGAATAGAATAAATTTGAACATGGTTCAAGATAGTTTGTCTTTTATTTGTATTTAATCTTAGATCCCTCTAAAGTTATTCAAATGCTGTGGCTCCTCAATCATTTAAAAAGCCTCAATCGTCTCAACAACAAGCCTCTAATCCACTTTGTATATACGACTGTATAATATGACATAAAGTGAGTGCATGTTCAGTCATTTTCTTTTTTTTCAGCCATAAACAAGTGTGTTAGTTTAGGAAAGCTTTTTTTGTTGTTGTATGTTTAGTTCCTCAAAAAAAAAAATAGATAAATCAGTTCTTTTTGGTTTGTATCTTTTTCAAATTAGAAAGTCCTGTCAGACTTTGTTTTGGAAAGTTGTTTTCTGTCGCTTTACTGCTCTCCAAAAGTGCTGTACAGACAAATGAATGACATTCTCTTCATAGCTGCTCAAAAAGGGGTTTCCCAAATGTATCTTAGTACTTAAAGCAGTGTGTCTTGAACTACTGTACTATGTGCAGACCTGCAAACATTCACAGTGTTTTACAGAATCAAAAATGTTGCATTAATTTAATGCATTTTCAGTGTGGAACAACCTGGGGGGCGATCAATTTTTTCTGCCATTTTTCTATGTCAATAATAATGTCATTGTGTACATGCTTGTGTGAAATGCAGGTCTTGTCTATGAAGTTACAGAAGAGTATCAGGCATTCCAGGCTATACGCAAAGACAGGATAGCTAACAGTAGAATAAACTTGGGCCTCTGGGCCATGAAACTGACAGGTTTTTCCTTTCAATCAGCAACTGATTTGATGTTTTGTCAAAAAAGAGACAGAGAGAGGCAAAGAGAGATCACTGTTGGTAAAAGGAAAATGTACAATTCTTCTAGAAAGTTTGATCTCACGCTACATGTATGCCTTTATGCAAATAAATAAATTGTCTATGAAACACGCTGTCTTTTTCCCCCCAAACAACAAAAAATAGGAAAAACCAAATTGAAGTAAAGAGTTTTCAGATAAATAATATCTACTCGACTATATGTAAACCCAGGGTCATGTGAGGGTTTTTTTTTAGTTCACAAACTTCTGGGTATTCACAGGAAAAATCTTTCCAATTTTCTTTAAAGAAATTAAGACAGGTTTTAAATGTATTATAACAGCTCCCTCACAAAAACAAAATAAACAAACAAAAAAAGGCTTAAAATCCCTGTTTTGAGTTTGCTTTTCGAGACTCAAAATACACACTACACTAAGTTGACGTCATTATTTAAATCTTGTTTTAAGCAGACGTGTTCACAGCAATGTCTCACCTTTGAACAGAGCTGGCTACTTAATGACAGATGAGATTTTCAAAAATAAAAACATTATGTATTTATATATATATTATATATATATATATATATATGTATATATATCTTTGTTCATGAGGAATATACAATATACACATTTTCCTGCAAAGTTTAAATGCGTTATTTGCTGTATTGAAAAAACAACTCTTCCCGCCCTTATACCAGCATTGGGTTGAGTAGAAAAACACATGTTTAATTTTGAGGTGAAATACTCCTGTAAGTCTTCATCAGGTGTAGTCTGTCTTCTAACCTTTGCACCATGGGCTTGTGTGTCATAGCATCCTTGTGCATTAAGGCAAAACAATATTGGGCACTTGCCTGAGTGTAATAGATGCCACCAAAGCTCAGCCCTTGTTGCTGATGACTAATGGTGCTATTGTCAGCACTGGCAGCACGATAAATAGCAGCAGTGCAGCAAGAGATAAAGAGGCGCTCTGCTGTGCTTGCTAGTGTTAAGTCAGGCAAGCTAAATACAAAACATGTGCAGATCTTGTTTCCTCACACTAGACTGCTCATACATTCATTATGTAACTACGAGGTGGGGGTTCCAAGTTCTCTCACCAGTAAGGTGAAATGATAAGGAGTATCTTCTGTTCCCTTCATTTGAAAAACCTCTGGATTGTTGTAGAGCGATAACTGGATGCCAAATAGCAGCAAAGTCCCATGAACCCAGTTCAGTGGCACTTGTCATTAGGGCAAGAGCTTGGCTTTCTAACATTCACCCCAGAACGTACCAAGTCTGTCTTCTGCCCTCAAAAAAATAATTATCGAAATCAAAAATCCAAGGTCAAACACTATTCAAAAATACATACATCTGTGCTACATCCTTTTGTACAGGAACCTCACATGCAACCACCTTTTATATCCTTATTCTTATTTAAATGTCTGTTTGGGAGAATAAAGTATAACTTAACCTATTTAAGGAAAACAAGTTTATCTAAAGGTTCAATTCTCTTCGGCTTGAACGGCTACAGTGTCAGTTTGTCCTCCTACTTTTGCAGAGCAAGGAATTGCAAAAGAGAGAGACAGCCAATGAGGAAGCAAAATATACCTGTGCTACATCAACTGGTTCACGTGGAATTAAAAAGGAAAAGGAATACTTGTAGACATAATTTTGGTTGAAGTTTGTCAAAATGCCACTGTTTTGTCAGTTCTCACGACAACAGGTAGGTCTCTTGACCAATGGGAAATGATCCAATTCAAATGAAGATCATACAGGAACGAGTTGCCAATCACATTAAAAAGGTTATCTAATCTGACATTGGCTAGAAGAAGAAATGCCTTTATTGATCATATTTAGTCACACACACACAGAACATCACAGAAATTTGACCACCGCATTTGACCCATCATTGATGAACACTGAGGATCTGCTTTGCAGCGCACCACACTTTGACAGAGTAGAAAGCGGGAATCGAACCAGGATATTTGGGTCCAGGGGAAACCACTCTAACAGCTCTAACAGCCTACAACTGATCTCACAGCTCAAAGGTGCCACCAAAACTGTTTTTTAAAATTAGAGCAGCAAACATGCTGTAGATAGTGAGTCTATGGTTCTTGACCTTAATGACCTGATGTTGGCAAAAAAAGGACTTAGTATTTTGAAATGATGGCTGTAAATCACTTCGGACTGTCTTGTGCTTAGTCAAGTGGACAGTCGCTCTGCCTGTCACATGAAAGACCAAGGTTCGATTTCCCGATGGGGAGAAAAACATGTTTTTTAAATTTCCCCATGGCGGGACGATTAAAAGAAGATTCTAGACTATTCTAGGGCCATCATGACTGTAGATTCCTTATTTGACATTGTCAAATATCACAATATCTATTTAAGCATGGGAAATCACATGCCAGCTCATCCAATCAAGGCAGACTATATTGGTTCTGCAATGAGGAACCTTCAAGTTTAATTTTCATATTTTTAACATAATTGCAGAAGATATGTGAGAAACACTTGAGTATTTGCTTGATTAGCACCAATTTAACGCTTTTTTTTAATGTTTTAAAGACATAGCTGTTTTTCGCTGGCCTCAGATTTTTGAAGTAGAATTTTTCTGCTTCCTTCAACAAAATGTGAATCTCTGAATAAGTTGGGAGATTACTGTATTTATGTAAAATAAAATCAGATGAAAAAGGAAAAGACAACATAACATTTAAATACGGTGCTTGTCACATGAAAAAGAAAACATCAGTACATCAGTACAAATATAGAAGCTTTATAAAGGTGTGTGCTCTGCAGCCGAGGAGTGAGGAGCAGTTAAGATGCTTCACTGATCTTTGTATATTTTATATCAGCGCCGCATGCCACACAGAGGGTTATCACAAGCATCTCTCTGGCACAATTGTTTGATTTTCTTTTAGTCAATTGATTAGCTGGAGTCGGTGGTTTAATCGGCCGTTTGAGAGAGAGAGAGATGAGCCGACCACAATCAGCCTCTCATTAGTTGACTGGCTGCTTAGATGTGTTGCAGCCCAGCTCCTCACACAGCAGCTTTAGCACATTGTCTGAGTATTCATCTCGTGGTTGCTGCATGCCGCTCAGTTCTATGGGCTGCAGGTCTGGGTGTGGCGGGATGTAGGAGGATGGGCAGTGCATCTCATTCAGAGTAAACCAGAAGAAGTCCGGGTCCACTTGGATTAAACGTCGGAAAACACTGCAGAGAGGTGTGAATGATACTTGTGAACAGGATTGGCTCTGGGCAGTAACGTCTATGAAATGGTAAAACACAGTACTGGAATGAAAAGAGAATGAGTGAACACCAAAACGAAAGTGCTGGCTTTACAAGGCACTTCCACAGTTTGACACTAAGCTAATTACTAGCCTTTCTTAAATTTGAATTCCTCCAGGATGTGTTTATCAAGTCCGCCCAGGAGGTAAGACGGAAGAGTTTGATTTTGTTTAATTAGCAGGATACCTAAAGATATTTAAGCGTACTCCATAGTCTCGTCTTACTGTTTTGGATCATACTGACCTAGCGGAGACCTTATAAATGCTCCTGGAGTGGTGACAGTAGTGCCATTCGGCAATTCATTAAATTCACAGGGGAACGTCCAGAGAGTCCAATTAAAGTACAGACCGCAAGTCTGCTTGGATACTTATCAACAGCCCTCACTTTGGAAAATAGGTGTTTTTCATTCCACCAATTATGGCTATGGTAGGGGAAAAAATGCATTAGGAACCTCCTAGCATTTCTACCTCAACTGCTGCAAAGTTTTACAGTGATTTTCAATCTTTCTCCATAATCTTTAAATTATTATGTGGATGGTTGGGAATTATTGCTCATTATTATGAAACCAAAGTATTTTTTTTACCATATTTTCGAATGAATTTGAAAACAATATTGTGGATTTAAAGGGTTGGGGAATGTAACAAATCCTAAATGAGAATAACTACTGGTAGTTACTATAAAGAATTGTGAGCTAACAAAAAAATGACCTGCGTACGTAAACAGTATCTCTGTTTTGGAATATATTTAAAGTGGTTTTTAATTTTAGCTTTTAAATGTGACAGCAAGTCATGCCAAGTTTGATTTGACAAACAATTCATTGTGAAATATCAAATCAAATATTGAACATCAGCTGGTTTTAATCAACCACAGAACTGCTGAGATGTTCTGCAGAACAGGGCTCTTGGGCAGTGCATTTATTTAGAGCTGTGTAGGTCTGTGCTAAGGAAAAATAAATAAATACATTTTGAATAAATAAATCACAATTTTCATACCTGAAGAATATAAAAGTAACATATTCCAGAACTTTTTCTGTCAGTTCATTTGTAAATTTGGTGCAAATCACTGTCGTCTGATCAAAGTCTGGAGCCGGAAGTAGACCACTACATAAGGCTACAATATACTCGACCAATAGGAGTTGGAATTGCATTGAGAATAATGACACCAGTGTTTAACTTTAAATCACATCTTGAAATAAAATATTTCATTTTATTGTTTGTTTGACCTATATGACATGAACAAAATGTTTGTCTTTGTTTTTCCACAGTTAATTTACAGCATATGTTAAAACCCATAATACTTATACTAATTAGTATTATAGTAAAGTATTAATAATACTTTTTACTCATACTTATATTAATACTAAAAATATCATCGGTGCATCTTTAACAAAAATAATCTGCAATAAATAGTTCTATTACGTTTTCTTTAGTTATGCATTGATCATTAAATTACATAGAGATGCATTTCTAAACTCAATTCATGCCACCAAAACCTCGAGCACAACTGCATGCACAAATTTTCAACTTAAATACAATTTCAAGAAAACAGAAGTGTACCTGATACAGGCCTCTTGCAGTCTGATAGGTTGTCTGCAGCTCAGGTAGGGCAGGCAGGCTTCACAAACAGCGTCCAGGTCGCTTTCACCTGAAAAACAAACACTGGTTGATTTTTCCCAGTTACTTTGTAGCAACTCACACAAATACATTGTCCTTTGCCGAAAAAAAAATATCCCTGGTCTGATTTTAAAATGAATTGATTTTTAGGATTTTTACTGTAAATCTTTACTTGACTTTTGATTTGATAGATCCAACTCTAGTATTGAAAATAGGAAAATATTAGAATTTGAAATAAAAGACCACAGCTTTTTTGTAATACATTTATTAATTTATTTACAGATAAAAATAGAAATTAATCAAATATTTGTACAAGAAAGCTTAATGCATTGGTTATAAATAGCAGGATGTGATCATAATTCTATTATTATTACATCAATTGCATAGGATGAAGGAAAATATGTTATAAATATATATGATGTCTTTTCAAACTCTTAATAAGCAGAGTATTTTGAAAAAATAAAAATAAATAGATAAATCACTGTAGGAAGCTACCACTTCATATCCTCCTCATCTTTTCCCCCCCACTTTCTGCCGCTTTATTCACACTCCTATCTACCTGCCTTCCAATTTTCACCCACTGAGGGCACAACTCATAACCTTGCCAGCTCCTGCTCCTTCCATCCACTTGACTTCCCTCCCATGCTCCCTTCATGTCACTCTTTCATCTCGATTTCTACCTTGTGTGTGCGCTCACACACAGGCACACGCACACACACACACACACACACACACACACACACACACACACACACACTTTCCATCCTTGCATTCCCGACAGACATTTAGCAATTCCCTAAGCTGCAAACTGGGCTGCCTTTCAAGCCTCATTTCAAAACATGTCTCTCTCCCTCTACGCTTACTCTATTTGCCAATTCAACCCACACTCGGCTTGAACCAGGCCTCCTCGCTGTGTGTCAAGAATAAAAGCAGCAGTGCACATTTCAGAGTTAAATTGGATTATTTAGCAACCACTTTTATCCCTTTTCTTCTTGTCTTTCTGGTGCTGCACTCATAGCCCCTAGACTTTTGTGGAATCAAGGTACTTGGTGTGAAGCAAAGAAGTGAGAAATGCTGAAAAGTAGAGGCCAGGTGGTGTTAAGATGTCGTCGTAAATAAAAGGTAAAAAAATGGAACTGAAAAATATTCTTCAGCCAGTGTCTGTCTCTGTCTTTCTATGACTGAGGCCTTCTAATTGGCTTGCTGCAGGCATCCCAGAGGTAAGCCTGAGCCAAATCGGTATTCACGCAAGTAAGGCTGCAGCCGCTGACTGTTTCACTCCTTTCATTCTCTCTATCTTGGACTCCAAACCTATCCCTCTGAGAGGAAGGGGGACAGTCATGTTGTCAAGTCATTGGTATAGTCCAGGTAATAATATGGAACCGAAGGTGCCATTCACTTTCAACAGGACCAATGTGATGGATGGAAGTTACTTAAGGCTACCTTGTCATGACTATCCAGTGATTATCCTGAAAAGCATCGCTATCATCATGTCTGTTAATAAATGTTGAAATTTACCTACAGAAAAAACAATAAAAGCATTTTTTTACCAATAAAGGTAAGGGCAATGCCAAGATAAAAAATATTCTACGCTCAGATGGCTTGTTCATTTTTAGCGGGAGCTTTTGAGTTTTGTCCCCCTGGGAAAAATCAAATAAACCAGAAGGTAAATTTGGTAGCTCCTCACGTAATCTCTGAAATGTCAGTTTGACTATGTATGTCCACACCACATTTAGCAAGAAATAAAATTTAAATCTGTTTATTGTACATAAATAGGTAATATGATTGCATTTATTTGAAACACTTATATATACACACCACCCGACCAAACAGGTCTGAAGTTCTGGTTGGAAGTTCAAATCTCCAACATGTAACTCAAAAAGCACAAGGGTCAAGGATAACGCCTGCACCTTTCCTGGTCACCCTCAGCCATGATTACCATTATTATACTATCATTATGCACTTTGAGACCCAGTACGCAGATACAGCACAATGTAAAGCTACGAGCTCGAGGCAATTTGTATGAAAATGAAAAGCCAATGTAACCTAGTATAGCACTGTTCTTGTTGCAGTACTGACTTTAATTAGACCCAACTCACAAATGCCCTCCCTCGATGGAGATACCGAGCAACGCATTTAAAATGGTGTAACATCAACATCACCCCCTCATGGTATAACTGACTCAAAATATGTATATATATATAGATGTATAGATATCACATTATACAACTGTGTAAGACTAGATTAATGCTAGTAGTTTTGAGGGTATCAACATACTGTATGCACGCTGTTGCTCGATAAGCTTGAACAGCAACAAGCTAACATGTTCACAGTGAAACTGCTGCAGTGAAAATTCCGTAATATCTTGAGGCTAACTCTGAAGCACAATACGAATAGATCAATACAATTGAAGAGGCTATAATCAACTAGAAAAACACTAGGCTATGTGGAAATTCAAGTACATACAAGACATGCAATTCAATTAAAGTACATACGAGATTTTAGTTTTTGAAGTTTTTAAAATCTACTTGTCAAGGCCAAAAAAAAACACTATGACAGCTGGCCACATAAAGAGATGAACAACCATTCACTCTCATTCAGACATCTGAGTTATTTTGGGTCTCCAATTAACCTTCTGCATGTTTTTGGATTGTGGAAGGAAACCAGAGAACAGGGATCCCATGGAGACAGGGGGGTGCAGACAGTGGAATAACATGCACACTCCACACCGAAACAGGGGTCCTTCTTGCTGCAAGGTGGAAGTCTTAACCATTGCACCACCCTTTGTACTTTTTATTGTTTCAGAAAAGCCTAGGTGCATTTCTCTTTCTTTGTTAGAAAGTGCAAAGAAATGTGTCTTAAAATTGACACCATGAGAAATCTGTATGTTTTCCCCCCATGGATCACTGTTCCTGTCTTGATTTTGAAATATTGTGTTAATATAAACCTAAGAACTCAATATGGGACAATAAAAATGAATTCTGAGCTGAATGTATTATTACATTCCTAAGGGTGAAACTGTGGCTACAGAACTGCATGTGTTTTCACATGTGGTAGAAACAAGAAAAAATGTAAAACAAGGAGGGTTACACACAAAAGGTAAGTGTGACTGCTAGGAAAAGCCATAATTTATCAAAACCATGCTAGAGTTGATGATTTTATTTTGTACGGCACCAAAGGAGAAGCCTCCAGATGAGATCAACTCACTAGACTATATCAGTTAGGAAATTAATAAATTAAATCTGGAATATTTTTTCAAATCATTATTTTGTCTAAAAACAGAAAAAAAGGATGGATATGACTATAAACACCTCCAAAATGAAACTTTATTAGTCTGTCTTCTACTAGCAAACCAGATAATCCTTGCCAAGGACAGAGTCCTATAAATAATTACGATTAGCAAGAAACATACAGAGGAGCAATTGTCACAATAATTCATACAAATGAGTGTAACAGCTATTTTCTACATGGCAAAATGAACATAAACATCACACACATAAATATGGGAGCACAAGGGCTGAGAGCAATGGATACTCCAGTCTATATTAAGATCTCAAAACTGGTCACCTTGACTATTTAGCCTAGAGCTGTAAGTGTTTCTGTGACAGGGACGTTACTACTTAATGAATGTACTGACTAACTTTAAGTTAAACAAGCCGCATGTAATTACATCAGCAGCACTGCACCCAAGGGGCACTTTGGATGAACATCTTTCTGAAACTGAAAAACACAATTCTCTTGAAAAGCTTGAAGAGCTAATCAATTAATGTTCCTGTCCTGCAACAACTTGAATGGTTAACTTCTGTACGTTCAGCAGTTTTACATGTGCAGCTACAGGCAACATTAATTTTTTTTCTTTTAAATCTGGGTTAGTATGAAAAAGTTTGTTTCTGACATTATCATATTTAGTTTGAGGTGCTACCACAGTCAAACAGGTTTTTTAGCAATAAAAACATAATATGTGAATTTATGTTTGGGAGGCGCAAACCTGTACAATAGTGTTGTGTCTTCCCTGTAGTCATGGATTTTTTCAAATGTACATGTACACTGGTCAGAACTGATCAAAGGTCACAAAAACTAGCAGTAAAAGAATAGTCTTTAAATGATTATGATAAAAGCCTTGTCCCAAATGCAGGAGACAAAAATACAGTGGGGAGAACAAGCATTTGATTTTTCAGCTTTTCCCACTTGCAAAGCGTGTAGAGGTCTGTAATTTTTGTCATAGGTACTCTTCAATTATGAGTGATGGAATCCAAAACAACAATCCAGAAAAACCCATTGTATGATTAAGTAATTAATTTGCTTTTAATTGCATGACATACTGTAAGTATTTGATTTTCTACCCACCAGTAAAAATTGCAGCTCTCAAAGACCTATTAGTTCTTCTTTAAGAAGCCCTCCTGCTCTCAACTCGTTACATGTCTTAACTGCAGCAGTTGGAACTCCCTACCTGTATAAAAGACACCTGTCCACACACTCAATCAAACAAACTCCAGCCCCTCCACAACGGCCAAGACCAAAGAGCTGTGTAAGGACATCCGGGATAAAATTGTAGAGCTGCACAAGGCTGGAATAGGTAACAGAACAATAGGCAAGCAGCTTAGTAAGAAGGCAACAACTGTTGGCACAATTATTATAAAATGGACGAAGTTCAAGATGATGGTCAATCTTCCTCGGTCTCGGGCTCCATGCAAGATTTCACATCGCGGGGCATCAATGATCATGAGGAAGGTGAGGGATCAGCCCAGAACTACACGGCCGGACCTGGTCAATGACCTGAAGAGAGCTGAGACTACAGTCTCAAAGAAAACCAACCATTTGTAACGCCTACGCCATCATGGATTCCGATCCTGCAGCGCACGCAAGGTCCCCCTGCTCAAGCCTGCACATGTCCAAACCCATGTGAAGTTTGCCAATGACCATCTGGATGATCCAGAGGAAGAATCCAGAGAAGAAGGTTGTCTGGTCTGATGAGACAAAAATAGAGCTTTTTCATCTAAATTCTACTCGCCATGTTTGGAGGAAGAAGAAGGATGAGTACTACCCTAAGAATACCATCCCAACCGTGAAGCATGGAGGTGGAAACATCATTCTTTGGGGATGCCTCTCTGCAAAACGGACAGGATGACTGCACTTTATTTAAGGCAGGATGGATGGGGTCATGCATCGCAAGATCTTGTTTAACAACCTCCTTCTTTCCTAAGTAAGAGCCTTGAAGACGGGTCTTGGCTGGGTCTTCCAGCATGACAATGACCCAAAATACACAGCCAGTGCAACTAAGGAGTGGCTCCGTAAGAAGCACCCCCAGACCTGAACCCAATGGAAAATTTTTGGAGGGAGCCAAACGTCCATATTGTCCAGCAACTTTCTGAAACCTGAAGGATCTGGAGAAGATCGGTATGGAGGAGTGGGTGAAAATCCCTGCTGCAGTGTGTGCAATCCTGGTCAAGAACTACAGGAAATGTCTGATCTCTGTAATTGCCAACAAAAGGTTTCTTTATCAAATATTAAGTTCTGTTTTTCTGATGTATCAAATACTTATCTCATGCAATGAAAAGGAAATTAATTACTTAAAAATCATACAATTTGTATTTCAGGATTTTTGTTATACATTCAATCACTCACAGTTGAAGAGTACCAATCATAAAAATTAGAGACATCCAGATGCTTTGCAAGTCGGAAAAGCTGAAAAATCAGCAGTGTATCAAATACTTGTTCTCCCCACTGTCCATATAAAATGAATCTAATTTGTAAGATGACGCTTGGCACATATTTGCAGGAAAGCCAGTAACTCAGCTAGAAGTGAGTCCAAAATCAAATGTTACTCTTTTTAAGGGAATGTTGATATATGTAGTACTTTACTATAGATTGACAATGCTTCATGCTAAACCCAGATGTTGTCATGTTTCTGCGCTTGTTTGAAGAAACTGACTATAAAGTGTGAACTCAGTAAGCTGGCAAAAAGCCTCCTTTGTTTCCACTGTAACAGCTTGTAAGTTGTGAGACGGACCACACAGCACATGATGATGTACAGAAGATTTGGCCTTGAACTCTACCCTGATCGGAACACTGCTGTTGCCCAAAGACTGGTGGCATTCAATTCTGGTAAAGCAGCATCTAGCCAGATAGGTGTGTAATCTATTGAATCCGGTTCATCTGAATATAATGCTGAAAAGTAGTTTGCCATATATTTAGCTTGTGGAGGAGATGCAAATTTTTTCCTTGAGGCTAAAACGTTGAGATCGACTAAGAGAATATGACGTTTTTGATGTTGGACGATGTAAGATTTGAATGATCCTGGAACAACGTACTATAATACCTTCAATGGTAAATGCAAAATAAAACGGAAGGAATAAGAAGCTGATTAACATCACCTACTTCCTTGTTTTAACAAAGGAGGATGACTGCTCTTCTATTTCTACAGTGTTGTCCATGATTGGTAAACTGGTCACCTGTTCTATTCAGTTAGAAGAGAGACACAAAGTCATCAACATCTTTTTTCAGGTCTGATAACCAAAGAGGAGGGTTGAGACAGAAACCTTTGCTGTTGCACCTCAGGGGAAACTAAAAACCCTCTGGCAGAGGCTGATTTTGTACTCTTTACAAGACTGCCATCTAGTGGTGATAATTACCTTTCTTTTGATAGCATTTTTTTCCTTATCCTTTTTTCTATCTTGAGGTCTAAAAACACATTTTAAAATGACACTGTATGACGTGCTAAACCAGCACACAGCGATAAATGACTGAAAACAAATAGAATATGCTTCAGTGAGTGTTACTTATGTAAATAGATAAATAACTGTATTATAGATGGAAACACTGCAGCAATCTGCAGTCTTTAATCTATTCAAAAAGTTATTAAACAGACTGTGTAGATAAGATGCCAATTTTTCCCCTTTTCTGGTTGGAGCAATCATTTTAACTTTGGGTAAATATGACCTGTTGGCTGGTGTAGAACCAAGACGTTCTTTGAATGGCAATCACAAGTGTGAAAGAGTAGGTTAGTAGTCTCATACAAGTCTATATTCTACTTTTACAAGTGCAGTGCAAGGGCCATGTGTAACAAAATTACACTGCACCAGAAAACATCCATTTAGAGGCATTTAGGTTACTCTCATTACGCTTCTAAGGTCTAATAAGGTGGAGGGTAGGTGGACTTTCAAAAAAAGATTTAAAGTCCAAGCAAGGTCACAGGTCACTGATGTTTGTTTGGTGTTTTTTGTTGGATACAACATTGAAAACAGTTGCAAAAAATTGTGATTTTTGGGCAAAATCAAACAGCATAGGTACCAAAAATCTGTAATAAAAACCTGCACATTAATGTCATTTGATGTCATTTTTGTTTTGTTTTAGTTACTTAAAAAGGTGACATACAACAGTACATATTGTTGAATACTACAACAGTGTTTCAGTACAGGCAACCTTGAGCACCCAAGTAAGAAATGAATGGTAGTCAGCTTCAATGTTAACTTTTTAATTGCCTCAATGAAGTATTGATGATGAAAGATAGACACAACCAAAGTATCCCTTTGGTTGTGTTGTGTCTTGGGATGTCAGTGTGTGTCTGTGTCTTTGTGTTCCTTACCCAAGTCCAGCCTCTGGCACAGAGAGCCCAGCCCCTGCAGTACAGCCAGCTGCAGCTTGTAGGCCAGTGTGTGCGTATAAACTGGTCCAGCCTTGGCACTAACAGGAGCTTGTTGGGCCAGTGAGGAGCAAAGCTTTGGCAAAATCTCTTTAGACACCCTCCTCCTTAGAAAGTCGCCACATGTCTCACCCAGCGTGCACAGAACCTGGCAGACAGAATCCCAGTATGAAGCCTCTGAACATGTTATTGCATCATGTGCAATGACAAGACTACAGAGGATTCAATATGAAATTAAATAACAGAAATTATCAAACAGTCTGTCCAAATAATGTTCAATGTCATCTCTGTTGCTGAATGCAGACACACAGAAATATCACACACTTGGGATTTATTTAGCCAGCATTGCATGGTTCAGTGTTATCAAACCACGTCTTAAATGGTAGGCTGCTGGTTAAGGCTCTGTTATGGAAAAGGCTGGTGTCTTAGTATAGACGGTTTAGGTTAGATCGTTTTACAGTACAAGATGGTACAAACAATTTTTCTGAAATTACAGTTCATAACAGACAGTCTCCTCATTTGCTATGCTGGAAAAGTGCATGTTAAATGTCACTTGAGGGGAAGAAAACAAATAAATACAATGGTAGTATTGATGATTTTAATACTATTGTGACCTAAGCTGTTATAACAGTTGTTATTCAATAACACATTACAGTTCTCATTTAATACCTTCAAAAAATTAAGCAGCCTCAAAACTGATACAACTGCAGCTCTTTCAAAGTCAGGATAGATTTCTAACATACCCTAAAGGCCCTAAGGACAGCCAAAGGGTCATCAGCTGTCAATCTTTGCAGGAGGGATGGCCAGCAGCGATGAGCCATAGGCAGCAAATCATCTTCCTGTTCACTTAATATACACACACACAGCTCCAGTATGTCCAACGCCTTCAGAAAACACACACAGTAAAGCAGTCATGATAAAGGGCGATATTGAGTGTGTACAGGGATTCTGTTAATAATGCACTACATGCTGCTTATGAGCAACTGTTGACATCCAATTTTATTCACATGAGGTAATCTACAAATCAGTTTTTAGATACTTTCAACCTGGTGTCTATCAGTCAGAGTCATATGATTACCAATCACATCTCAGTAACAAATATGAAAGTAGTATTCATAAGATAAACTTTATATTTTTCTTTTGTACCTGGAATCTAACAAGCAAAAGTGACTTTACTGCTCCCATTTCCACAATATAAATTCCTATAGAGACAAGTAAAGATGATAAATTTGTCCGATTCAAGTGGAGGTCCTGCTCTCTGCAGAAGCCTTGTGAAGGGATTCAAGTTTCACTTTACTGCTTTTAACTTCTGATGTAAACTTTCTCATTTCTTTTTTTCTCCACATCCTCCATAGACTCAGATCGACCCCTTAATCAGACATCTTGCTAGAAAAAACAACAAAGAAATATCTGTCCGTAAGGTGTATTTCTCTTTTGTTCCCCTTAAAAACTGCTTAAGTGTTTAGATTTTGGTGGTCAGGGATCAAAGCTCAAGGACATCCTAACCTCAAAGATACCCTCACTGTATAATAGCATAGTGAAGTTACACATAGGGCTTGTGAATATACAATTTCAAACATTTAAAAACTAATTTTAAATAGCTAGCTTGACTGAATAGCTCCAGCCTTTTCATACGATCCAGTAACTGACACTGCAGAAAGGAGTTCTTGGTCTTAAATAATTATGAAATGGTTTAAAAGTTTTCCTGTTCAATGGTAAAAGAAAAACAGACCTTGAGCCGGATCTTGAGGCGCGAGTCAGACAGAAGATGAACACAACGCTCCATTACATCTTTAGTGATGCTGAGGTGTGTCGGACATTCCTCCTTCACATCAGGACTGCAAATATCTTGTGTGGCCTCGCTCTCTGTTGGAAGAGGAGCCTCTGCAAACACAGCAAATTTCTGTTCATAACAATGACATGGGGAGTTTTTTCTGGTCTTTTAGGTAATAAACCAGTTCAATGTGAACATATGTATGTGTCAATTTTATCAAAATATATAAGCAAATCTTATATATCTAATTAAGTTTTCCAATATTATTGATGTATAGGAAGGGATTACCCAGGTCTTCAGTATCATCCTCCTCTATTCCGATGCCCTCAGCCAGCTCTTTCTGTTTGGAGTAATCTAAAAGGAACTGACGGATGTTGAGGACTTCCTGGTCAGTAGAGTATGTTTTGTGTTTGGTTGACTTTTTGGACTGATGACAACTGAAAGGAAACCACCTTGCTAGAAGAAACATAATATGAGATATTAAAAACTGGTCATAAAAGAAGACATCTTCTCTAATTTTTCTCCATCTTTGAAGTCTTCACACTTCTGATTTTTTTTCCCCCACATAGGCCTGAGATCACTCGGCCTCGCATTTTTCACCCAAAGCAGTGAAATGTCAGATATATATTCTTGAATTTTTTGGGGTCTCTTAAAACTACAGCTATATTCTGCCACTCCACTTATTTGTCTGAGTAATGCGGGATTATGACCAATTTAATTGGCAATGACATCTTTCATTGATTTTTTTCAAAATGTGAACGTACACATGAACAGATCTGATCAGTCATTTTTTAGCCTTCAAGACTATCGTGTTGACATAGACTCTCTCACAAGAAAAGCATAGTTTTAGTAAAATCCTCTAACCAGGACATTGTTATATGGTAAATTGCAAAGGTAGTGGGGGTAGATTGCATACCATTTAGACGTTATTCTTGTCGAAATCTTCCTGTCGTGGCAACTTGAATTTTGGAAAAAATTCAAGTCCAGCTGCCACAACAAGAAGATTTCAACAAGAATTCACTATGACATGTATGACTGAGAACCTCCACAGACAATTAAATGTGAGTTTACAATTTCTCCTCTACAGCATTTGCCACTTGACTGACCAGCAGGGTGGCCAGTCTCAGATCAACCACAAGGGTCACCACGCAAATGTGGTCAGACAGATCAGTTAGGGCAAAACCCCAACAGGCTAAGCCTAGTTACTCCTCCAAATTCATATATATCAAAGAAAAGATGTGAAAAATGGGTGGGGGGGCTGAAGCAAGTAACAAACTAACAACTTAACACTTTAATATGAAAGAGGAGAGGAGATTTTTTTTGTTGTCAAATTAGAAAACCATTTGTCTGATCTACATTTACTATTCCAAATAAGGAAATGGGGAGAACCACTTTTGAACTGCTCAAAAGAATCACAGTAAAAAGTTCCCTCTAAAATGCTATTTGAGAAAGAGAATGGTGAGGGAGTCAGCTTTTTCCCTACAAAAGGATTATTAAATCCAAATAATGTTTACCCATGAATGATGATCATTGGGAAACCTGCTTGAGGCTGGCATCCCTGGCTGACTCCATTCATTACAAGTTATCACAACAAAGTAGTGACCATGTATGTATTGAATTGTATTGTGTCAGAGGGATTTATAGAGTGATGCAAGGTAGACCAACAAATGTTGACTATGCAAGCAATACTCAGTGTACACAGTACATAAAGAAATATATATTGAACTTATTTATTTTTAAACATAGGCAGATAATTTTGACCTGTCCATTTCATAAATGACTCGCAAGCTGAAGAAGTGTAGATACCTCTACTTTAACACCTAAAATTTATGAAAGACAGAATACACCTGTGTATAATGTAAAGCCATTTTAGTTAATATCCCAGTGAACACTTACATCAATTATGGTAGATATTCATATACATTCAGTTCCAATCACATTGTATGCATAACTTGTTTTCTATGTTGCTTCTTACTGAAAATATAGAATGTGTTTATTAATCATTAGATGCTGTGCAATATCATGGTTTTCATTGTGTGCATATGTTAAAAACCAACAGCTGAACGCAGATTATATGCCCCAGGAGGTAATTCTAGGGAACTAAATAAAAAGCACAAAGGCAAAATATTTCCTTCAGTCATCATCCCCTCTTGTCCTTAGTATATGTTTGCATAAAGTGTAAAATCTCACCCAGTGCCTTCATAAGCGAGTGTAGCACAGAGCAGAATACAGCGGCTGTGTGGTCATAGCTGAGATCCAGAGCTGTAAGAACATCCTGCACAACGTCCCTGACCAAAGGCAGTAGGCTGCTGTCCGAGTGAGTCAACATCACTGTTAGCACCTGAGGAGCCTGAAAAGGACAGTGTTGGGATACATGTTTGCAGTAGAGTAGATTCATGAAAAAACATATTTACCTGGGAAAAGAACATCATGCTCGTGTTAAATGCTTTTGGCGGATTGTCTTTAGACACCAAATAATGCTGATTCTTCTATTTCCAGGATTATGAGCGCTGACTTTTTTGATCCCATTTCCCCTTCTACATATTTCAGCTCTTGAATTATTTATGTAAATGATGATCATTTAATGAATATACTAATTTTCACTGATACTATTAAAGATAATGTTGATAGAACAAGGGAGAAAACAAAATTAATTGTTTGTTTTACTGTTCGTTAATAATCTTGTCACCAGAAAATAATTTAATTTCTGCTTGTTATTAATTTAATTAAATTTGATGTTGATCAAAACACTTGATCTTAGCCTCATAAATTAATTTTGCCAAATTTTCTTTGTGAGGCACAGATTACATTGAAGAAAAGACTCTTTAACAATGTTTGGGACCATGATGTATGTACTTTTCAAGTTTTTGTAACACAGCCATTGCCATTGTCAAATACAAATAACCTTATTGTAACAGAGAATATAGTCCTGACCTGTGGATGTTGACTGAGTCTCTGCAAGTTGAGGGAAACATCGTTGAGCAGATAATCTGAGTTCTCATTGATCAGCTCCTGCAGAGAAAGGAAGCCGCAAGCCCGACTGATATCCCACATGGAGCTAAGCGCTGCTTGGCTCACTAGCAGTGTTTCCTCTCCAGCCTTTTCCAATACAGGGTACAGTGATGTCATCAGCAGGGGACGGAATTCCATCTTCAGTGCCTGAGCAAAGCAGGCAATGCCCTCTAGTTGGATACACAATTGCCAGATATTGCTGTTGAGCTGGTTGATTGTGGAGGTCGACTGGCAGGAAAGTGCGGAGGGGATGACTGAAAGGGGTCTGGATGTAGCGTTGACTTCAAAGTTAGAGATAAAGAGTTTGGACTGGCTGGGTAGCTACAGACAGAAGAACAAACATCAATATTGAGCATCATTACATATATTGCAACTGTTTTAAGACAATATAGGGTCGATAAAGTGAACACATGCAATCCCTGCTGAACTGAACTGAGCTGCGAACAGCAGCAGACACATGTGTTATTCTGTGAATGGATAACAATGGATTTATAATTCCCAATAACAATTTGAATATAACAATATGAATAGTTAGGTTGCAAAATGGATGGCAAAAAATATTATAATTAAAATATAATTAAATATAAATAAATAAATAAATATTAAATATAATTAAAATATCTTGGACAGGATATTAGTTTTGAAGATAAACGGAAAAAAATCCAAGAAAGCAAAGATGGTTTGACAAACATTTGTGAAGAAGCACGCTGTTTTCTTTGCTTACAGCACAAACTACAGGTGATGTTGAACAAGGGATTTGAATTCAATTGGTGGTCCAAAACAATCAGACTTCTGAGTTAAAAATATGCCTGTTTGTGGAGATCAATCCTATGTGATTGTATCTTTTGTGATATTGGGCCAAATCATGACTTGCACCCCGAATAAATACTCTGCACTGTCTCTGCTAATGACTAAATCTCACCTTTCTCCACGACACTTTTTTGAACGTAGAAACCATTTATATAGTGATCATTTAAACTAAGACAAGAAAAATAAAAAAAGGAGTACTGCCAATTAAGTTGAAATGAAAAAAAAAAAAATTATAACTCCCCAGGCTCCCCTCCCCCCAACCACGCCGCTCAGCCTGTCAGGCATACCTGACCATCGTTGACAATACAGTTTTCTTGTGCGGCCAAGTAAGCAGGCCATGAGCAAATTGAAATGCATTCTGGGTTGTGCGCTGTGCAGTACAGTGCACCAGACCTGAATATCAACGATTGAACACGGTGACAGAATACAAAGTGAGATGTAACTGTTTCCACTCCTAAGTCATTATGTCAGTGAGATAAATTGTTGGCCTTGGGTGATGACCAGTCAGGACTGATTGCATCCCTGTAAAAATCATTCGTTCATTATACTCCAACATCACATTTTAAACAATGTAGGACTAAAGTGGTTAAGGCAGCAAGATGCTGAAAGATCCTCACCGGCTGGTGGTCTCGGTCAGCCTCCTCACTGACGGTGATCAAGTGCCAGTTGTCCAGACTAATGTATTCCTCCATGATAGACTCCACTGCTGCTCTCAGGTCATCCCGGGAGGCAGAAGGTTCGTGACCTTCATGCTTTGAACCCTGTGTTGCAACACTGATGCCCGCAGCCCCCCTGACAACCTCATTTAGCACCATGGCGGCCTGCTTTCTGTATGCTGATGACTGCCGGTACAGATCGAGAAAATGATCTGTCAGCAGGTAAATGTCACCATGGTAGCCTAGAGATATAAGATGGTAAAAAAAATGATAAAGTACCGAATATTATTTATTACAGCATAATTTTTAAGTTTACTTGGTGGATATATACTTGATGGTGTTCCTTTTTTCAATATCGTCTGTATTAAACTCCATTTGCTGTTGTCATTCATAGGGGTGTAAAAATAATGTTCAACGACCAGTTGGCTACTAATAACTTCTCATGCATGCAGTGGTTCTTTTGGCTTATTCCTCATTAATTTTCATAGTGCAATAAATTCAAGTGTTTAAAATTTGCACTTCGTCAAATCCAATGCTGAGGAAAGACATTTAGAACTAAAATCAGGGCATTTTTGCTCACTTTGTCAGGTACAGGGTCATTTCCTAACATTGTGCCAATTTTTATTATTTCTTGTCAATTTGAAATATTTATTTAGACATTTTTGTAAATCGCAAAAGTACTTTTCAGCTTACTCACGCATAATCAAATATTTTATTTCTTTCACTTCAATATAGATGGATGAACACAATTTGAATTGTAACCTCGTGTTCCTCCTCATGATTTACATTTCATTTTCGAATCATCAGACTTACCGTTAGTGTCATTACCCCTTTATTTTATTACTTGTTGAATATGCAGTTTAAACATAAGAACATTTTGACAATCAAATCAAATGGATCAAATTGATTTTGAAATTACTGAATAACTACTAGCCTCAGCCATAATTCACTATCTGTACTGTAGTGTAGTTATATGGGACGAATGGCATTCATACCTAAAGTACGACAGATCTCCATGAGCACAGAGAAGATCTTCTCATCAGTAAAGTAAAGAAAATGCTTCTTCTGTGTGTGGGGGGTAAAATCACTGGAACTCGAGCTTGATTCTATCGCAGTGCCATGACTCCTTTCTTCAACAATACGAACATCCATGACATCTAGCTCCAGAACCTGGAGAGGAAATTATAGGAGATCAAGATGTTTCAGTTTGTGGCCATGATAGATTACAAAAATGGTCGATTGACAAAGCGGGTCTTGTTAGAACTGAGTGAAATAGTCTTGGGCTCCTCTAATGAGTGTGATGAGGCTGACTGCAGTGAATGTTACACTCTTTGCAGCTAGAAGGGCTAACAACAATATTTTGTTGAAGATTAATAAAAGGTTTTCGGGCAAGCTGTTTTGACAGTTAAATTATTTCATGTTCAATGTAATAAACTAGCTGTAAGCGTAGTGATGTTCTGGGCTGCACACTGTGTGGGTTTGTGTAAAGGTTCTGGTGTGGTTTGCTGTTTCATACTTTCAAACTGCTTAATTTAAGTTTATTTGTGGGAGTTTAAAAAAAAAAATACAATCAATAAAGCCCCTTGCAGATCATCCCATATTCCTATTTCAACACATTATCCTATTGAATCGTCAGTGTAAAAAGCTACAGTAGAAGTTAATGTCAAATACATGTCACTTCAACACCACAAAGATGTTACACAGATATTAAACTCCAAATTAAAAACTAAAGACATTAAAATGTAATTGGTTTGGATAGTTTTTAGTGCATGAAGACAGATGTAATTGGCAGCAACAAAACATTTTCATTATAAGTAAAAAGAAAGTTTTAGCTAGTTTGATCCCCATCCTGGCGATGTGATACACTAATTCCACACTAACATTACCTGCATGAGGGCTTTGGAAATCCTCTCCAGATGAGCAGCTGAGTACAGGACCACAGAGACATGTGGCCCCAGGATTTTCAAATACCCAAGAAAGACATTAAGCACAAACAGCTTTTTTTGGTCTTCAGACGTCCTCATCAGTCTGGGCAGGGAGGTGGCCAAAGAGTGGAGATTCTCTGACAGGACATCAGTAAGGGTCTGAATGTTGTTGCTCGACATCTGATTCCTCTGAGATACTCCTCTCAAAGCAGTCTCACACCTAAAGAGCAGAGAAAATGAAATGGACTACTCAACTTCTCTCCAGGATATTTCCCTTTACAAAACACAGATCAAATCACACTACAGACTGTGGGAAAAGGAAAAAAAAAAAACATTTTAAGCCTCTATTGCAAACACAGAAGCTTTACACTCACGCACACATATATAAAAAAAATAAATAATGCGTTCTATTTGTCGAGCACTTTTCCTAACCCAAGGTCACCTTGCAAAACATTTAAAGAAGGTAAAAGATTTTAAACATATGTATAGCAGCGAGAATCGAGATTAAGAGAATTAGGAAGTTTGAACAGATATCGTTTGAGTTTTAGCTTAAAATGAGGGAGAGAGTCAGCATGTCTGATGTAGGGCGGGTTGAGTTCTAGAGCCTTGAGCAAAACAACTGAACACTCTGTATCCCATGGTACTCAGGTAGGGAAAGAGGGCAACAAGTTAAGATGCAAATGAAGACCTGAGAGAGCAGACAGGATTGGCAATATGAAGCATGTGGGTTAATAAAGCAAAGAAGGGCCAGGTTGCGAATGCATATATAGGTGAATAGCATTATTCTGAAGTTAATTCTAGATGCTTTGGGCAACTAGTGGACCTATTGAAAGACTGCAGTAATGTGTTCACTGGGGGGGGATCCAATTCATGAGACAAGCTGCAGAATTCTGGAGGAGCTGGAATTTGTGAGGACAATTTGTTGGGGAAACTTAAAAAGAATTGCTGCAGTAATCTGCATGTTTATGGACGAGACTGCAGTGTGTGGCATGAGATGGAGAGCAGAGAAGGAGTATACATACATTTACCAACCTTTAACTAGGTTTTTAGCCAGTAACCAATTATCAATCAATATTTTTATCAAACCTCTCTCTGACTCTGGGCTCCTCATCGTTGACGGCTCCCACCAGTGCTTCCAGCAGCAGTCCGACACAGTCGCCCAGCAACCGGAAACACCTGTCTAGCAGGTGGTCGGCCAGCTCCACGAGCTGCAGCCTGACCCTCCAGTGCTGATGGGCTGAGGTGCACGAGATGATCTTCTTCAGCAGCAAACACAGTTTCTCTGATGTGCTCTTCAACCAGTCCTGTGTGCGAATAACCATCAGCTGCTGGATCCTACCAAGGTCCGGAGAGGGGGTTTTCCTAGGTTCAGTTGTCTGAAGCTGAGCATCCTCCATGACGAGCCCGACAGTGCAGGACCAAACCTCAGATGACAGACAAAGTGAAAGATTCATAATATGCCAAAAACAAACTGTCATAAGAGTTTAGATGAAGCTGATATGTTTTAAGTACTCCCTACTAATCAGAAACATAAATTTTCTGCAGTTGTGCCCTGCAACTTATGTAAGTGATTCACAATTATACACACAAAATGGGAGGACATTTGTTGTTTACCCATTCTTTAGTGCAGGGTTGGGCAATTAATTTTTACAAGGGGCCATATGAGTAACCCTGAAAGCTGTCAGAGGGCCAAACCAACAACAACAGAAAAGTAACACACTTGCATAACATAAACGGAATAAATGTTTTGTCATTCATGTTCTGATTGACCTCACGCAGTTCAGACAGGGATGCCCAAAGGGCCACATGATAATACCCAGGTGTCCTTCAGTCTAACTTTGGAAATGCAAAAAAATATACATTACAACATGATTGATATCACGTTAATGTAAAATGTCAAGAATAAATACAGATTATTTCAGAAATTTGCAAGAACACGATGTGTACAGTCTACTCCATGGTTCTCACAACAAAATCCCAATGAGCTGTACCTTGATGGCTCTGACTGTTACTGCATGGCCGTGCCTCAGGTCTCCCATAATAATCCTAGACACCCTCACAGTGATCCCTGGTAAGAACGAAGCCATGGTACTGCCAATTGCACACCTCTCCTCCGAGGATGGGACTACATGTTCCTGACAGCAGTCACACTGCACAGTTAAAGCTTGGAGGCACTTCAGGGCTGCTGCTTGAACGTCTCGTGATTTCTCTTCTTCTCCTAAAGTCAGGAGCAGCGATACAGCGGCGCCCAGTCCAGGTAACATATTGGCCTCAAACAGTTTAAAAACAATATCACCATAAGCCGCATGAAGCAATGCATCCAAACATCTCAGCAAGCTCAATTTCAGCTCTTCTGATGTGTCTGCGGGCTTTCCAGGGTCTTTCGGGGAGCATAGACAGAGACACAACTCTGAAAAGAAGTCACAGAGGGTCTCCCAGCTGTGGATACAGGTATTTTCCAAGACATGGCACATGGCACAAGCCACAGCCTCCACCAGTTTTTCATTCTTGGGCCCGGGGACTTTAAGGACGAAGCGAAGTGGAAAAAGGATGTACTCATGGAGCTGTTGCAAAGCGGCATCGCTGATATCATGCAACTGTGTCCTCAATGTCTCCACATTTTTTAGATTTGGTTCACGGGTCAGGAGGACGCAGGCCGGGCGAAGGTAGGCAAAGGCAATCTTTGGATCGCTGATCTGAGCCATGACTGGAGGCATCGCCGAAGAGGGAGACTGCGAAACAAATGGGCAATGAGAAAACAAGGCAAATAACAATTTCTTTTTTTAAATCGTTGAACATGTGTTTACATGTATTCCTCAGACCAATGAACTTCGTTCAAAGTTTTATTTAAATTTGCACCGCCGTCAACTGTTTCGATCAGTTTGACACTTTCTTTTGTGCAAAGTGGGGATAAGAGTTCCCAAAATAAGCGGTTCGTTGATGCATGAGCATCAGTGGTGGAGAGGACAGCAATTCTGATTATTTTGTGTATTCCTCAAATTTCTTTACGTTTTTTCAATCGTCGTTGACATGTTGCAGTTGATAATGTCAGAAAGGTGATAGCAGACAGAGGAAGACCAAATTGAATCAATTCAGACATACTATTTCAGCGCGGAAAACATGAAAAGTCTTGCTGCTAATCTAGCGTCGAAAACAGACCACCTACCTTAACATCTTTCAGTCCCAGCAGAGAAACTCCGTAAAATACAGGGCCATTACGCTGAATTTAATTTTTGTAGGAATTATTCCAACGCACATTTCTGAAGTTCGATAGCTCGCTAAAACCGACGTCATTGTTCTGCGACTGGAGGGCGCATATTTGACGCAAAGCAAAAATTGTGATAAGTTGTCGAATATCAAGTCCACATCCGGTTTATGTTCACAGTAAAAGTTTTTGAAAGGAAGGAATGCTATGAATTTGTTTATTTTACTTAAGTAACGGAGTATGTACTTTAAAACAACTGAAATTATTTCACATACAAAAAATTCTTAATAAAAAATAATGTTTTTAATTAATTGAAAAACAATTGCTTGGGTCACTGAAATTTATTTTGAAAGTTTGCTACATTGGACGTATCGGTTAACTACTGTAGCAACCCGGCTAATGTTGTGTTCCGCACAATGTCTGTATTTGGCCACTTCTTTACGTGTTACGTTTTCTTTTCATAAAATAAAAATTCTGGTGGATTTTCCTTTGTCTGTAGACGAAGCTGAGGCAGATAGGGAACACGTTTAAGCAGGTAATGCCGACTCTGTCACGATCAGCTCCAAAAGTTAGCTCACAAATGACCGATAGCATAGACTACCTCCGCAATAGTACTGTTCACAGCATGAGTGTATGCGAGTATTAAAAACATACGATTAAATGTTGAACAGTTTTGGCCATATTCAGTGTTCAAGCACATTATATTGTTATTAAAAATGTGTATCCATTTGTACATCATACTATAAATGTTCTGCAGCTTTTAAGTACTCCGAGAGATTCTTTTCTTTATATACGAGACAGTCCTCAAAAAAGAAGGAAATAATTTAGTCATGTAATTAACTGCACTACAAGTGAGCATTTACAACCACATAATGACTGCGTATAAGATTTATAACAGATTTAAACGTGTCTCCAGTAAAACACATTTTTGGGGGGATATCTTCAGTACAAGAAATTAGATATCAATAGGTCAGAATTTCAGATCCACCCCACTGTTGGGTGTGTATTGCAGGAATTGCTGTTTCACACAGGATATCTCACACACACACACACACACACGCACACAGGCACATACCAGACCACTGGGAGCAACCAGGGGTTGCCCACAGACACTTCCACATGTATACAGAAGGAGCTGGGAATTGATCCACCAACCTTTCGATCGGCCTTGTGCCCCCACCATGAATATTCTTCACAATTTAAATTGTTATCTCCTCAGGTACACCTCGACTAAATGAAACCCATCCCTGTCCTGCTTCATTCTAAGAGTTGCCATGGATGAAGACACTCTGGAGGCAGCAATTGCTACCTATGAAGCCCAGTTCCAGCAGGTAGAGGCGGCTTTGTCGGCTGGTCTGGACCCGTCCCAGCAGTCAGACTTGCTCAAACTCAAAGAGGATCTGTGTCAGCTGATAGAACTCACCAAGTCAAGCCTGGTGTCAGTTAAAAAGAGCCAACTTCTTGCCAGTCTTGAGGATAATGGGCTGCAGGCAAACACAAAAGAGACTTCCCCTGAGGCAAATGGCAGTTTGGATAATGAGTTCTCTGCTTTCTACTCCGAGCTTGGGGAGTATTCAGGTGGTACCTCTGATACAAGAGGTGGAGACAAGGGGAGTGAGAATGGAGAATATGAAGGTGAAGAGGAGGAGGAGGAAGGGGAGGAGGAGGAGGTAGACGCACTCAGTGGCACCAAAGTGAGAGCACCCTATCGGACAGCATGGGGGACTTTGGAGTATCACAACGCCATGGTTGTGGGGGCAGAGCCGTCAGATGGTAAAGAGGCTAAAGTTAGAGTTTTGTACATTTATCCCACACAGAAGGCAATGAAACCCTGTCCATACTATCTGGAGGACAAATGCCGCTTCCAGGAAAATTGCAGGTAAATATTTGTACTTCTTGCAATAGCAAAAAATGTCCACCAGATGGCGCCAGGTGATCATGGCCCACACAGATTAGTGTGGCCATCTAAAAATGTTTTGTTCGTCCAATTAAATTTGATTGTTTTTATTTTTTTGTATAATTTACATTCCCCATTAAAGTCTAAAGGCACCGCAGTCCAGAATGAAAGGTTAAGCATGTTATAAGGATGATGTTTTTTTAATACAAGTTAAAAACCATAGGTTTAAATTTTATCCAGTAGAAACCCCTTTTTAATTGCTTGTGTTTTGAGCTCCCTGACACAAGAAATCTTCCATTTCACTATTTATCCAAATAAACAGTTAATGATTGAATCCTGGAGGCCTGGAGCTTTTATATCACACTTGTGTTTGCTGAATATTGGACAAGGATTAGTCTGTATTATTTGTGATGCTAAAACTCATGCTCTTAAAGACAGTTAATTGCTTGTTATGAAAGCAACAGTCAATATCTTGCAAGGCTTAATTATTCAACTTGAACAACAAGAAACACAAAATATGTTGTCTAAGATTGAAATGTAAATTTCAATTCTCTTTGATGTTATTGAATGTGTGCATGTTTTTTTTCTTCCCATTTATTTCAAGGTTTTCCCATGGTGAGGTGGTGTGTGTGTCCGAGCTCAGAGAGTTTGTGGACTGTGACCTCAGTCAGCTGGAGGAAGGTTCGTCTTGCTTGGCCCGACACGAGGATGCCATCTGGTACCCTGCCAAAATAACAGGTGATCCTTAAGGAGTCTCCTCTACAGTGACTTCACTCCTGAAAATTTCATTTCAGACTGCTGACTATTTTCAGATATATCTCAGACAGCCTTGCACTTGAAACGTTATCTGCCTGGAATAGTGATATATGAATATTTCTCCATATGATAACTGTGATCATTTCTTCATGGATCATTATCTGGCCAAAAACTGTCAAAGTTCTTACAATAGCCTGCTTATTTATTATGCCGTTGAATATGAAAAATACTAAAATCCATCAAAAGTGACTGTACAACCTGCAAGAAAATCATCTTATATATATATAAAGCAACCAGCAGCGGCGCAGTCGCTCTGATTGCCAGTGCCACAGCAAAGGCTCGTGGGACTGATTCATTAGCCATCAAAAAATGCTGATATATTAATGTTTTTGAGAAGTTTATAATGTAGTTATGAATAGAAATGTCTGACTTATGTGACAGTTGGGTCTATTTTGATTTAGTTGTTAAGACATAATATCAAGTCATAAGCAGACAAAGATGCACATACTGTTTCTTGAAATATGGTCTATCCTTCGATATAAAGCTGCCAGTGATAAAAGTCCCTCTGCAGCATTATATGGTGTACGGTACTGAGGGCTGATGAAACCCAAGTTGCCTCTTTGAGCCTGTCTGACTCCAAACAGTGGCTCACCATAATTTATTACGTAATAATGAGGAAAATGTTTGGAAATTTTGACCCAAATTCCCTCAAATAAAGCTAGAAATAGCCTTCAAATTGACAAGAAATTAATTGAAAATGTGCAAGAAAATTAGATGGCTGTTACTGGGGGTGTTAACAGCTATTAAGACTGGCAATTAATCAAACACTATCTCACGCTGATATCATATCATGGACTTTGTTATACTGAAAATTATAATATAATTTTGCTGCCTGCAACAAGTTAGGGATGATTATGCAGTATAAATCTTGCATATCTTGACATTTTTGCAAAGAGATAGCCTGAAATCTGCAAGAATTTACATTAAAATTGTGCCTGAAAATTACAAAATAAAAGGGAAATTATGTTTTTGTCAGCTTTGTAGAAGTTAAATGACATTAAAATATCTAATGAACATCCTAAAAATGATGAAGAAATAACATGAACTCAGAAGAAAAATAATGTGGAAACTTTACTATCTTAAATTTAGGAACATTTTTTAATTAATTTCCTATAACTGAAATTAAATTATTCAGTGTCTGATTAATGATGCTGTCTCACAAGGAAGTTGAATGCAGCAGTCGCAAACCTTTCACTAACCTTTAGATAAAAGTTTAGTGGAATTGCTCCTCATTTTGCTGCATATGGCATGTATATTATTGTATTAATAACTGGACAAGTAACTTTCTTCTCATATGATGGTTTTCAGTATTTATCCATAGTAAAAATCAAGCCCTCTAATCTAGATATTATTTTCAACATGTCACTGCTTTAACATATTTCAAAGATCCTCAAAATGTTAGAACCAGGAAAAGTTACCTCTAGGTTACTATCTCAAACAAATGAAGATAGAGCTTGGTATTGTTCATTTCCTGACTTTATATGAAATGCTCAAAAATCACCCTCAGGTGTATAGTAACAAAATGCTCTCTCTTGCGTCAGATATTGGTAGTGGCTTTTATACAGTGAAGTACGACTCCCTTCTGCTGAAGGATGTGGTGGTCGAGGCTGACTGCATTATTCCACCTCTGAGAGAAGACGACCCTATTTCCTCTGACTCGGACCCGGATGACACTACGGATGGAGATTATTTGGCTTATGCAAAAGGTGCGTGTCAACAAATGCAATGACTGTCAGCAAAAACTTTTTATTTGAATCTGATGCAGCTCTCCAATAAAAATCTAACCAAACAAAAAAAAAAAAACTTGTCTTTTAATATGATTCTTTGCTTACCAGTCATGGACTCTACTGATGAATCTACAACAATATCAAACTCCGGTTTTGGTGGCTGGGAGGCTCACACTCGGGGCATTGGATCCAAGCTGATGCTGAAAATGGGTTATGAATACGGCAAAGGTAATTGAAAAATTTAAGGAGGACATTTTAGAGATGTTGCTATTTTCACTTTCCAATTGACAACTTCTCTGAGTGACATGGAAGTGAAAGAGACCTTTGATTGAGCAATTAAGAAACATTCGTATGCTTTTGTGTTGTCTGTTCTGTTTTCTATATTTCACCAGTCACAATTCCTCTCAAAAATATTCATAGTTCATCAAAATGTTAGATTGATTGTTTCCTCTCAGTTCTTTGGGGTGAAAATGTAACTTTTTTCAATGCAGAACACATTTTGGCCCCCTGTAAGAAAAACATAACTGAATTCCATTTGTTTACCATACGCTGTGCTGGCTGACTCACTCCTGCATTGCTGTGGATCAGTGGGACAAAGAGCCCAGCTCTCTGTACTGACCTGACTAGATGACTAGATAAGACATAGATAACCTGTTGCAGTATCCTGGAATATATTGCTCCCACTTACAGAAAAATATTGTCAAAAGTTGATTTTGTGCCTGAAATGAAAATTTAATAAAAATCATGCATCCTTCTGCATTGAAAGTTGTGGACTAACACATGGAGATGTCAACCCTTTGTAAGATGACTTATGTGTAGAGGCTGTGAATTTTGGTTTTTGAAATAAGTGATGATTGCATTCAAAAAACAAGGCATTAGTTGAATGCAAATGCATGGTATATAGAGCTAGCTTTGTTAGCCAAGAGCTTCTCTGATTTGCATTAAATACAATTCATATCTTCTTCTTAGCAGTGGTGATGGAAGGGCTGACAGATAAGGTTAGACAGGAATCTCCATCTACCATGCTGTTCGCAGATGACATTGTGATCTGTAGTGAGAGCAGAGAACAGGTTGAGGAAAATCTAGGAAGGTGGAGGTATGCGCTGGAGAGGAGAGGAATGAAAGTTAGTCGCAGAGAGACAAAGTATATGTGTGTGAATGAGAAGTGGAACTGTGAGGCTCCAGGCAGTAGAGATCAAGAAGTTGGAGGATTTCGGGTTCTTGGGGTCAACAGTCCAGAGCAACGGAGAGTGTGGAAAAGAGGTGAAGAGACGGGTTCAAGCAGGTCGGAAAAGGGCGAGAAAAGTGTCAGGGGTCCTATGTGATAGAAGACTATTGGCCAGAATGAAAGGAAATGGGGTACAAGACAGTGGTGTGACCAGCGATGCTGTATGGACTAGACACAGTTACAATGACAAAACGATAGGATGCAGAGCTAATGGTCGCAGAGATGAAGAGGCTTGAAGTTCTCTTTGGGAGTGACCAGGATGGATAGGATCAGGAATGAGTCTATCAGAGGAGCAGCACATTAGATGTTTGGAGAGAAGGTCAGAGAAGCCAACCCAGGATGGTTCCATCATGTACAGAGGAGGGATAGTGAATATATTGGTAGACGGATGCTGGAGTTGGATCTGCCAGGCAGGAGGTCTCAAGGAAGACCAAAGAGAAGATTTATGGACGTAGTGAGGGAAGATATGAAGGTAGTTGCTGGGAGAGAGGAGGATACAGAGAATAGGGTGAGATGGAGAGAGTTGATTTGCTGTGGCCACCCCTGAAGGGAAAAGTCGAAAGGAGAAGTAGAAGATCCATACTATATTTTGTTTGATTTTTGTACAAATTAGATTTTACAATTAAGCAATAAATCACAGGCAATAAAAATCAAGTGCATTTGAATGATGACTTCACATATAGATCCACTTCTGTCCTGGATGAAAGGTCACCATGCTGTCTCTGTCACAAGGACATCACAATCTAACGTTTTTTTTAATCATCTATTTTCTCCCTAAATTACAAAGTAAACTATGCAGACTGTGTACAAGTATTCAGGACCAAAAGTAATTTCTCTTTAATTTGAGATGTGATTGTTTTGGTGCTGTTTTTTTTTCTCGTTTTCAGGCAATTATTTCCAGTAATAGAATCCTTATTATTTCCTAGTCATTGCATATTGTAGTTGTGTAAAACAAATATCAAAGAGTTATTTTAATGAAACATGCATTTTTGTTGGTACCACCAGCCTTATTTATATTAAAAAATCTGTTAAGAAAGAACAAAATACACTATTTTGTCACTACTTATTATTTTTGTGTTTGTTACATATTCCTCCCCCACACTTTCCTTCCTATTTTGGCTTTCCCAGGTTTGGGAAAGATGCAGGAAGGTCGAGTGGAGCCAGTGATGGCAATAGTGCTCCCCCAAGGTAAGTCTCTGGACCAGTGTGCTGAGTTAACCCAGAGACGCACCCAGAGCAGATCGGCCAAAGATGGCACAGCATCCGTCCGCCCCAAAAGGCGGAGAAAACCTCGGGGCCCGACACGGGAGCGCCGCACCGTCTTCGATTTTCTTAACTGCAAGCTGGGCACCAAGGGCCAAGATTCTGTGGAGGCAAGTGCTAATGTGCCGATAGCAGCAAGTGGGCTCGAAGCATACAGAGGAGGGAAGACCACCAAGAGGAGCCTAAATGTAAGGCTGTTCCAAGCTGCTGAGAGGGTGTCCCACACCGAGAGGGAGATCCAGAAACTGACTGAGGCGCTCAGCCGACAGACGGGCAGGTCGGTACCAGGCACTTTGATAGTAATTCATGATATCATGCAGCAGTAAGATATACAGTATAAATATCAGAACGAACCTTAAGATATACAATAAATTTTAAAAAGAAACAAAGGTAAAGATTATAAACAGTGCAACAGTGCTTACAGTAGCAACTCATATGGGTGAAAGGATGTATAGAATCTGTATGTGTATTGGCTACCACCTAGACATGGGGTTTATGTTCTTTCAGTTTGGTAGTCGAGTCATTTCCTATTTTGTACCTGTGAAATCATGGAATCTTTATTCAAATTTCAGTAAATTCCCCCTTATTTTCTTTCCCATCAACAGTGGAGTACTGTCTACATTAGTCAAAGCAGTATTTTATGAAGTTTTATCGAAGGTTCTTATTAAAGGCTAAATATTATATACTAAATCCCTAAGCTTTTTTTGGAGGGACTTCTGTTACTTTTTCTGTGGAATCCCACATGTCGTTTCAAAAAACGAAGTTGACATAACAATAACTGAGTTATAAATTTGGAGTAAAATGTTCCTTTAAACAGTTAGCCCTTGCCTGAAATAGATATATCTGTCTGATTAATCAGTAATTAGAATTATAATATCTGTGCATCACAAACACAACTTTGTGCAGAGTCCTATTAAAGTATTTATCAATTTGAATTTATGTAAAGGGTGTGAGAGTTGTGTAAAAATGTAAGCCTGGGGAAAACATTCAAGGTTATCCGGTTTCCCTGGCCAGCTCATTCTGGAAAATGAAGTCCAAAATGAACCTGTTCAGATCCCTTCTTCTGCCTCCCCTAATTCATTTGTTGTCTGTGTGTGTGTGTGTGTGTGTGTGTGTGGGTGTGTGGCGGGATACATGTGTGAAGGGACACATCCAGAGTGAAGCAACTGGAAGAGAGTCTGTCAGCAGCCCAGCGGCTGCTGGCCCAGCAGAAAGCTCAGGAGCTGTCCATCCAGAAAGAGCACAAGAAGGCCGACACCCACAAGAAAATGACTGAGTTCTGAGCAGGGAAGATAAACAAGACTGCTGGCTCGGGATGAACCTGTCTCTGCTTTCACTTATTGTTTGTGATGTAAAATATCATTTTTCACTGTTTCTCAACATTACTGTTTTCGGCCGAAAAGAGCAGCCTAATGCGACATTTGTTATACTGTATATTCTTCATCAAATGATCACAGACTTTTCAAGAACTAGACATTCATAACATAACAAAAGTTTGAGATCAAACTTTTGTTATGACCCTTGTTTTTATCAATTCTTAGCATTTTTGTGTGCATTTTCTTTTTCAGCACTAAAAAAATATGGAAAATATACTGTGCATTACTCCTCCTTTCCCTAACTACACTTTGATGCAGGTCAATACATCTTTACCACACCTATATTTATTTTCATATGGAGAATGTGATATGTTAAACTCTTCTACATGATTGTATCATTCATGTCTGCAGGATGTTTAGATAGCCCTCAAATTCTTCCTGATTTTTAATTACATCCCGGGGAGTCAGGAGGGCTTTGTTGTGCTATGAAGTAAAGGCATGCAGCTCAGGCTTCTTACCAGCTCCCACTACACCTTGGAAGAACCCACTGTAACTTCTCAATTTAATAATGGATTTAGAGAGCAGCGCCTCTGCATACAGATTGGATGGACCGTGGTCTGCTGGGTTAAAAGTAACTTAACTACACTGTTGTTTTTCCAGCTCCAGAGTAATGGTCAAATCTTGCCTTTAGTGTTTGGGATCTGAAATAGATTTTTCAGGTAATGTTATTCCAAATGTGACACGACATACTGGAAAAAAAAATAAAGAGGGCTAAAAATCAGATCTTATTCACTGCTATATTGAACTTTTTGCTCTGTTTTTTTTTCGTCCATCTTAGTGATATATGCCAGTTTATATCAAATTTTGCTAAACTGATTGATGCTTTTTCTTACTGTGTAAGTTGATAGGGAAATCAGAGTTTGGCAAACTAGTTATTAGTAGTTTGATGTTAAATCAGTATAATTTTGCCAAACTAATTAATTGTAATTGCAATTATATTATCTTTAATAATAAGAAATCTATCCAAAGATTGGCTAGAAATATTGTAAAGTTTCCTTAAAATCTAGACAGGCATATCCTTCACATTTTTAATGGAAATCAGCAATAACATGAAAGTGTCAAAGACTTTTTTAAAATAAATTATCAAAATCATTCATTATTGGGATTATGGCACCGTGACATGATTTTCCATTCACATGGTAAGTTTGCAATGTATAGCAATATGGCAAAAGTTAAGACTATCACGCTGTTTTAATTTTAATTGTTATTTTTGCTTTTAATCCCTTATTGCCCATGCGGTATCTGCAAAAAAACAACCATCAGCACTGTGTTCATGTTTCCCTCCGGGGCTGGAAAAAAACAGTAAATACCTTAGGTTAAAGCAATAAGAGATACAGTGCCATTTGACAGCCATCCTAGAAGTCCCTGGACAATCTGATGGAGCAAAGGGTTGATGCACAAGAAAGATTCATAAACTGTGGCCTAGGTAAAGCCCCAGCGGTGCCCCGATCTGTTGATTGGCGGCACTTTTAGATTGCAGGTGACTGGAGAGATCGCACTGAATTTGCTGAGCATCAGTGGAAACGGCCAATTGTAAGGCTCGTGTTGATTTAATGGCATCCCTTGAGGGGTGTCTGTGCATCACGCTTTACCCCATTTGTTGGCCCCAGGGTGCTGTGTGCCAACCAGCAAGTTTCGTATGTGTGTGTGTTCAGGTTTAGGCGTGTTCTCTACATTCTCTAGTGTCTGTATGCGCCGCACATTCCTGCAAATGTCTGTCTGCTATATGGATTGAGACTGGCCTGTTTGGGGAGTGTTTGCCACTAATCAGCACTTATCAGGGCTTGGATTATGTGATTAAGGAGGTTTGATGGGAAAATTGATTGGAGGGCCACCTTGACAGATGTTTTACTTGGGAATTCGCAAAAAGGTGTTTAAGTAGGCTTGCAGGACTTCAAAGGTTAGTTTAGTAGGCTGAGATCCCTCATGTTGTAGCTGATCACTGACCAAGGTTGGGGTGTGTTAATAGAGATAGTATTTTTGTAATCGCTCAGAAAATTGGCTGAAATCCAAAATCCTTACGTAAAATATCTGAATTAAAAACAGCATCATTGTTTTGACCAGACTAAAATGTATTAGTACATAAATTATAAATGAAACTCTAAGGCGCTACAGACACTCTAACCTATAAAACATATTTAACGATAAAGAGAGTCACATCATCCTTTTTGGTTGGTCAAACTGAAATGAAATACACAAGAAAGGAAAAAAAAATATTATCAGCTCCCTTTCTGAATTTATTTGATCCCTTTAGTTATTTTTGCATATTTGACAAAATAGAATGTAAAGAAGACTTTTAATATAACACAAATGCTAAGTATTACAGTATACTGGTGCTTATGTCTATAATTTTATTCACATTAAAGATGTTTATAAACAGCTTCACACAAGTGTTTTTGTTACCAAAAGCATTCAGTTGATTTTTTAGAATAACTGAAAATCCAGTGTGCAATTTCAACAACATTATAGCATTATAGAATAATGTCCAATGTGCAGAAAGCGGGTAAGTAGAATATGGTATTTCTATATTTAAACAATTTTACTAACTATATTTACCTTCAATATTCTGTTCACACAAGTATTAACTATAATAGAATAACTGTTGAGTAGACTTCCGACAATATATCAGTGATAATTTACTGGGAATATCAGGATTTTTTTTTCTTTTCCTTTTGGCTTTTCCCTTCAGGGGGTCGCCACAGCGAATGAACCTCCTCCCTTTAACCCTATTCTCTGTATACTCTTCTCTCACAACCACTAACTTCATATCTTCTTTCACTCTTTTGTCCATAAATCTTCTCTTTGGTCTTCCACTAGACCTGCCTGGCCGCTCAAACCCCAGCATCCATCGACCAATAAATTCACTATCCGTCTGTTCATGACCTGTAAATACATTTCCCTCTATCCTTAATCACCCGATCCTGCTGTACATCCTTTCCATCTCTATTTCCCTTACTGTCCAACAAGTCATCATGCGCCCTTTGTTTGTCCTTTTCTACCTCTACCTTCACCCTGCACTGCATCTCCCTGTACTCCTGTTCTCTTCAGTCCCCTCAATGTCCTACTTCTTCTTTGCTAACTTGCTCTGTATATTCTCCTGCACTTCTTGGTTCCACTACCAAGCCTCTTTATCTACTTTACTTCCAGACCACAAACAATGTACTTTCCTACCTGCCTTTCTGATCACAATAGCTGTCATTGCTGAGTCATCTGGAAGAACCACCCAGAGCCTTTCTCAACTCCTCCCTAAAAAAAAAAAACATACAACACTCCTCCTGTTTCAGCTTCAACCACTTCATCTTCTGCTCCGTCTTTGCCCTCTTGATCTTCCTTATCAGCAGAGGCATCTTACAAACCACCATCCTATGCTGTCTGTGTACACTCACCTACAAGTACTGATCACTTTCAGGTTACCTCGTCTGTACAAGATGTTGTCTACCTGCATGCTCCTACCTCCGCTCTTATTAGTTGTTCCTATGTTCCTGCCTTTTCGGTAAAAAAGTATTCACTACAGCCATTTCCATCCTTTTTTGCAAAGTCTACCAGCATCTGTCCCCCTCTGTTTTCCTATCCTTGATACCAAACCTGCCCATCACTTCTGCATCCCCTCAATTGCCTGCACCAACATGTCCACTGAAGACTGCATCAATTACTACTCTCACCTCTTGGAATATTCTGCATCACTTCATCTAACTCCAGATATTCTCCTTCTCCTCTAACTCACACCTAAACTGTGGGGCATAGCCACTGACAACATTGGACATCACAAACTTCAATTTCCAGTTTCAGACTTATAAGTCTATCTGACACTCTTTTAATCTCCAAAACATTCCAAACAAACTCCCTTTTCAAGATAATTCCTACTTAATTTCTCTTTCTGTCAATACCATGATAGTAAAATTTAAAACCTGTAGCTGTAGCTTTTAGACTTGCTACACTTCCACCTAGTCTTCTGGGCATACAATATAACCACCTTCCTTCTTTACATCATATCAACCAACTCTACCTTTTCCTGTCATCATCCCAATATTCGAAGTCCCTACTCCCACACCTCCTCCTCTCCTACCTCCTCTACCCACAGTAGCCCAATTTCCACCGCTACCCTGTGGGTTATCGTTGTTAACCCAGGCCTCGACCGATCCGGTAAAAGAATTGTAGGTTCAATTCGCATATTTGGTTTCACCTCAAGTTTTATGCCAGATGCCGCTCCTGACGGGACCCTCTGCTCAGAGAAGCCCCCCCTGAGGCATCATTGCTAATATAAGGATTCTTTGGTTTAAATCTAGGAAAAAGTGAAAAATTATAAATGTACGTGGCCCTGGATTAACTTTGCCCTGCATGCCCCTTACCCCGACACACATTTAGACATAATGGGTAATATTCTTGTGCAACTAGAAATAATTTATGAATTATTTTCATCATGCCCCAAGATAACTGATCTCTAGATTGAGACGGTTATTAAATGAAACCACCTCTCCATGTTTAATTATCAAAGTGCTGTTATATGTCCCTGCAGAACAATTACCTAATTGAAATTAAGGTACATTATTCACTAACTTAATGACATGACATTTACTTGAAATTGATAACTGCATGTATTTGCAAGGCCTCCCATCTAGCCTCTTTGAGGCACCCAATGCTGCCGGGACCTCCATGGAGCAGTAACATCTGACTTCAGTTTTAATTTGCCTTTGTGTGAGTATTAAATCCTGAAATTATCCTGGAATCTTTGGTGAAAAGGCCTTCTTATCATTTAATGAAAGCTAATGTCTGGACGCTCATAAAGACCTCAGTTATTTCTATTCAGAATTCAACTGCCAACATTCTGCAATGATTTTCAACAAAAGCTTGAGGGAGAAATGAAAATTAATTTCTATTCATTAATATTTCCACAGAGATAAAGTAGTTTTTTCCTTTTTTTAATATCAAGAAGAGTTTGTGTATTTTTAGGGCCACAATCAATGCATACTCTTACACTCCGGGGTGGTTCAGGTATTATCAAACTTAGACTTTAAGCCTCTATGTGAATTAGTACAAGTATATCACCTCTGAAGTTTGCATTTCTATATTATAACTGACTGGCATCTTCCCCTGCATGTGTTTTTTTTAAAATGATCAATGGTCTGCTGAGGTTGTAGAAATACAATAGTTTGTTGGCGGAGGTCAAGACTGAGGTCGTTACTTCAGGCAGTGGAGTGTAGCATTACACACCTTTAAAACTAATCAAATCTCAGTTTACTGAGGTAGAATAGATGGACACAGATATATGGGAACAGGATGAGTGAAATGCACCTGATATCCATACTAAGTCATTTAATTATCAGCAAAAGGTTGCGACCTTCAATCTCGATGATTTGAAAGCTTGTAATTTTATTGATCAAATTCAAGATACGAGAATAAAAGATCATGCAAATGTCAATTAAATTTATGCTCAAGGTTTATAACTGAAAACTGATGGTAAGGAATCATTATTTATTTTTTATATTATGTATACAGCGTCAAAAGTGAATCAATAAATGCAATTAATAGATAGTTGCTTCTAATAAACATTTGTAAAACATTATTTTATACTGAAATTCAAAGTTTTCAAAATAATGGAGAAACTGCTACAAAATGTTGATTTTCTTTTACATTCATTGCTCAATCTCTTTAATTACATACACCGTAAAATGTTGATCAACTCTACTAACAACTTAGAAACACATTACATTTTCAGTAGAATTCCTTCTCATTTGTGTTTTGATGTAGGTGATGCTTCCTTTCAGATCAGATTTGGATGATAATCTATACATGGATTTTGCTACTTTGTTATATTACAGTGAATACAGAAACTGATGAAGTACAAATCCATGGTGTCAATTAATGGTGTCATACGTGATATTTAAGAAAAAAAAAAAAATCTTCATTGACAGAAAATGAATTAAAGGAAGACCTTGAGAATGAAAACATACTGAAATGGCTAATAATAGTATTAACAAATTGTTGGGAATAAAATATCATGGCCCAGCGGTGGCTTAATTCACATTTCCATTGGATATAAAGAGCAGGATAATTCCATTTAAAATGTTGTTTCTCCTCTTTTCTTAAAAAGACTGTGTCATGACTGTGTCAAAGACTTGTGTCATGTTTGAACAGTGCAGTGCACCATTCTCCTACATTTACCTCAGAGGATAATTCAAAGCTCCACACTTCTCATTTTACAGAAACATCAACGATTCAATCGGGATTTAATGAAAAAACACAGTGTTCATAGGGGGATTCATGTCATTTAATCTGAGAGACCCCAGACACCCAGCGTTCATTAATAACTGTAACAACTGGTACATCGGAAGACTCAAATAAAAGGATCACACAGGGAAAAAAGAACGGCATGAACTGAGAAAAAAAAAGTCGTGAATCCACGATCCCAAGAGCGGGAAGGGTAAGTGGCAGCAGAAGCACAGAGGAGGCAGTGAAAAGTCTATAAAACTGTCCAGGGTCAAAGCATAAAAACCAAAAAAAAAAAAAAAAAGCAGTAAACAAGGCAATGAAATCCAGAAGGGCAAAAATCAAAAGCAATGATCCAAGATCAGTCAAAGACCAGAAACGTGACAAAGCACAGTACACAACTCACCAAAAAATTGAAATACAAAACAAGGCGGCAAGGCTGAATACATGGAATAATGATCTCAAAATGGCAAATTAAAATAATTATTGCAAGCAGTTTGTCTTAAAACCGCACCGGTGAGGACTTATAACAAAAACTGTACATGAAGAATGACTAAACTTACAAGTTTTACCAGAGGCAGATTAAATCAGCTCTATAACTAGAAGCCAATGGCAATTACTATTGAAAATAAATTCACAAATTTTATAATAACAATAAATTCATCAGGAACCAATGTCTCCTTTAGATCATCATGCATATGAAAAATTGTCTGCTATATATTATAACCTTTGTTTATGTGATAATGAAGTCCAGTTGATATTTTCACATGCCTAAGTAGACATTTGATATGTTTTATTTTGCTTCATGTTGCAATTTTAAGAGCCTGTGAAAGTATGGGTGGTGCTCAAGAAAGTTTTAACAAAAGGACTCTTCCATCAGTCATTTCTAGCTTCATCTATCTCTACCTTACGTCTCAATTGCACATCCTTTCATACTCACCATCTTAATACAATCAATGGCATCACTTTTTTTAAGAAATCTATTTTAATCTTACAACTATCAAATTCCAGATGCTTGCTAAGATAAGATAAGATAAGATAATCTATCTTTATATCTCAGGTTCATAACATACTGACATATCAATATCACCTCTGTGAAACATTCGCTATAACATATTAACTAAATGGATGTTTGCCACTGTGAATGATTGATTCTGATCTCTCAACACAAGTACAATTAATCATGAGTCATTATTAAATTACAGTACATGCTGGTCAAGATACTCTGTGTTAACATTTCTTCCTCTAGACACAAACAAGAGAAGACATGGTATTCCTGCTTAGTCATTGCTCCTTAGGTAAATCCAAATCCAAATGTAATCAGACCCGGTCTGGTCCTGTGATGATACATCAGGCCGGGTTCAGGGTTCAACCCATTTGTTTCAATCCAGCTTTTTAGGCACTTTAAGAATTATACCATCTGCAACTTGGCTACTTGTCCACTTCACCTTTTGTCAACCGAATCAAAGTGCCTCTTGCCAATGGATCAAGGAGAGAGAATGCCAATGACTTGGATCGCTCAACCCATTCCATTCTCAGCAATTATATTAATTTGTCCTATTTATCAATACACTATTCATTCCATCACTACCTCGTAGATGTTGAGGGTAGAGCATTGCATGGCACACTGGTATTTAGTGATGTGTTTTGGGTGTAAGCCATCTGCATAATCAATAGGACGACCATGGGACGACTGGGCAGTGGACATTTATTTTACATATTAGATCAATATTTCTTTGTCTATGCAGGACATTGCAATCATCCATGTGTGTGAAAAGACATATGATGAGGTGGTTTACACTGGTGGTTTACTGTAGAGTTTTCTATTTTATAAGAGGCAATGTCAGGCAGTGACAGTGGGTTTCATGCTAGGGGTTGCCTCTGGAAAAATCTGGAAAACCTCCTCATCTCCTCAAAAGTCACATTGCTGATTAATTGATGCTGACAAGTCATGGGTAAGGGAAGAAAAGACAATACATAAACATTTTTGGGTCCAACATTTCTGAATCTGAAGTAATATAATTCTTAAGATCAATCACTCAAGGTCACAAAAAAAACAAAATACAACTGAAAACGAAGTTCAGTAAATCTGCTTTTGTCTTACATCCCAGACTAAAAAGATATGTGCAACAAATTACCAAAACAAAACACCAAATTATAGGTATTTATCTGTGCTAAAGCAATTTCAGTTATATATCAAAAGTAATTATCTTACAAATTGCAGTGTGAGAAGATGAAGTTTGGTATTTGTGCCTTTCTTGCTGGGGGTGAACGCAGCAGCAGAGTTGCCTATAATTTGTATGTATTATAACTTATAACTAGTATAATGAGCAGTGGTAGAGGGGGGGTTGAATGGGTTTTTTCCCCCTGAAATGTTTTTTTTTTCCTTGTCAGTGCACAACTCATGTATCTGCGTGTGTTTATTAATTAGACTTTGACACTACATAGATTAAATTGAGATCCTTCAGGCAAATCCTGCTCTTGAACTGTTAATTGAAAATCAATAATGATCACAAGGTTACTAATCTGTTAATTCTGATCAATTTTGATTTGCACTGAGACAAAAAAATCTGCAGTATCATTTGGTTTGAATTATGGTTATTATGAAAACAAACTCAACCAAGTTTAGGTGCAGAAGTCATAGTCCAGTTATGTATCCCATAGTTTTGAGCAATTTCATTCAATCGCTCTATTAGCTCAAATTAACCCACGATATTTAACATGGCTTAAGTCTGCTAAACTCAAGTTCCTGTTTGAAAGTGCAAAACCACCCATGAAATTGTTTTCATTCTACAAAAAAAACAACAGAAGGATTCAGCTTGATCTTTGTTTGTGAGAAAATAGCTGATGGCTCTATAATCCCCACCATGGTCATAGCCGTTACTCCATTAAGATTGTATAGCTGGACCAATCTGTTTGGGTGGTGCTACACTCAACCATTATTGATTTCCAGACTGTCTATAAGTATTAACAACTAACTTATGCGGTGTCTGTGGCCAGTAGGTCAGTCTGCACTGTTTTCCAGGGATTAACCCTCCTAGTGGCTGTTGCCGCCAATGCATATTTAAAACAGAATAGAGCATTTATTGTAATGCAGTATAGTTCATAAAACCAAATTATTAATTTGAACAAAAATATGAATTTTTAAATTAGTAAATTAGATCAAAATAAAAAACATAGTTTCTGAAACGTTACAATGTATCATATCATACAATTTGTATGATATTGACAAGCAAACGCAAGCAAATAAGTTTTTATTTTTAAATTGTATTAAAATTCTATATTCAAAAGTCATATATTAATAGTAAGTACATTCGTCCAACATAATTTGATTCTCAACAACCTGCAAACAACTTTCTTTTTTACATTACTCTTTGAGACCCAAGGCCTGAAAGAAATAACGGTATTCAATGGCCACATTCTGACATATCAGAACATTAATTAAATGGTGTGATTCAAGGATGGCATAAAAGTCCTAAAAAGTCCAAGGGGCTTAATAATCAGCCATTCACTATTATTGTCTGCCACTGCGAACAACACCTTATTTGTTTTCTGCAAATAGTCAATTGTACTGAATAGTACAAAAAAAAACTTTCTTTGCTTTAGTAATATTTATTCTTTTGGAGTGTTTTATTTACATCCTTATTTGATATCTGTTTCAAATATAATGAGGACCAGTTAAAACAAAGCTAATAAACATTTGAATAAAATTGATTGGGACATAATTCTTCTGTTCTGCTTATTGCAGAAGCAATAAAAAGGTAAATGTCCCCTTACCATTTTTCAGATGCTGGGGTTGTAACAAACAAGATAAGTGTAATAAGTGTTTTTTAACACTATTTTGTTAACAACTACATTTATAAAAACACAGGATTGGAAGTACTGTGTGCTTACCTAAGCAATGGCCATCGCAAAAACCAAAATGCCTGAATAAACACTTCTCCCCAGAAAAAAATAATCCCACTACCTCATAAAGACTAATTAGGCTGCACACAATTAAATATTATATCCATTTTTATTTCAGGAATATGCGATGGAAGCTCTGTGCTGTCATCAAGAAGCTGTACAATGCCAAATCCTTTACAGATAGTTAACACTGAGATAAAAACTAAAAAGTATAGATATCTTGCTCGAAAATGAATTCTTTGTAAAGTCCTATCTCCACTGTTTGTTGCAAAGGTGACAGCTGGAGTTCCACACCGCAATGTCAAAAATGGAGTGGTGCAGAAGTATATTTTTGCTGTTGACCTTTTGCCCTCATTAAGAATTTATATGCCCACTGGAATCAATGATACTGTAGATATTTAATCTCGTTTCTCTGTGAGTAACCTTTTGATAACCTGGAGCAAAAGCAAGAAGTGTATCTAGTGTTTTTTTTTAGAAAAATAGGAGAAAAAAAATATGTAGTTAAATGGTTATTTCTCTTTATTTTGAGGGTGGGGAGTGGGCGGGATCTTAGATCATTCCAGCCAGCCAAGGAGGAAGAAAGAGTCCCACTGATCCCAGAATACACACCAGTATGAACATCCAGAGGAATATCCGGTCGATCACCATTGCCACATACTTCCAGTCCTCCTTCACCTAGAGGGAGATGGCACAGAGGGACATTTCAAATTTTGCACCACACTATCTTTTTTACCAGCTGTCACTTTTCACTCTTGATTTATTTCAAATGGCTGAATTTTTTCATGATGAAGCAATTATCACCATAATGTCATCACATCTTTGCTGTTGTCACTTATGAAAAATTCAAGGTTAAATAACTTCTGTCTCTTTGTTTTAAAGCCTGACAGGGGGCAGGGACTACTGTTGTTGTCATTAGTGGTTATTATCAACGAATACAAAAGTTTTTTGGAATAATGAATAATAACTAATAATCAGGAATACAATTCATTTTCCCAGTTGCATTTAATCTAAAGTTGTTTCATTATATACACTAGCTTGTTTTTGGCTTAGCAGTTTCCCTATTCCAATAAAATGTAAACTATGGCAATTATATCCAAAAGACTCTTTTTTTTTCACCATTTACATTTTTATGTTTATAATTGGAGGAAAAATTCAATAAAAACAGAGTTGACAATAGTGTTTGGTGTTCCATGACAATATCGAAATGTTTTGCTGTGGGTTGAATCTTGGAAAATGATATATTAAGTGATGTTTCATTAATGAACTGTTGTAAATTAGAATTTTATGTATTGTAGCTGTGCCAAGTCAAACAGATTTAGATAATCATTGCAATATGGTACTCTAATATGATTATAAATCTAATTATATCAAAGGCAATCATGGAATTGATTTTACATGTTCAAGTGAACATTATTGTTATAATGAGTCAGTTTTATAAAGCAATTACATAAATTATGTAACAAAATGTACAATTACTTAATGATCTGATCTTGTAGCAATATCGGTCTAATATTAATGATTGAAGTAATAACAAAATAATGCTTGGTATTTAACCAACACTGCCTGGTTGTGTTGTACCCTGATTGGTGGACATGAGTTGACTGCTTCACACTTGTTGGAACTCATTTGTATAAATCAAATTTCAGCTCTGATTCTGCAACTTTAATGTGCATATACCTATCATGTGCAGCATGTATGGTTCACTGGGTTCAATGCAAAATGAATGGGATCCGAGGACATCAAATCCAGGTAGTATTTGGTCTGTTTCCTCCTTGATTTCTGCTGGCCACCAGATGCATCACAATGCCCTTTCCTTCCCTGCACGGTAAATTCACACTGAAGTGTCTTGGAATAAATATACGATTTCAAGCGTTGTTTTGGGTTAGTGAAGCAAATCTGATTTGTACGAGCTGATTACAGAACAGCAATGGTGGTGAGAAATGATTAAACAAGGTTGTGAGGCTGCTCATAAACCCCACTTTTAGTTTTCAAACATCCATCCCTTTGAAGTAGCGTAAGTTTTTATTTCAAATAGCAATACTGTTCAGTCTCTGTATATTTTCATGCAGATGCAGACACCAGTCACTCAACCTTGTGGAAATGTGTGCTGTAATATGATTTAATGAAAGATGAACAGATATTAACAGCACAATAAATCATCTGTTGTAGTTTGTCACTTGCAGTTAAAGCTATCTTGTCTTCTTTTGGAACTTTGACTTAAGGCTCACCCTGTAAAATGAGAGTTTGAGTTGAATATGGACACTTAACAAAAACTGCAGATTTCGAAGAACAAAAAGTTACGAGACTATTTTATTTTATTTTATTTTACGTCAGTGAACCAAAAATTTGCATTGACAGCTATGTCTTGTTGTCCAGTGACAATGAATAAATAGGTTTGCGGTGCCTTTCGCCACCTTATAATGGGAGTGATATGGTAAAAATTTGATTTAAAAAATATTTCCAGGCAAAAATGTTATCTTGAGATTATCCAAATTACCATTTGGATAACTTCTCAAAATCCCCTTTCTCTCCCTATTAATTATATCATTGTATGTCCTCAAATAATACAACTGTAAGAAATCCAATACAAATAAAAAAAAGTGTTTATATCAGAATGTATATTATCTATAAGCCAATTGTATTGGGTTGACATTGGTCCCTGTTCCCCTGAGCTCACCACCCACTGGAAGGGCAAAGATGGTCGGGTGCAGTGTGAGCTGGGTTGTGGCCGGATCGGGGGACCTTGGCAGTCCAACCCTCGGTTGTAGAAGCCGTCTCTAAGGACATGGAATGTCCCCTCTCTGGCATGGAAGGAGCCCAACCTGGAGAGCGAGGCTGAGAGATTCCTTCTACATTCAGACTCAGCATTAGGTCTGGAACAGGCTTCTTGAGAGGGACTGGACTCTTTTTCTACTTTGGAGTTGCCCCTGATGAGAGGCATCAGGCAGGTATGGGCATATTGATTGCCCCCCGACTCAGTGCCTGTATGGGGTTCAACCCGGTGGATGAGAGGGTAGCCTCCCTCCACCTTCAGGTGGGGGGGACGGGTTATGACTGTTGTTTGCAGCTATGCACCCAGTTTACCCATCCTCCTCAGGGAGACCATGGGGAACAACTTCCAGTGGGCTTTGAGGAGATTCTGGTCCCTCATCCAGTGGCTCAGGAGGGGGAAGCTGTGCTCTGTCAACACTGTACAGTTGGATCAGGGCACTGTTGACTTCAACTTGAGAAGTCGTGGATCGATGGAAGGAATACTTCTGAGACCTCTTCAATCCCGTAAAAATGCATTCCAATGAAGAAGCAGAGCCAGGGTACTCTGGAGCAGACACGCCTATTTCCGGGGCTGAAGTTGCTGAAGTAGTCAAAAAACTCTTCAGTAGCAGGGCCCCACGAATGGATGAGGTCTGCCCTGGGTTCCTAAAGGCTGTGGATGTTGTAGGGCTGTCCTGTCTGATACGCCTCTACAGCATTTTCTGTGGATGTCGGGGACAGTGCAGCTGGACTGGCAGACCAGGGAAGTGATCTTCAAAAGGGGGATCACCACCCTGGTGACCCTGAAAGGGGGGCCGAAGGGTGCGTTTCTACTACAGGGGGATCACACTCAGCCTACCTGGTAAGGTCTATTCAGTGGAGCTGGAGAGGAGGGTCCACCAAGTCGTTGAACCTCAGATCCAGAGGGAACAGTGTGGTTTTTGTCCTGGTCATGGAACAGTGGACCACCTCCACACCCTCAGCAGGGTCCTCGAGGGAGCATGGTAGTTTGCCCAACCAGTCAACATGTGTTTTGTGGATCTGGAGAAGGCATTTGACCGTGTCCCGCGGCGCGGGCAATCCTGTGGGGGTGCTCCGGGAATATGGGGTACCGAACATTTGTTATATGGGCTGTTCAGTCCCTGTATGACCGGTCTCGGAGCTTGGTCTGCATTGCCAGTCATAAGTCAGACTTGTTTCCAGTGAGAGTTTGACTCCTCCAGGGCTGCCCTTTATAGGTGCAGCCAGGTCATTGAGGGGATCTGGTTTGGTGGCCACAGGTATGAGTCTCTGCTTTTTGCAGATGATATGGTTCTTTTGGCTTCATCGGTCCATGATCTCCAGCTCTCACTGGAGTGGTTTGCAGCCAAATGTGAAGCGGGCAGGATGAGGATCAGAGCCTCCAAATCCGAGACCAGGGTGCTCAACTGGAAACAGGTGGAGTGCACACTCTGAGTCGGGGAAGAGGTCCTGCCCCAAGAGGAGGAGTTCAAGTATCTCAGGGTCTTGTTCACAAGTGAGGGAAGGATGGAGCGGGAGATCGACAGGTGGATTGGTGTAGCATCTGCAGTGATGCCAACTCTGTACTGGTCTATCATGGTGATGAAGGAGCTGAGCCAGAAGGCAAAGCTCTCAATTTACAGGGTGATCTATGTTCCTATCGTCACCTATGGTCACGAGCTATGGGTAGTGACCAAAAGAATGGGATTGTGGATACAAGCAGCTGAAATGCCACCAGGAGGGTGGCGGGACTCTCCCCTAGAGATAGGGTGTGAAGTTAAGCCATCCGAGAGGAGCTCAGAGTAGTTGCTGCTCCTCCGCATAGAGAGGTGTGAGATGAGGTGGCTGGGGCATCTGGTCAGGCTTCTTCCTTGACACCTCCCAGGGGAGGTATTCTGGGCATGTCCGCCAAGCAGGAGGCCATGGGGAAGACCTCGGACACACTGGCGAGACTATGCCTCTAGGGTGGCCTGGGAATGTCTTGGGATCCCCCCAGAGGAGCTGGACCATGTGGCTAGGGAGAGGGAAGTCTGGGCTTCTCTGCTTCGGCTGCTGCCCCCACAACCCAACTTTGGATAAGCAGCAGAAAATGGATGGATAGATGGATTGTATTGGGTTATTCAGTATTTCTTATGTGATGCCTCCTCCATAGTTCTGTTTCAGAAAACAAAATAGTTTAAGTCTGAGTGTTCCTTAATCCTCAAAACATCATGGGTAATTTATTTTCTGCATGACTACCTCTCCTATTATTGTCTTTTTGTGAATGAAAAACAAGAAGGCATGTAAATGTGTCCATGGTGGGAAGATACATATTTTTTATTCTTTTAACTTGTACTTCCATTGTTTCTATATTCCCATATTTATGCTACAAGAATGCAGGATACAGTTGAGCTTATAAGCTGTAAGAAGGGGGTTTCAGGCTGAATAATAAGCTGCTGATGATGGAGACACTTTTTCTACCATAATCTCAAAATCAACACTTTCAATCCCTCTGTGTGTTTTTCTGCCTTCTGCTGTACAATGTTTTATTTAGGCAAGAGAAATCTGTGGGTTGGCACAGGTGATACAGTTTTGATCTGGCCCCCAGAGGGTAAAGAGTTAGATGTGATGGTACACAAAATATACACAGGAAGCTCTTAGGGAAAAGCTTCTTATACACATTAACAAGTATCAGGGGATACAGAGAAGGAACAAAAAGTGTTGTTCTTTGAGGTTCATTATTAGTTTGGAAGTGTAGTGCAATATTTTATTGCAATTAGTTCAACTTGTAAAATTATGAAAAGGGGTTGAATATGAGAAAAAAATATCTGTTATTCCTTTGAATTAGTCTGTTTTGGACAGATGAGGTGATTATTTTGAATACCTGAAACACTGAGTAATTAAAAAAAGAGATAAATTATTGAGGAAGTGAATTTATAATGATTTGCAAGTTTGGAGTTGGCTGATATGGCTAAATACTGTATCACAATGCTATATCATACTTCAGTAATTATAATAAGGGAGACTTTTTCTGCTGAAAATGTTGAGTGTGGTATTGTTAAAAACATTTTTTGGGGGGATAAAGATTTCCCTTCCACCTATGCTACTTTTTGGAGGATATAATGATACATCATTACAATTGTAAGGTAAAAATGTTTGGAATGGATTGTTGCTGCCTAATCTGTATGTCAACAGAGAAACTGTCTGTGAGTCATAGAGCTGTTAATTGACAGCCATTCATTCCTCACTTGTCAGTGGCTATGGTTGTCTGTCAAATAGGGATGAATCACAGTTTGGATTTGTTAATCCAAACGAAGCTTACATGTGTGTGATGGTGAACTTAATTACCGTGAATTCTTTTCATTGCTAGATCATCGCATTGGCTGAACCCAATAATTTCACTGATCATTTCATAAAAGTAATTCTACAAGTAAACATTGTAACCTTACTACACAGTACACTGTGGCTGCAGTGACAACAGTTTTTTTTCCGTAATTTTTCTATTCATTTTCATGATTTACTTTTCATTCATATTCAAAACAAAATCATCCTGAACTTCTGACTAAGTTCTTGGAGGGTGTAGTACCTTATAAGCAAATAAAAAACAAGAACATTTAATTAAAAGAGTGATTTTCTTTTTTAACTTATCCTAACGTTTCACTGGTAAACACTTTAGAATTGTCAGACTCACAAAACAAGATAAATTAATGCTATTGATGACTGTATTTCACAGCAAATACTTCTCTTTAATCTTTCAATAAAAATATTTCAAGTGCTTAATGAATCCCCTAAACTCAGGGGTGTTTTCTAATTTAGATACAAAGTAAATTGTTTTACCATCTTGTAATGTGGCTCTGCAAGGAAGATTAAATTTGAGAAGATAGAGTGTGTGACATTCCCACCCATTTACAATTACACCTTAGTTATCAAGGGGAAATTACTAAGGTGGGACTAAACTCACATTCAGCACTTTTGGCTGCTCTCAATGCTACTAAAAATATCCACCACAAGTCCTTTCTTTCAAAGTAAAAAGCGACACCTGTTCACCACAAGCTAAAAAATCTGTATTCAAATACAAAACATAGATTAGTATCTGGAAAGTGACTTAAGCCAAAGTAGACAGCTTTTTGGCTGTTGTGAATTAAGCGGATCTCAATAAATTCAAGCAAAGTGTAAAAGTACTCAGAAATTAAATAGAATAGAGAATAAAAAAATTCTATCAACTTACAGAGAAGTCTTCATCCTCTGCTCTAAGATGATCAGCGATGTATTGAACTCCATCAATGGCATGTTGCATGGCTGGTGATATATTTGGAACGAACGGCTCAAGCCGGGTAGCTGGGGATTTAGTCCACTCTGCTTTGTGGGTTTGTGCAAGGTAATCCAGGGAGACCTGTTTCTTCTCTCGCACAGCATTCCACATGGTCCCAGGCCCATCATCATGGAGACAGCAGTACTGAAAGCTGTGAGAGCGGCATCGATGTCCACTTTCCTGGGGAAACTCCCTCTGTTGGTCAAACATTTGCTCTGCACTGAGGGAACGGCCATTTGGGGCCAGAGTATTATTTTCCTGTCCAGACAAGCTGCTTAGGGGGCCAAGTGGCAAAGTTGGTGGTAAAGACAGTTGGGAAGAGTATGGGGCTGAATACTGACCGGCTGAGGACCTACAGAAAAGACTGGCCTCAAGAGAATGGTCTTTCGTATTGAGGTCCTCACAGGGAGAGGGTGGTTCGGACGGGGAACAGACCAGAATGTTTGGACTGTCAGATGGTGTCTTTGGGAGGCTATTGTGTCCTTGTTCTATTGTTCTCAGCTCTGTCTCAAAGCCCATCCAAAAAGCTTGCGAGTTGCCTGTTGCAGATACTGCAGTTGGTAGATGCATCATCTCAATAAGCTTCCTGCAGTGCTGCTTTGCTGTGCCTGGGGGGCGCTTCATGAAGAGGACTCGAGGAACCAGGTCTAAAAATACCCTCCGCACCCAATGGGGCATTCCATGTGTTTGAGGGGATCGGTGATGTACATTTAAAACAAAGACAGTAATTATAATTGAAAGAGTGACAAAGACCATAGTGAAAAGCAGATATTCACCGATCAGTGGAATCACAAGTGATGTAGAAGGTATTATCTCTGTAATCAGTAGGAGGAATACGGTTAATGATAGTAGCACTGAGATACACAAAGTGATCTTCTCCCCACATTGTGATGGCAAATAAAATACTAGCACAGTCAAACAGGAGATGAGCAGACACGGAATGATCAAGTTAATGGTGTAGAACAATGGAAGCCTCCGGATGATGAAGTAGTAAGTGATGTCTGCATAAATCTCAGTGCAGCACTCGTACTTTTTGGTATTGTACTTGCCCACTGCATTTACAATGACCCATTCGCCGCTCTCCCAGTAGTCCATCTGGTCCACATCACTGGCCATGCTAATCAGATCAATCTTTGCCCGATCGTAGGTCCACGAGCCAAACTTCATCTTGCAGCTTTGCTGATCAAAGGGGAAAAAGGTGACATCTATGCTACATGAAGACTTGTAAATGGCTGGTGGCATCCACTTAATTCGACCATCATAGAAAAGATGTGCCTTAGTGAGGTGAGTTACTGCAAAGTCGCCGTCAGCACTGCAGAAGGACAAAAAAAAATGTAAAAAGGGAAGATAAAAATCACTATTGAATTTTGAATGAACCTCAATACATTCATTAAAGAAAAACAATTAAATGCATAACATACATTAACCTACAAGCAGAAAACCAGATGAGGGATGAAAATTTGTCCTGTCACATGCAGACACAGGGTACCAACAACATACTTTTAACTTCACTTGCAACCCTCCAGTTTACCATAACAAAAGTAAAACAGACTTTCTGGACATAAGATGAAAAATAGAGTTTCAAACACATAATTTTCATTCATTATATAGGTCCTTTAAAATTGCAACACGTTCTTCTGAAAAACATAATTTGGCTATTTAACGACTTTGCTCTAATGAAAAGAACCAAGTTACCTCTATTGCTTTCTCTTTCTGCTTTTTTCTTGCAAAGTATATGACATGTATCAGTATATAAGTCCGTTGGTAACTTACTTTGTGTGGCTTGGGATGACTAAAATACTCATATTATTTTTAATATAATCTTTAGACATGATTTATAACCAAGGACACCCACTAAGCTATCCACTTTTGAGGCCTCACAAACTAAAAATGTGATATTCAGTCATCAGTAAATCATAAATTGGATCTGATGTGAAAAAGTATCAGAATTTATTTATTTTATTTGATTATTTTTGTCATTTCATTCATTCATTACTATAATATACTATGTTATGCTATTACTATTATTATTTTTATCTATTATATTGTTATATGTGTTATCTATTATATATTGTTATACATATTATTATCTATTATTGTTATGTTTTACTTGAAACTCTGGCACAACAATTTCCTTCGGGATAAATAAAGTTGTTATTATTCTTATTCTTATAACTATACTGCTTACAGAGATGAAGATTTTGAGGTTCTCTTTGGGAGGGACCAGGATGGATAGGATCAGGAATGAGTCTATCAGAGGAGCAGCACATGTTAGATGTTTTGGAGAGAAGGTCAGAGATGCTAGACTGGGATGGTTCGGTCATCACAGAGGAGGGATAGTGAATATATTTGTAGACGGATCCTGGAATTTGAACTCCCAGGCAGGAGGTCTCAAGGAAGACCAAAGACAAGATTTATGGACGTAGTGAGAGAAGATATGAAGGTAGTTGGTGTGAGAGAAGAGGCAACAGAGAATAAGGTTTGATAGAGAAAGTTGATTCACTGTGGCGACCCCTGAAGGGAAAAGCCAAAAGAAGGAGGACGAGGAGGAGAAGAAAAGGAAGAAGGAGAAGGAGAAGATACTGCTTATACCGAAGTGATGCAGGTAACATCGGTCAAGAGGCAGGTAGATCTTGTCGATCACTGTCGATCACTGAAATACAACCATTTCTCCAGTCATTTCCATGTCTTGGCAATTTGGTATATTCAATGAACCTCTGAAGAACAGCACCACTGGGTTACGCTTTACCTTATATTTATCTTACTTGTGTCATACTCTCTTTATTTTAAGCGGTTGTTTAAATGGCATTTCCTCTATGTTGTATCCGTCCTATATTTTATCAAGAGAAAAGTCATTCTTTTATAAAGATGAGGAATTGACATCTATCTTTGGCAAATTCTGTTTTGTCCACTTCTGATGCATGTAGAATTAATACTGAACTAGGATTTACCTCCTTTAGAGGGATGTATATCTACCTGATGCAGTCACACTGTCTCACAGTTTTCATCAGAAGCTTTTTGAAGCACATCCAATAACATTTCATCTCCTAATTCCCAGCCTAATGCATTGCCATGTCCCAAGCTTTGTTTATAAACACATCCATTAGGGCTGACTTGCGTCACATTTTTTCAGCTACATTACTTTATGACATTGGCACAGGACAAGATGTTTTGCGGAACCGCAAGACCTTCATGTCTTCCACCCGAGGTAAAGGCATCTGTTGCGATTAGAGAGTCACATTTCCAACATTACTTTATTAATCCCTTGCGGTGTATTCCTCTCTGCATTTAACCCATCATGGATGAACCATGAGCAGTTGGCTGCCATCTAGCGGCGCCGAGGGAGCAGTTAGTGTCTTGCTCAACAACCATTAGACAACACTAGTAGGAGCCAGGAATCAAACCGGAAATGTTTGACGCCACGCCGTCCACTTAGATCCTGTTTTGGCATTTTTGCCTTGAGAATACCAGCTACCACTGTGGATGAAGACACTCAATTTTTTCACATTAAATCATGCAAGCTACTGGACAAGATCCTCACTTGTTGTAAAGGACAATATCAGGCCTCCAGATAATCTCTGATGGTATACGAATGGAGGTGACATTGTCATAGTCCTCTGGTTTCCAGCGGAGTTTGTAATCATTCCACTCCTGCCAGAGAAAATGTAATAATTAACCTCATGTAAGATTCTTTCTTCAGCCAGTTTTTTGCATCTGATCTTTACTTACTTGCTTGACCCAGACATTTGTGGTCATCATTTGGTTCTTCTCATCCTTGTTGAATATAAACAGAAAAAACATATCATTGAAGTCCATATTCCTTCAAAAAAAGTCACTGGGCATCCCGAAATTTGGGGTTTTAAATTTCTGCTAATTTATTCATAACCATGAATTGTATATAAAATCACTCAACGCACATAATAACTTAAAAAAGTCAGAGTTAAGTATAAAGTGATTACATGAAATTTGGACTATGTGATCAGATTCCAAAGAAACACACTCAGGGACATATTTAAGTTTACTGGTACATATATACACACACACACACGTATGCACCTACACACACACACACACACAGACATGCACCCACACACACACAAAGATATACATATACATGTATGTATGTATGTATATATATATATATACACATAAAGATGAGGTAAGACAGGAATCTCAATGGACCATGATCCATGATTTTTGCAGATGACATCGTGATCTGTAGTGAGAGCAGAGAACAGGTTGGGGAAAATCTAGAGAGGTGGGGGTATGTGCTGGAAAGGAGAGGAATGAAGATTAGTCGCAGCAAGACAGCGTATATGTGTGTGAATAAGAGGAACCTAGATGGAACGGCGAGGTTACAGGGAGTGGAGATCAAGAAGTTGGAGGATTTCAGGTACTTGGGGTTAACAGTCCAGAGCAGCAGAGAGTGTGGAAAAGAGGTGAAGAAGCGGGTTTAAGCAGGTTGGAACAGGTGGAGAAAAGTGTCAGGAGTACGATGCGATAGAAGACTATCAACCATCAACCACATGAAAGGAAAGGTGTACAAGACAAGGGTGAGACCAGCGATGCTGTAAGACAGAAGGCAGAGCTTGAGGTCACAGAGAGGAAGATGCTAAGGTTCTCTTCGGGAGTGACAATGATGGATAGGATCAGGAATGAGTATCAGGGGAATATCGCATGTTAGATGTTTTGGAGAGAAGGTCAGAGAACCCAGACTGAGATGAGTCAGTCATGTACAGAGAAGGGTTAGTGAATATGTTGGTAGACAGATGCTGGAATTTGAACTGCCAGGCAGGAGGTCTCGAGGAAGACAAAAGAGAAGATCTATGGATGTAGTGAGAGAGGATATGAAGGTAGTTGTTGTGAGAGAGGAGGATAGGGTTAGATGGAGAAGGTTGATTTGCTGCGGCGACCCCTAGAGGGAAAAGCCGAAAGCAGAAGAAGATATACAGTTATATATATATATATATATATACAATACCAAACACGCAAAAAAAATGATTGAAGCATTTCATTTAATACAAATTGAATTGTATTAAATACACACAATTGAATTGTGTGGGCTGCATTGTTGCCAGTGTTATCAGGTTTCATTCCTTCAGTTCTACCCTGCAAAACATAACATTCGAGACACAGCTGCCAGTGAAGAATACTGTAGGTGAGGGCAGCCAGTCTCTCATGTAGAGGCTAGTAATGCTGGCTTTTTATGCCAGAATTTTGTGTCAGAAGCTTGTGAATTGTCTGCACAGTAATGCAATATTTTGAATTTTCAAGCGAGAACTGAAAACTTTGTCTACCTGTGCTGCCTAAAATAAATAGTCAAATATGATGTATATAAAAAACCCATGGATGTTTCATTTTATTATTCAGCTTCTCTGTAAACTTAGCTGCCATAATGACAAGGAAGACACTATTTTGCTGAGTTTTGCTACATTGTCGATCGACAGTGTCTGCTGTTTAGGAGACAGTCTGTGTTTTTATAGCCGGTGTTCATATTTCACCTCTAAATCTAAATTGGGAAAATAATACAGTCTCCTCTATGCTGTTTCCATTTCCTGAGATAAGAGCTCTGTAAATTGAAATCAACAATATGTTTCCTGACGGCTGCAGCTTGGTAAACACAATGACAATAAGGGATCTAAAACACATGGCAAAGAAATTAAAACAGGGAATATTTTACCACATGCAGAAATACCTTTGTATGGTTATTTTAATATTTAAGTGTTAGAAGGGAATTTAGTATTTCAAATCCATTAAGTTTTACTTACCACATCTATTAGCTGAGCGATGGAGAGACCAAAGTGAACCAGCACTGTGTCCGTTGTGTTTTCCACTGGTCTGGAATGTTTATTGTAATTGACAAAGAGGTCCTTGAGCAGTCTCTCTTCAGCATGGGCCCGAGGTCTGATTTGGAAACAAACTGATTGGAGGAAATTAGAAATGGGGGATATCAAGTTTTAGTATATGTGTTGATGTATGATATGCACTTACATGAAGCAGATGGTAACGTCTGTGTGTGTGTGTGTCTGTGTGTCTGTGTTCAGGGCAATTTCTGTTTAGACTAGGCAATGTTGAATCTATTTCCTAAATAGGATTTAGTGGATAAAGCCATGCCTCAGTAAAGAATCCACTGTTGTAGCTACAGAGTGTAATATTAAGGAGTGTGACCTCTATTATACACAGGTGGCTTATGGTTACATTATACCATATGAGGCCATGGGACACATACAGTGGAGGGAGATGAGGCGAGGAAAGAAAAGAAGGATGAATCGGAATATGAGGACATCAGTCGTGTCTCTGAAAGACGTGCTGATGGAGCGGTCTGTCTAGATGTCTCACACCCCCACCCTCTGCCTCTGGTACTGCTGGTGCAATGGAACAACTCAATCACATCCCTCGCCCTTTAGAACCAGCTCGTATCGCACTGAGGATGACCTAACGAGGTCTTGGAACAATTAAAGGGATGGGGTTTGTTCCAAAGCTCATGCAACACAATGTCCTTTGTATTTCAGTCCTTTTTTCTTATCCAATTTGGCATTTCTATATTCTGGTCATTCATCATAGAAGGTTTTTTTTCTGCTGGCTCCACTGATTTGTCATTATGGTCAGCAGGACTGCATATTTCTAGTTCTGTTACCTTTATATTTTTCACTGGTTATTATGAAAAAATGTTAATTTCAAGAGGCGCTCAAGTCCATATTGTTATTGCCCAATCGTACTTGGAGTCAGATGATTTCACGAGAACGGGTTGTAGTTATTTTATTTGATCTATAGTGTATCTGTTATTTCAGCCATCTATCCATCTATCTACATATTATTTTTCTGACTTTGTCTTCTTGAAATTGGGATTTAGATGTTATTAGGTTTTGGACCTTCCTGTCAGGTCTCCTTACTTACTCAGTCAAAGCTGATCTGCTGTCCTTCATTTAGCTGAATTTTTTACCTCAATTTCTAAGGCCTCAGAATCAATATGTTATTGAATGGATGGATAATTTTCTGGTTGTTTTTCCTCCTCTTAACCCAAGAAATTGTTTGACATTTCCAGACAAAATAACCTTGAGATGTCTCTGCCTTTTCAGATGAGTGAAGCTAACACAAGAACCTATGTTTAATCACTTCAACACCATATCTGGTGACTGGAGGTGATATTAAATGAATGGATGTTCCAATAGATTTGAAAGCAGCCTTGATACTAATGGGCTTAAATGGAAACACTAACAGGGTCCCATGGTTTGGACAGTGGCTTTGGTCACAACATTATATGTGCAGAAGAGAAAAGGTTATTGTTGTTTGAGTGAGTCTGTTTTATGTTTTAGGGAACAATGAAGGTACAGGCAGAAACCATAATAAAGGCTACAACTATTCATACCTATTCAAAGGGAAACTGGTTGAGCATTTAAGGGTTAAAAAGGCTCTACATTTGTTCCTTTATATCTGAGAATATTCAGATCTTGATTATCATTGGTGGTGTGAGTCAATTCTCTCACGATTCTTTTATGTGGACAAAGAAATTTCAATGTGGTCAAAACTTTAAAAATGAAATGTAATCTTAATAACATATATTGAATAAAATAATACTCTGTACATTCCGTTTTAAAAGCCATGGGCAAATAGCGTAATCTTGGTTAGTAGTAGAGTTACCAGACCTAGTTCTGTCTCTGTTTGATATATGTATTCTTCTAGGCCAATAATGCAGGAGCAGCAAATATCAGTTAGTATTCCTCATGTTATTTGTAGAGCGAGACTTGCTTGTTACCAGGTCACTAAGCAACAGTGGTGGCTGTTACCACCCTATAATGAAAACTGTAAAACTATAACAGAGTCCTGTTCAGAGTTCCGAGGGTTGTGTTTTATTCAATTGCTGTACTAGTCATCTTTTAGAAAAAAAAAAAAAAGAAAAAAAAACAATTTTAAAGGAACAAGACATACAGTAATCTCCCACTGAACACAAAAATAAATAGATACATAAAGTGGTAATCCATTGGGCACCAAGTAAAATTTTCAAGAAATGAAATGGAGGAGCGAAATGATTCATTACTGTCTTTCTATTTTGTTACTGCTTACAAATGGTGTCCCTCCCCCTTTGCAAAGTAATATATTTGCCACATTTGAATAATGAAAAAATTATCATAGGTTCAAACCTCCACCTGAAACAACCCCCATTGAGCTAGAACTACATTGAGAAAGAAAATTAGATAACTTAAAGTTTTAACACTCTGTCTCAAATCTGTCAGTTCATTTCACCAAAAATTAACTCATTAATATAGACCAACTAATACATTTTTGACCCAGGTCTTTCACATTTGAACATTATTCTTAATGTCCCTTATTGTAATAAAAAAATAGCTTTACCTTGTGGAGGAAGAATGAACAAAAGCAAGCTCAAACATTTGTATGTATCCATTGTGCCTCCACTAGTATCCAAGTGTATGAGAAAAACCCCTAAACCTGCCAAGACTTCAGGGCAGGATGTCAGTCATTCCAAGAGCTGATAAAAACTGAAAATACTGTATTGCAGCTTCACTAAAAGAAAGAAAATGTCTTCGTGACTTTCAGGTGAGATTGGTAAGCTAGAAGTTGAAGTCCTCTCATTTAGTGTCATCCAGTGACCTGGGGTTCTTCCTATTCCGTCTGCCCATCTCTTTAGTTACCCCACTGTCCAAATCTGTATTTGCAAACATTAGAAACTACAGATCCAACAAATGAAAGTCCCTTCTCACCTCTCTAGAATCCTCATCTAAGTGAGCCAGATCCCTCTCTTTACCGCCCTCCCTGTCTGTATCACTCCCTCCGTGGGTCTCATCTCCCCGCCTCCTCACTTCATCTCTCTCTGTCTCTTACTCTCTTTTTCCCTCTCTCTCTCTCTCTCTCTCTCGCGCTCTCAAGCTCTCTCTTACACACACACACAAACACACACACACACACACACACACACACACACAATTACATACATACATGCATGTACACACCCTGGCACACACCCCATTCTCCTTTCACATCCTCCTCTTTCACCCCTACTAATTTTCTTTCCTGGCTATTCCCCTTTATTATTTTTTTCGTGAAACGCTGAACTTTTTTATACAGGAAAGACAGAATTCCTGGTGAAATGTTCCCTGCGCTATACGCAGTAAAACATTTGTATGTGTATCCATGTGTTTTTGCAGGCTATTTGTATGTGAGATGTATTGCAGTACATGCAGAATACGTGAATACTCATCATAGTCATGCCTGGTACCACATCCAGTGACTGACAGAATCTCTCGATGCTCTTCAGTCTCCTTTCTGTCCAGTGTAACCGAAGCATAGCATCACTGTAACCCCAGCACCCTTTATCATTTCCTCTCCTTTGCCCGTTTAATAACCCCTGACCCTCACCTGCTGTCAAATATTTTCCCACCTAATGTGGAATGAAAACTGCAACCATGTCAACTCATCTCCCCAAGAATCTCCACATCGGCAGAGTTTTTTTTCCAAGGCCTGCTAATTATTGTTGCAATTTTTTTAATTTTTGGTTTATTTTTATATTTCTCTGTCACTACTAAGGTCTGATGATACCAGGAATGGCAAGGTAAGGGAACAGACTTAAAAACATCCTTGACATGAAGAGTCATGTTACATGTAAAGTAGCTGTGGCAGAAGCCGGCCTTTGACTCCACAGCAGTCCCACCTGACCGCGTTGTATGATAAACTACAGGAGAAAACTGTTCAGGCACAGATATATTTTCCCACAGCAGAGGTCTTTGTTGGATATTTTCCTTTCAGTACAGTATGAACCCACAGAGAAAAACCTCCACAGTGTAAACATCAATATTTTTCCAATCAAAGACAGCTATCAGCTGATACAGTGATGACTAATAGTGACTTGACAGAGATTCTTCTCACCAGTGTGCCAAAAAAGCACAGATGTACATTCTTGCCATCAGAGATTTGATGGTTTATTCGTCAGTTGAATTATTGACAAGAGTCCAACTATAATTTGTAAGTGGAATATATCAGTTTGGGATGGGGTAGTGGGGGTGTACTGGAAGAGCAGATTTAACTTTCAGAGAAAGGAAAAGGGTACAGAAATTAAGACTATTACAGCCTCATGCTAGATGTATGTAATTGTCACTCGCGCCTGCATTTAGACACACTATAATGTTTCTCTATGGATGTATTAGATGAGGCAAAACAGCTGTATATTTGAATGGTGAGGGAGTATACAAAGTAGCACTGTTCCCCTCTTGCAGCATCCTCCTCAATAATTTAACTTGCCCTGAAATTGAAAGGCTTTGCCTGTTTCCAAGCAGGCAGGTGACCTCTGCCTAAGAGAAAGTCAATGTGCTACTCTGACGTGCGTCTGTCAGTCCATCACTCTTGTCCGGCAGTTTCTTTGAGGACTAATTTTTATTTGATACTGAAGTATAATAATCACTGGATAGATTTTCTATCTTATGGTGTCTGGGAGACGAATATCTTTGTAATCTCCTGACCTTTAATTTAGTTCATGTGAAAATATCGAACAAATACACAAACATTTTGAAGATCCATTCTCATGAGGAATATTAATATTAATTACTTTTGTGGCTCCTAACCTTTTCTCCAGCATCATCCACCAGTTTCACACTCAGGATCTTTGAAATCATATGTCTTGACAAGTGTTAGATGGATTACAGTTATATTATGACTTCCTCCAAAAAACTCAATCTTGGTGATCAGGTCCACATTTTCATTTGACTGAAATCCAAGGATTTGATCAAATACCTGTTATATATGTCTCATTAGAAAGCAGCAGATAGTGATCATGCTGTTGATAGTGTCGGCAAGAAAACATTGCAGATGATTATGCCACATCCATGTCGCTAAGGAAATGTAGGGATTACACATAATGAAGATCTTTGCTCCAGGAAAAAACAGAAAGAAAAAAGTGATATAGTAGTGAAATGTTGAGTAGCTCAGAGTGCAGTGTGAGGACTCCGTAAAGATATTAGCTTCAGTATTTCATAGGTTCATTCTTTCTAGTTAGTCAGATAAAAAAAAATATACATGATTGTGTAAATTGAAAATTTTACAAACACACGCACGCACGCACGCACGCACGCACGCACGCACGCACGCACGCACGCACGCACGCACGCACACACGCACACACGCACACACGCACACACACACACACACACACACACACACACACACACACACACACACACACACACACACACACACACACACACACACACGAAGGACTGAAAGACAAGACTGAACCAAAATAAAATCTCAACTAATTACACAGCACCAGGTATGTGAACCACAAGAGGGCAGGCAGGGAGCTGTCCAGAGCAGGGCCAGACTGGTAATTATTGATTGATTAACTGACAGGACACAGATAATCAGATGAACAGAAAAAATAAAAACTGAAGACAGCCAAAAGAAAATTGTACATTGACTAAAACATAGCAAAGTAGAACTGGATATGATGTAAAAATACAAGAAATGGTGCATTGCAAAGCCACAGATGGCACACTAGGAGAGTTCCAAATGCAATACAGTGATTAATAAGCATACAGAAAAGTAAAAATGTGACTGTAATAAGTATTTGCAGTCCATACATCTTTTAGTGTACATATACAGTATATGGTGTGTATGTTTATATGTATATATATATATATATATATATATATATATATATACACACGAGCCAGCTTTATGGCTGAACTGTCCACTTTTCTGTTGACAATCACCTTTTACATGCTGTAAAAAAGAGGACTAAGATCTGATATTTCCCTTTCCTGAGGGTCACTCAAGAGCAAGGAGGTCAGAGACATTTCTCATTTCTACCTCTTAACCTCCAACTGTAAACAAACACAGTACTAATCAATATTTCTTCGTTCAGACCGAAAATGTTTTTTTTTGTTTGTTTGTTCTTTTGTTTATTTGAACCCATGTTCTGTTACCTATGTCCCCCATTATGATTGGTTTATTCTTTAACTGGAAATGAAAAATAATGAAATCCTGTGGTGTAACAAAATGTGTAACAGAAAAAAAAAAAATTACTTTAATAGAAGCATCCTTGTGATGTATCCTAATTGAAGCTTTTCTCTTTCTTTCTTTTTTTTCTTTTATTTTGTCCATCTCTGGTTTCAACATCAACTTTGTCCCTGTGGTGACATTTTGCCGATACTGATGACAGGAATTTCTTTCAGTATGTCATTCTTCAGTTGCTTGTTCCGGTAGAATTTAAGATCTGAATGAAAAATATCTCAAGGTTTGAACTGATTTGTTTGGAGTTAGGGTAAAGCTGTCCATAAAAATAGAATTAACAGAAGCTAAGTCTATGTCACAATAGTATCCAAGTGATGAAAACTCTGGTTGGATAACCAAAGCAACTGTTCATAACAGTTTACTGCTTGGTTGCCTTTATTTCATCCTATGTTTCCTGACTTCTGCACTCTGTAGCAATACTGTGTCAGTTTTTTTACCAAAGTGGATGAATGGATGGCTGGAAGAGTCTGGCACTTCATTGACGTCAGAATCAAACACTGCTGGATTGCTGGTCACATTCAATTTTCAGATTCTAGTCATCGCTGACATAATATTTGATTCGCTTACGCAAGAATGACTCTTCGATATCTACCTTAACAATAAACACCAGCTTTTCAGCTTGTAATGAGTCGACACCCTCCCAAATCTAGATTAATAAACTCACTGTCTGCTTCTGCATTGTCATTCTCCCTGCACTTACGAAAGTCCAGGAGAGATGGAGCTTGGAGACACAAGGAGAAAAAACATAATGTACCCGAATGAGAATGACTTGCTTTTATATACTGTGGCGATGTGAAAGGCTTGTCTTTGCAGCACAGTGACACTTGATACTATATCTGTATTCTGTATACACAGACCAAATTAAATGCTTAAGACATAAAAGTATGTTTAAATACTGTTAAGCATTCACTCGATCAATAATCTAATCACGTTTAATCTTATCTCTTGTAAAAAATGAACCTCACTTCCATGAACAATCAGGTAATTTATAGGGTTTTCTTTCAGTCATTTTAGTTTTACTAAAATAACACAAAATCTGCATGCATCTTTTTTGTCAAAACTTAGAGGGGAAAAATCAGCACAAGATTTTGAATATCTGGACGTTACAGTTGGTGATACATAAAGATATGGAGAAGCGATTGTCTTTCTCCATATGCCAATGTTTTTGGCCAAAAATATGCAAATACACCTTTGAGCATGAATTGTTACTTCCTGAGCAGAGAGATTACTTCTTTGTCCTCTGTTTGACAACAGAATCCTCCAACTGCCTTATGTTCCCCGCTGATAAGTAAGAAAAAGACTTTCAAGAGGACCTTTGTAACTCTAGGGATTCTGTACATTCTGACAGAAACACTGACTTTTCACCCTCACAATCTATCCCACCTAATTTAAAGAGCGGAAATTGGAAAATGAAATTCAGAAAAACAAATACACAGCAAATACACAGGAAAATGTCTAGAAATAGGTGAAATTGAGAAGCTGAGTCAACTTTAAAGGCACACTATGCTTCTTGTCTCAGATTAACTGCCACTTTTTTCCTTATTTGAACAGATTACTGATGAGATATCTTTCCAAATCACCCGCACGAGCTAGAAAGTTTCATGCTGTAATTTTACCATGTGGGACAACCAATAAGCTTTATCTTGGAATTTGCTGGTGCATTTTGCATAGCAACTGCTCTACCATTTCCAGAGGCAATTTAAAAAACACAAGCTCCCTGAAGCATTTAATGACTTTGATGGTTTATTTGCTTTAAAAGATAAACAAGACAGACATTAAAAATTCCACAGAGAAATATCTGTTTAAGACTGATCACCAAGGAGACCAAAGCAGCTGATTCTGTTGTCTGCGTTCTCCAACTCTAGATATAGTCATTTCTCTTTACGGAAGGCATTATCCTGGCAAATATTTCCATGGTAGACTACAAAACAAATATCCCATTCATATTTTGCAGCATTGTAGTATTTGTACCACATCAGACCCAACCTCATATTATTTACAAGTACAGACTAATGGCCAAGCTCACATGCAAGTCACCATCAGGAACAATTTTGTATTCAGTGTCTTGCTCACCTTGACATATTAAAAGCAGGAGCTGGGGATTGAATGGCCGACCATCTGATTGGACCTTTAAATGTTAGCATTAGCATTCAGCTTACAATGACCAAACTATGAAATTAAGGACATTGTACTTACTATTCTTCACTAATTACTGTGAAAAGAAGTTATTGATATTTGTCCCTTTCTGGGATATGTCATGCATTTGAATTTTTTTTGCAATCCCAAGGATTAACAGCACTGATTAGTTGTTGTTTTTCAACTACAGTGGGGCAAAAAGGTATTTAGTCAACCACCAATTGTGAAAGTTCTCCCTCTTAAAAAGATGAGAGAGGCCTGTAACTTTCATTAGAGGTACACTTACACAATGAGAGACACAAAGAGAAAAAGAAAATACAGAAAATCACATTGTCTGATTTTGAAAGAATTCATTTGCAAATTATGGTGGAAAATAAGTATTTGGTCAATAACAAAAGTTCATCTCAATACTTGGGTTATGTACCCTTTGTTGGCAATTACAGAGGTCAAATGTTTTCTGCAAATCTTCACAAGGTTTTCCCACACTTGCTGGAATTTTGGACCAATCTACCATGCAGATCTCTAAAGCAGTGATGTTTTGGAGCTGTAGCTGGGCAACACAGACTTTCAACTGAGATCTGGAGACTGCCTAGGCCACTCCAGGAACTTGAAATGCTTCTTACAAAGCCACTCCTTCATTGCCCGGTGGTGTGTTTGGGATCGTCGTCATGCCGAAAGACCCAGCCATGTTTCATCTTCATTAAGGATTTCTCTCAAAATTCATTCTTTTCATCACACGCGTCAGTTGTCCTGGCCCCTTTGCAGAAAAACAGCCCCAATGCATGATGTTTCCACCTCCATGTTTTACAGTAGGTATGGTATGTTATTTGGATGGACCTCGGCATTCTTTCTCCTCCAAACATGACAAGTTGAGTTTTTAACCAACTCTTTTGGTTTCATCTCACCATAGGTCATTCTCAAAAATTGTCCCAATCGACATGTACTGGCTTAAGCAGGGGGACACTTTTGGATCTGAAGGATTTAAGTCCCTGGCCGTGTAGTGTGTTACTGATGGTAGCCTTTGTTACTTAGGTCCCAGCTTTCTGCAGGTCATTTACCAGGTCCCCCATGTAGCCTGGATTTGACCCCATGGGGTGAGATCTTGCATGGAGCCCAGATTGAGGGAGATTATCAGTGGACTTGTAAGTCTTCCATTTTCTAATACTTGCTCCTGCATGTTGATTTCTTCACACCGGGCTGTTTACCTATTGCAGAGTCAGTCTACCCAGCCTGGTGCAGGTCTACAATTTTGTTTCCGGTGTTTGCTCTTTGGTCTTGGCCGTAGTGGAATTTGGAGTGTGACTGTTTTTGGTTTTGGACAAGTGTCTTTTATATTGATAACCAGTTCAAACAGGTGCCATTTATACAGGTAATGTGTTGAGGACAGAGGAGCCTCTTAAAGAAGTTACAGGGCTGTGAGAGCCAGAAATCTTGTTTGTTTGTGGGTGACAAAATATTTATTTTAGTGTCAAATTTATCAATGAATTCATTAAAAATCCTACAATGTGATTTCCTGGATTCTTTCCCCCCATTCTGTCTCTCATAGTTGACGTGTACCTGTGATGAAAATTACAGGTCTCTCTCGTCTTTTTAAGAGGGAAAACTTGCACAACTGGTGGCTGACTAAATACTTTTTTGCTCCACTGTAAATGAGAAATTTTAAAGGACTTTTGAACAAGTATCCATCAAGCAGCATGGAATTATTGAAAAACCTTATCGGTATCGCAAAAGTATAGTTACATATAAAGTTGACAGTGGCCATTATCGAGGAAAAAATTAAGGAGCTCTTCAGGAAATGGTTTCAGTAAGGCATGATGTGAATTCATGTCTGGGTTTGTCCATGCTTGACAATATTAAAATTTTGAGAAACTGGAGGCATAAGAAGCTGTCAAGTTCAATTTTTGCTACCTACCACAAAATTGATTACCTAAAACCTCTTTCCTTTAGTGTGTGTTGTTTTTGCATATTTAAAGGATATTTCATTTCTTTTTCTGTCAAGCTTTTCATCATGCAATACATTAAAAATTGTACACAAAATACCCAAATTCAAGCAACATCAGAATAAAATTAAGGAACTAATCATCTCTCAACTTATTGATCTGAACATATTCTTTGTCTTACCAATTTAGCCAGAGAGAATTTTCGTGTTCATCCATTCCTTTCAGTCATTCCAACTTCCTGACACCCTATTTGACCTTGAGAAACAACAACAGAAAAAAACCTAACTAAAATGATTTCCTCTCAATAGTGCAACAGTCTACTGCATGTCCATGTGCCCATAAACAACATTCTAGGATTAATGTCTTATATCGAAAGATCGAGTGTGGCCTGTGAATAGCTACACATATAGTACATGTATATGACAATAGTTGGAGGGTGAGTATGGATTTAATGTTAATCAGACAACACTCAGTAGTTGCCCAGGGAATTGAATTATATGTAAGAATAGTGGAATTATTGATGAGCTCCCAGTGACGTGTGTATGTGTGTGTGTCTGTGTGCATCTGTGTATGTGTGTGTGTGTGTGTGTGTGTGTGTGTGTGTGCGCGTTATTGATCACATCAGTGAGAATGTTCTTACTGAAGCCGGACCCTGTGAGGATCGCTTCCCTGAGCAGCCCCGGGATCCATGATCATTGGGTCAGCTAAATCTCAACACAGTTTGCCTCACTGACTCACACAGCTTTCTTTGCTACTCTTTCATGCAGATGCATCTACCTCCAGACACACAACCTCCCCCTAGCCCACACATTCAGCCCATGCATGCATAAACACTCTCCCTGGTAGATTGTCATAAACAACTGTCAGTCAAAACTTGCTGCTTCTCCATGGGGCTCGGGTTGCCTTAGCTCCACTTTTCCTGGATTATTCCTTTAGTGTAAGAGGGTTTCGGAATTACTCGACTCAGTGAATACCTAAAATTTATTGATCTGTCAGGCTAAAATATAGTTTTGGCCAGCGTGCTTTTAGAAGGGAGTCACATTGGATGGATTTACCACTCTGCAGCAGTGTAGACAGATGTAGAAGCCACTGTGAACGCTGTGGGAAAAAGACAAATATTGACAGAACTAGATGGCAACCAACATCGTATCTGCATCAGGGATAAGCTGACATGGTCAGTGAACAGGATCCTCGAGCATTTACAGGGAAACACCATCTGTTAGCCACATGCCAGTGATGTCTGTTGATCTTGCTGATGAAAGCTGCACAAACCTGATGATGATGATCCTAACCCCCATGAGATACAGTAATGACAACTTAGATGTCCTCTCACACCAGCAGATGTCACATGTAAGCCAGAAACTGAGGCTGCTTTTAAGCAGGATTAACGGGCAGTCATTCAGGTGCAAATCCTCATTGTTAAATCAATAGTTACAAAATCGTTAAACTAAATGATGCAATGTCCAGGGATGGTGGTCATGCCTGTATGTTGACAATCCTGCTGATATTAGAAAGACTCTTGATATGTTATTACAGAGCCATTTCATCTGTATTACAATTGATGACATAAGTTAAAATAATACTGCTCCATTAATATTTGATACTGAAATGTAATTGATGGTTAACATATATGAGATGATATCACACAGGGAATAAAACATTTATTACATAGTCCTGCAATTTGATGTAGGTTGCATGGGAAATATGGTAGATGATTTATTCATAAGGGCTTATTGTTGAATACAAAGCTACAAAACTATCAATGCTATGTTAAATTTTGTCCGCAACATGGTGGCAGCTTAAAACCGTGTCCATCCACAAACAACTGGTGGAGACCTGAAGGAAAGGTATTGATTTTAATGAATATTATGACATCACAGTGACATCTCTCTGGATATTATCTCCCTCAGTTTTACCACATCAGATGGACAAACAATCAGCAAACATCGACAACTTTCGCAATGACTGTAATCATGGGACGCAAAAAACCAATACTAATCAATGCTACATATGGTCATCTTCATGACATGCTGTAAATTCACAAACGTGCCTTCTGTGACAATATCAGATAAAGATTGTTTGAGTTACACAGATGGTAACCATTAGCCTAAAATCTGACCTTTTCTACATGAGGTCAGCATCTATCTATGGATGGTCAGCATGTGAAGCTTAATTATGATAGATCTCTGATTTTAAAATGAACATTTTTATGGGCCAGCTCTTCAGTGCTGTACCACATACCAAGCATAGCAATCAATGTTGACCTGACATTGAAAACTCCTGACCTTACATCAAATCACACAAATAGTGGATATCAATGTTGTTCCCCTCTTCATTGTTGCAAACCTGCCTGTTTTGTTGCTCATCTCACAGCCTGCTGATCAATCATTCAGCTGTGCTCTCAACCCTACCTTCACTCCTGCTAGGCTTCTGTTTTTTCTTGCCATCTTCCTCACCTCAATCTGTCTTTACTTCACCTATGTTGTCTCGCAGATTAGTCAGGGGTCTGTGATTGATTGATTTCTTTTTCAGTCCACACAAACATCTGTACCAAATGTGGAAAAATTGGAGGTGGGGGGGCACAGCTGTCATGAGTGGAAATACTTGTAAACTACTATAACAGAGAGGTAAAATGACGTGTGTGTTTGGCCTAAAAAGAAACTGCATGTGTGTGTGTGTGTGTGTGTGTGTGTGTGTGTGTGTGTGTGTTAAAGCAGTCATTGCCTTCAATCTTTGGACAGTCGCCTGTCCTCAATGTTCATCATTGTCAACAGCTACTGCTGTCCCAACTTAAACCACTTTGCTGGCCTGTTCACTTCAAACCACTTACTTATCCTGATCATGATTAATTAACACGATCTTGCAAAGAAAAACATAGTCTGTTCTTTTCTTTTGACACTCATTGCTCAAAAATAATTTCAAAACATAACAGCTTTCACATGTACCCAGCCATGTCCTATCCCTTATTCTTGCAAGAATAGCTATTTTGTCTGCAGCTTCATTATTCTCTACTCACAAATGCCTTCATACCACAAATTTTACACAAATAATATCTTTTATACTCTGTGCGGGGTTCTGCAGGCTACAGTCGCACAAAAAAATGTGCGTTTCTTTTTATTTTCATGAGCTAATGATGTAGCAGAAGAATCTGGGCAGATCATAGATTAACTTATCAACCCTATCTTATTGAATCTCTAAGTGCATTTCAAATCATCCTCATCCCACAAAGAATGGAACTTCATTTTATCAGAAAATAACAATGGAAAATAACAAGAAAGCACATCGCATTGATACACTTCATTACAATGAATTATTCCATATTATCAGTTTTTCCTCACTTGAACTTCACTCAGTGGAAAGATTGCAGTTGTTCATACAAATTGTTAATACCTGATTTGGAGCTTTATCATCCACAGTGTACTTACACTGGTTTTCATTACATTGACATGTGCATACAAGATTATAATTGCAACTCATATTGCTGTCGCCATGTAGCCAAATCAATAAAGCATATATATACTTTTAAGCACTCCAGGATGTTATTGGAATAATGGATATCCCAGAAAATCATTCATCCCTTTAATGATCATTGTTTCTTAAGTTCAGTTTACTTGGATGTTTTTAATTGGAACTGTTTTTCACATAGGACCCATGCTGGGCTTGATTAACTTGATAGTCACCTGGGGTTTAAGCTCATACAGTTAAATTGGTCGCTATACTGAGTGGGCAGAGCAGAATTTAATTCAAGTTAATTACCGTACACAAAAGAGTCTTGCATCATAATCCTCTACTGCCACAGCTGACTCAGTGTTTTCTATACAAGGACACATGGTGCACTATTAATTACAGTTGAAATGCACACAGAGGAGGCAAACTTATTCAACACCATTGTTAACTTTTCACATTTAATGCATGATAAGAAGAAAAATACATGTGGGGTTATCTAGGGAGTGGAATACGCAAGAAACACAGAGTACCTTGATATGATACTAAATCATGGGATGTCTGTGACTGTGGAAGGGGAAAGTGACCTCCACCCAGGTCAGTGCCATATAATGTCCTGCCTCACCACTGCAATGATATTGAAAAATTAAGACAAATATGTGTTTTGATCTGGCTCATGCTCAACCCCTCAGCCAGTTACATTTTGCATAATCCAGTTGTCAGGGTCCAGCATCAAACTGATGTCATCAGAAATCGTTATTTCCAGATTCAGTGTGGCAGCACAAAAACTACAACAGCAGCTCGGGTATTCATGCATATCTGGAAATATTTCAGATCTTTCGCCTATGTGTCTTTATTGCCTCATAATTGAATAAACCAGTCAGACAGTAATATAACCATAAATCAAATTCCAATATTTTTCAGGTAGTACATCACAGTGATAAATGTTTATTCCAAGCCTATTCAATGATATGGCAGTACAAGAAATGTGGTGGGAATATGGTGAAGTCCCACGTGTGTTAGTAAAGGCAGCTGAGAAGGCTTCTCAGGGGTACAACGCAGGGAGCCAAATTTTCTTTGATTTTCTTTCATAAAACAGCCATTCCTGGCATCATACTGTCACCAGATCAAAACCCAATTACAAAACTTTGAAAGCTCTTTTTTGTCTTCAACATGTCTGACCATCCTTTCCAACATAATTGAATGCTGGACACGTGAGGAAAGGTATTCTTCCCTCCAGCAGTTTGACCACATCCAAACAGGATCAGTGCAGTGATGTGGATATGTCACTTTCAGAAAGAGGATACAATGAAATGAGGCTGTATGACGAATCATTTTTGTAGTTCTTCAGGTCATATTGTACAGCTTTAGAAAAGTCAACTTTCATTCTTTTCACAACAGGTACAGACAGTCTGATGCGAGTTTGATGCAAAAATGCTACACGGTGAAGATATGTATATGACGACCAAAAAATGAGACTTGATCAATTTCCTTCACATAAAGGTGATAAATTACCATTCTAACAGTGTGGCTGCAATCCAGTAACTGCAAATATCCTCATTCATACACCAGCATGTGGTTATGACAATGGACCCAAGGATTTCTTACAAAACACAACCTTATAATTATTAGGAAAGATATCTAAGACAATTCCCCCCATTGAGATAGGATGTGTTTTCGAAGTGCTCCATTAATCCACATTTCAAAGGTTGAAGGAAATTTCGTTTTCCATTTGAGGAGTATCAATTGTTTTGCTATGGAAGTGCCTAAAGCTATTTCATCCTCTGCCCTGCGGCTGAAATGGGCATTGGTCGTAGTTATTCAAACTATTGTAGCAATAGCAAATGGTCTTATGGGCATTTTTGCAACATTGGAATTTTTTAAATGCTGTTTGAAGGTGTGTAGTTTCAGGCAAAATGAAAACATACAGGGGGGAGAAAAAGTATTTGATACACTGCTGATTTTGCATCTTTTCCCACTTAAAGCATGTGGAGGTCTGTCAATTTTATCATAGGTACTCTTTAACTGTGAGTGACGGAATCTAAAAAAAAAAATCAAGAAAAACACATTGTATGGTTTTATAAGTAATTAATTTGCTTTTTATTGCATAAAATAAGTATTTGATACATCAAAAAATCAGAACTTAGTATTTGGCACAGACACCTTTGTTGGCAATTCCAGAGATCAGACGTCTCCTGTAGGTCTTGACTAGGTTTACACACACTGCAGCAGGGATTTTGGCCCACTCCTCCATGCAGATCTTCTCCAGGTCCTTCAGGTTTAAGAAAGTCACTGGGCAATATGGACTTTTAGCCTAATTTTCTTTTGGGTTCAGTTCTGGAGACTGGCTAGACCTTGAGATGCTCCTTACGGAACTCCTCCCCAGTTGCCTTTGCTATGTGTTAGCTATGTGTATGCTCCCCCTTCATCCTCCCCTCAATATCATGCAGTTGTCCCCTTAGAAGAAAAGCATCCCCAAAGAATGATATTTCCACCTCCGTGCTTCAATGTTGGGATGATGTTCTTGGGGTTGTACTTATCCTTCTTTTTCCTCCAAACAAGTGGAGTTTAGACCAGGTGGAGTTTAGACCAAAAAGCTCTATTTTCAACTCATCAAACCACATGACCTTCTTCTATTCCTCTACTGGGACCTTCTTCTATTCCTCTACTGGATCATCCAGATGGTCATTGGCAAACTTCACATGGGCCTGGACATGTGCTGGCTTGAGCAGAGGGACCTTGCGTGTGCTGCAGGATCTGAATCCATGATGGCGTAGTGTATTACGAATGGTTTTCTTTGAGACTGCAGTCCCAGCTCTCTTCAGATCATTGACCAGGTCCAGCCGTGTAGTTGTGGGCTGATCCCTCATCTTCCTCGTGATCATTGATGCCCCGCGAGGTGAGATCTGGCATGGAGCCCCAGACCGAGGGAGATTGACCATCATATTGAACTTCTTCTGTTTCCAATAATTGTGCAAACAGTACTTGCTGTCTCGACAAGCTGTTTGCCTATTGTTCTGTAGCCCATCCCAGCCTTGTGCAGCTCTACAATTTTCCCTGATGTCCTTATACAGCTCTGGTCTTGGCCATTGGGTGTGTGGACAAGTGTCTTTTATACAGTTAAGGAGTTTAAACCGTTGCTGTTAATACAGGTGATGAGTGGAAAACAGGTGGGCTTCTTAAAGAAATAGGTCTGTGAGAGCTGCAATTCTTACTCGTTGGTAGGTGATCAAATACTTATGTCATACAATAAGATGCAAATGAATTACTTAAAAATCCGACAATGTGGTTTTCTGGATTTTTGTTTTAGATTCCATCACTCACAGTTGAAGAGTACCTATCATAAAAATTCCAGACCTCTACATGCTTTGCAAATGGAAAAAGCTGAAGAATCAGCAGTGTATCAAATAATTGTTCTCCCCCACTGTATATGAGAGGGTAGTTGGTGGCTGCATACATGGATCACGCACAAGGTTGATTCTGAATGTGAACTCAGCAAGTCTGACTTTAGACCAATAGAGGCAATATATGACCTTGAGCTGGTTAGCCATGTGTCGCATAAGGTTTAAATGTATTCATTCATGTATTAATGTATTCTGTTTGAATGATAAAAAAAACTACAGAGCTTCATAAACCTAAAAAAAAAGGAAAAAAGAATATTTAATTTATGCATTGATAGATCTAAGGATGCAAATGGGTTGTCAATTCATTGTGGCAAATCTGATAAAATCAATAAGAAAATTTAATATATTTTGAAATTGCAAGTTATTTTTTCTCTATTGTCTCCCTATTATCTCTTTTCTCTGCAAAGACGGTAGCTCTACATCCATGAGCTTTTTCTAATGTAATTATTTTGGTACATCGTTTTGTCTTTTGTTGTCCTCAATAGAGATAAGCATACGACTGTCATAAACTATTTTCTGTCTGCCTAAAACATTGATCGGAATCTTTACTTGAACAATACCATGGCATCCCATGCAGCCCCTGTGATGTGACTGGCCAAGAGTTGGGATATGTAAATGAGACAATGACAGTGGGATGTGGGATATGGACCAATCGACTATTACAATTGGTCAGTGAGGGTTTGCGATGTGGTGTTCGGTTATTTGTGTTATTTTGTAATTGTGCTATTGAATGTTTGATATTGTTAAGACCGGGAGAGAAGTAAACAGACTCCAAAACAGCTGACACCCATTCTTCTTGTATATGTAACTACTGCCCATTTCAACTGCACTCATCCTTACAACTGCACTTTGTGAACTACACACCAAGCTGCACTCAAAAGTCTTATTGCACTGCCACTGTTCTATTGCACTGTTCATACTCATATCTATAATCATATTTATAAGAATGTTTACACTCTTCCTATCAGTACACATCCAAATGCAATTTCACTGTACAGGGAATCACGTTTATACACTGCGCATGTGACAACTTTGGATCTTGAATCTTTTGCCTATCGAATGGAGCGTCGTTGCTCTGGCGGTTAGAGCGGTTGTTCTTTGAACTGAACATACCTGGTTCAATTCATGCGCTCCTCCTCGCCAGTCGAAATGTCATCGACCGAGACACTAAATCCCTAATTGCTCTCCTGGCACAGCTCCTTAGTTGCCTTCTGCTCATGGTTTCATATATGATGGGTCAAATGCAGTGGTCAAATTTCACTGATGTTATGCTCCATGTATAACTGAATGTGACAATAAAGGTATTTCTTCTTAGTTGTCCTGTGTTCACAGGAATTTAGCATTGTCATATATAAAAAGCTAGCTGCAACCAATCAAACAATGAAATATGGCATGTTCCTTTTTTATCACAATTTTACAGTTCAGTTTTACACTTTAAACTATCAAGCCTAACTTAGCTTAGAGTCTGAAGTTGTAGTTATGAAATTCTGTGAATATATGTTTTGTGTGAACTATTTCAAAAATATTGAATTATTATTCATACCATGACGTATTCTTTCCATACGGAATACTTTCTGTATTAGCAAGGAAGTTTGGCTGCTGAGCATGAATTTTTACAGCAGGATGTTTTCCTAATAATGTAATTCCGAGGTGACAGGCTGGAATTAACAGGACGGCTCTAAAATGTCAAGTGAATTAGGCGAAATCTCCATTGCATATTAAGAGTCATTTATCTTGGCCTCGGTGAGGGGCTGGTTTGTGACACACATTCTGGACAGCCTTCCCTGTTTCCAGCAGGTTGCACCGAGCTCCTTCATCCATCAAGTCAACCTGACAACACAATGTGCCTTGAGAGCTGTTAGCCTGTGAACCATAAACAGCCACCCTGCTGGGCTTCCCTGTCTACCATCTATGACTTTTTTTTTCAAATGGTGATCCATCTACAACATTCTTAGCACAGGTTAACACTTCAACTTATGACCACCTTCTGACTTCTCAACATGGATTTCTGTCCTCCAGACACATGTGGCAATTTGTCATATGAGGACCATGGCAACACTCAAGCATCGGAAACGGAAGTACAAGAAAGTCCAGCATTGCTTGAAAAGTATCTTTAAATCTTTTATTAATGGGGGGCGAGTATCAAGCCCATTTGTCAGCAGAAAACCACTGCTCTGACATTGTTTGTTTTAACAAAGTAATATAAAGCATGACTGCATTATGGCTGTACTTACTAGTAATGATAGTGATAATGATATAATATGATATAATAATTGTGCTTTGATGAGCTCAAATGTGTTTCATATTTTTTATACTTATATAGGTTGCAATATTGGTTCCTTGATTATCTGGCTTGTCTCCACCACCATCAATTTACCACCATTTAACTTAAATTTATCTTGGTACTTTTTTAATCCAATTTTGGGGAGAGCTAATATTTATTAAAGAGAACAAAAAGAGCAATCACAAAGAGTTTAAAAAGATTATAATCTAGACTTGTTCTGCATGGAAAGTACATAAATATTTGTTGTAAATTGTTAACGATACCTGCCATATTGTCTATTGTATTTAATTTATAAGCCCATTAAGAGTTATTATGAACATATTAATTAGAATTCAGTGCTTCAGTCTAACTTGACTAATTAATTATACAAAATATTTGTTACTGTCTTAGTGTTCATAATTTATTCCATTGACTCAATTGATATTTTAAAAAAAAATGCTAATTTTGTGGTGAAAATAGGCATTTCCTTTGAATCCCTTTTGATGCAATCTGTGGTTTCATGTTTTTCAAACAAAATTCCATCCTGTGTTCACAGCACTTAAATTACTATAGCTTTTGCATTCTTCTCAATCCTATTTTTTTTGCTGTGTCTCACAACTTGCTTATGTCTCTTGTTCATCAGTGCCAAGCTTTAATTGTCTTAATAAACCTGTAACTGCACAAGCTGATGTATCTTACTGAGCTGGGGGCACAATAATATTGCTTCGCTGTACCAATCTACAGTTCCCTTTCATGTGATTGAAATGATAATATTATTTAGCACTGCTTTTATTGTCAGACTGTTGCTCAAGTAGTTTTCCCACAGCTGGAGGAACAATAAAGATAATCAGACCTCATTTTCACATCCCTCTTAATAATAGTGAAGGAAGAGCTGTCTGACTCCAGGCGACAGGGATCCCTGAAGACTGAAGGGGAAGTAATCCACTTTGCTCAGCTTTTTGGTATGTCTGTATCCAGGGGCTGTTGCAGATTTGACAGCCACTTTAATCAAAAGTTGAACACAAAGTAAATATGAAGACTGATCATTATCTGACAAATGTTTTTCCTTGTGAAGCTGTAGAACATAATGCAAATGTACCATGAGGAGGGGAAGATCAGTTTTACTTTTACTTTACAATTTCTCAAAACCATCATAACAGACAACTTGAGTACCGTAACTCACTCTGAATAAAACCAAAGTATGCTGACCAACAACCACAGTAGAGAATCTTACAGACATATGTCTCAAGACATATCTCTGACAAAATCTGCAGCTATACACTATATGGCCAAAAGTACTCGCTCACCCATCCAAGTAATTAGAATCAGGGGTTCCAATCACTTCCATGGCAACTTCCTTGGCATGCAGATTTAGGTGTTTTTACAAACATTTTTGAAAGAATGGGTCGCTCTCAGGAGCTCAGTGAATTCTAGCATGGAACTATGATCGAATGTCAAATGTGCAACAAATCCAGTTGTGAAATTTCTTTGCTCCTAAATATTCCACAGTCATCTTTAAGCTGTATTATAAGAATGTGGAAGTGTTTGGGAACGACAGCAACTTATCCATGAAGTGGTAGGCCATTTTACTGACGGAGCAGAGTCTTTCTGACTCTGCAGTCAATCACTACAGACCTCCAAACTTCATGTGGCCTCCAGATTAGCTCAAGAACAGTGTGAAAAGAGCTCCGTAGAATGGATTTCCATGGCTGAGCAGCTGCATCCAAGCCACACATCACCAAGTGCAATACAAAGCGTTGAATGCGGTGGTATAAAGTACGCCGTTACTGGACTCTAAAGCAATTGAGACACATTCTCTGGTGTGACACATTGCGCTTCTCTGGCAATCTGATGGAAGAGTATGGGTTTGGAGGTTGCCAGGAGAACGGTACTTGTCTGACTGCATTGTGCCAAGTGTGAAGTTTGGAAGAGAGGGGCATAATGTGTGGGGTTGTTTTTCAGGAGCTGGTGTGCATGAACTTGACTGGCCTGCACAGAGTCCTGACCTCAAACCGATAAAATACCTTAGGGATGAATTAGAGCAAAGACTGAGAGCCAGGCCTTCTCGTCCAACATTACAATGTGCCTGGTAGCACCAATTCCAGCATCTGTCTACCAATATATTCACTATCTCTCCTCTGTTCATGAGCAAACCATCTCAGTCTGGCTACTCTGACTTTCTCTCAAAGACATCTAACATCCCTCTGATGGGCTCATTCCTGATCCTATCCATCCTTGTCACTCAGAGAACTTCAATATCTTCATCTCTGCAACCTCCAGCTCTGCCTCCTGTCTTTTCTTCATTGTCACTGTTTCTAAGCCATACAGCATTGCTGCTCTCACCTCTGTCTTGTACACCTCTGCCTTTATTCTGGCTGATAGTCTTCTATTGCATAGTACCCCTGACACTTTTCTCCACCCTTTCCAACCTGCTTAGACCCGTTTCTTTCTTTCTTTTCTACACTCTCCGTTCTTCTGGATTATTGACCATAAGTACTTGAAATCCTCCAACTTCTTGATCTCCACTTCCAATAGCCTCACTGTTCCACCTGAGTTCCTCTCATTCACACGCATATATTTTGTTTCGCTACAGCCAACCTTCATTCATCTCCTTTTCAAAGCATACCTCAAACTCTCAAGATTTTCCTCACCTGTTTTTCCCGCTCTCACTACAGATCACAATGTCGTCTGAAAACATAATGGTCCATGGCAATTCCTGTCTAATCTCATCTCTCAGCCTGTCCACCCCCACTGCAAACAAGAAGGGGCTTAGAGCAGATCCACCATGGTTCAGCCCTCCAGGACTTCACGCTCTGGTGCAAAGCATCCTGCCTGAAGCTGAACGTGAGCGAGACTAAGGATATGGTCATCATGTTCTCCAGTGGGCAGAGGCAAATGGCAGAGGCCATCATCCCCACCATAAAAGGGGAGCCAGTAGAAATAGTGAAGGAGTACAGATACTTGTGCACTGTCTTTGACAACCTCCTGAGGTTCACCTCTAACACTGAGAAGATCATCAGGGGAATCACCTGGAGCGCACCACCTTGGTCTGCTCCAACATGATTGGCCAATCCCTCAAACTTCTCTCCCACTTCCATAACACTCAAATATTAAAAACAGCCAAAGAGCTCCTCGCAGATCGGTCCCACAGCTTACACCTGGCCTTTAAGTGGCTCCCTTCTGGCCACAAACTCCGCTGCCCCGCCTGCAAAACCCAGAGGAGAAGGGCAACTTTTGTCCCCAGACCCATCCAACTCTTCAATTCCCGGCAACCCTGCAGACCCCTCATTTCCATATCAGAACGAGAGCGAGCTTATTTACAAATTTCACAATTCTGTACGGTAAATCATTTATGTTTATCTATTATTCTTTTTTGTTTCCCTGTTGTTCACAGTTTGATGCTGCTATCCCATGTGCCCCCAATTGCCCCTCGGGGACAAATTAAATTTTTTCTGATTAAGTCCCACCTCCACCTTGAACTTCTCTGTTACACCTACGGCACACCTCACCACTGTCTCACAGCTAGCATACGTGTCCTGCACCAGTCTAACACACTTCTCTGCCATGCCGGACTTCCTCATACAATACCAGAGTTTGTCTCTCTCGGCACCCTGTCGTATGGTTTTTCTAGATCTACAAAACACAATGCAGCCCACTCTGTACTTCTCCATTAGCATTCTCAAAGCAAATACTGCCTCTGTAGTGCTCCTTCTAGACATGGAGCCATACTGCTGTTCACAAATGCTGACTTCTGCTCTCAGTCTACTTTCCACTACTCTTTCCCATTGAGGCGTTTCAAACACAGCGTGAATTGAATTACAGGCCAATTATTAGAAAATTGTCAGTGGTTCATGAGATCATTTAAATCAGGAGAATTGGCAATTGTCAAGACATGGTTTCAGGGGGAAATTTCTGCAATTTTATAGTGTCTATCAATATATATATATATTGCATATCGATTTAACTTCAACCATAAACATAAGCATGTGATGTCAGTTTGATCAGTAGAGCTTTGTAGCCTGGCTAACTCAGCAAAACCACACCAGGAGGCAAAGCAAGATACAACATCTTCTTCTGACAACATTCTTGAACACATCACTCCTGACTGGCTCACCACAGCTTATGATATCAGCTTATGAAATATCCAGCTTCTTTTTTTGAGTTTTTCATGGAAACACATGCTGACAAGCAAATGATGCCTGGCATGTCTGTATCTCGGGACACCATGAAGAGGAATATTGACATTTGCTTAGCACCATCAGTTGCCTGCCATTATCCGACCTGCTCATCCCGATAATACACTCACACTCACACATACACACGCGCACACACACCAACTGATCTTGTTTTCTTTTATGCCATTTGGTTTCTCTGCTGAGTAATCAGCAGCCCCAGTAAGTTATGTCAGGTTTTGCTTCTATGCAGTTGTCAGTTTTTCAAATTCTATTCTTTCTACTTTACATGTGACTTTTAGAATAGATTGGCTGCTCCTCAGTTCCTGCCGACGGGTTTTCTGCCTGTGATTCCCCTTGGCTTCAATAGATGTTGCACAGTCAGCAGGGATATGTGACTTTGGTTTCCATTAATTTGGTTTAGATACTGTAATTATTAGTCACCCATAATCAAAAGGTTTTGGGAATTGAGAAGAATTGTTTGTCATCTGGACACATCAGAATAGAACCAAGCAAGCACTGCTTACTTACAGATTATATGGCCTATGGGGAAACCCTGGCTGAACATGAAAATGATGCTGAATTTATTCTGGCTTCCAGCAGTGTCTAAAGTGAGAGGAATTCAGGTCCTTAGGTTATATTGATGTTGTTAATGTCTCAGGACAGAACAGACCTAGGATTCTTTTGCCTTTTTTTTGGAAAATCAGGGCTTCATAATTCATAATGTCTTATTTAATATTATGTGTATATTTTACCTATATTCATTTATCTCTAGAGATCTGAGCAAAAACACACATATAGCTTTTAGTACATTTAGAAAAAGAAGCACTTGCCAAACCTAAAAAGAAAAATATCCTACAGCTTCAAATCTTTTTCTTTCAGCTGCTCCCTTCAGGGCTGGCCACAGCAAATCAGCTTCCATCTAACCCAATTCTCTGTATCCTCTTCTCTCATATATTTGACCTTAAGGTCTCTTTCATTACATCCATACATCCCCTCTTTGGTCTTCTTCTAGACACCTTGCCTGATAGTTCTAACCTTGGCAGCCCTCTACCATATATTCAATATCCCTCCTCTTTGCATGTCCAAACCATCTCAGTCTGTCCTTTCTGATTTTATGTCCAAAACATCTGACATGAACGTTGCCTCAATGATGACAAAGAAAATGCCACTGATGGCAAATTTCTTTTCTTGGGCTATAGTATTCATATTAAACAGGTCAGGAGCCGAGATACAAAGATCTGCTAGAGAACCAACGTACACTGACCAATAAAGGTGCTTGCTTATACTTGCATCACCCCCTTGAACACAAACTAGGGATTATCAGAACTCTTCACCACCGAGCCAAAGCATCCCATCAGCGTGGCAAAAAAAGAAACTACCAGATGGAACAATGCAGAACAGGAGGAGGGCAGGAAGAAACATAAAAACGTTGTTATACCATATATTGCAGGTATTTTGAAGCCACTCAGAAGGGTTCCCAATTATTATTAAACAATTATTGCTTTTTTTTTTTCAAGATTCCTTTTCTTTTACAAATACATGAAAGAGTCTCTAAAGGGAAAACTAACATTTGAGGTTCCAGACTTTTTGGATTTTACTCATCTCATCATCAACAAGTTACAGGTCCTTCGGGCTATTATGAGGCCAGTTACATTTAATTTGGGGCCATCCCACCCATGCTGAATCAACATGAAAATCAACCAACAACTTCAGAATGAAGACAGAATTGACCGTGTATGTTGGTAAGAGAAAAAGGAGCCGTCAGGAGCAGAGGGACTTGCTGAGGGACCAGAAACAAACACACAATGCAGTGAAAGGGACTGCATGACAAAGTACAATTCAAGAGGAATAATCCATTGAACCATCTCGGGAAAATGTGTTCAATGCAAATGAAAATAACTTCTGTCAAATACCTAATATCTAGTCATGCAGAGTGAGTATTTGATCCAGTTCATTTCATAGTGATGTTAAACCAAAGCCATTGAACTCTGAATTAATTAATTTGAATAGACTGAGCTCTAATGCTTTCAGGTTCCTATCCATTGGCACTTTTAATTTAATGGAAGTTGCCTCTGTAGTCTTCAGCTCGATGGCTCATCTGTTTTACACTCCTCTATGACCTGTATGACAATGATGAACCAGTGTTATATTACACTTTTACAGGGTTCTGTAAAACGTAATTAATTGTGTAAATGAAAATAAAAAATAGCATGCATTTTTTTCTGTCTCCAATAGTAAAATGTAAGACTAACAGACTGTCTTTTACTTAACTTTCCATTGGGACCAGATGGGTAAGAAATCACTCTGGCTGCATAATACTGGTTGCTTAAAGGAGAATGTGGAGTAGCCATCAACTGCAGTTCATTTTAGCAACAGTGAATTCAAATTAAAAGTGAATCAAATGCTTGTAACAGGGCTTTGATGTGTAATATTACATTTTAAGTTGGAATCTTCTCTAAATTTTTGGATTTCCAAAAACCACTGAGTCATCAAGAAAAAAACAACATGCGTGATCCAGTCTGGTCTCTATTGTTTTGATGCATTACTCACAGATTGCCGCTCCGAAACTTCAGGACTTTGGTTCGTTCACCATTTTGGAAAAATATCATTGAATCTTTGGCTGCTATAAATTCTAACTGGCGACAAAACTTCCAAGTCTCTCTTTCATCCAATCCCCATCCTCCATCTGTCTTTATTTTTTTGGCCCATATCTGATGCTTCCATTGCCTGCTCGCTCTGACGTTAAATGGTTGATAAGAAATCACATTCATGTCACTGCAGTAATAAATGTGAGTTGGATTATATTTCTTTCTCAAGGTACTTCCCATACCGGATTATTATCACCACTGTAGGTTTAAATTTAGTAGAAAAAGTCAGATGATTTCTGACATTATAAATTGATATATTTCCATCCATCCATCTTCTGCCGCTTATCCTGCACTCAGGGTCACAGGGAATGCTGGAGCCTATCCCAGCTGTCATTGGTTGAGGGGCAAGGTACACCCTGGACTGTTCGCCAGTCAATTGCAGGGTGAAAAAATAGACAAACAACCATTCACTCACTCACGGCAATTTTTCCAGTTCTTTTTTTAACTAACCAGCTGCATGTTTTTGCACTGTGGGAGGAAACTGGTGAACCCAGAGGAAACCCACACAGACACGGGGAGATCGTGCAAACTCCATACAGAAAGGTCCCCTTTTCGGAATCGAAACAGGGTCCTTCATTCTGTGAGTCTGAAGCACCCATATATTCACAACAAATGAAATACCATAATAGTAATAATCAAATACATCAAACTCACAGCATCAGTGAAAGCTGTGTGTTCAGGCTGTGAAAGACATGTGTCACAATATGTCCTGTGCCAGGACATATTTTCTTTGTTTTATGTCTGTTGTGTTTCATACTTTCAACTCTAATGTGTATGACATAGCAACCTTAAAATGGCCACCTCTTTCTCTTTTATATTTCAATGTGTGTATAATTTTTCCTATAACTCCTTCAACTGCTTAGTTTCAGTTATTTCAACTTATTCTCAAGTCACATTAATGTTTCTGCTTTGACCTCATGACTAAATGATGGGTTATGTTTGTAAACATCTACTTCTATTTGTGAATGACCCTGTCTCTATAAATGTTGTGATCAGTAATTGTTGAGGCATAAGTTTTATTCTTTCCATGTGAATGTCAGCTGTGATTATAATTGCAAGGTGAAACCTCTTTTGACAGTGATGATGGAATAGATGGATATGCTTGACAAGACATCCAGGTTTTTTGTGATCCCTCATCATCCACTGTGGTTAAAGCTACATTGTCAGAAAGTCTTAATCATCCAATTGCTTCACTATGGTTAAGTCTGTAAAAGTTGTTTTTTTTTTTTTTCAAGATTATAATGAATTTCGCAGTTACTTGAAAAAGAAAAATGTTTGGTTTGCATTAATCTATCCTTTCAGTGATCTTTGCTTTGCATTTTCATTTCATTTGATTCTGTTGTTTGGGAATTTACTATGCAGTCAGATGTGGGAAGATGTAAACGCGAATAACAATTTCTCTAAACACATCAATGCTTTTTAGGTGTACAGCCTTGCCAGGAAGATAAAATGCCATAATTATATATGCATTTCCTTCTACCTTTAACTCAAAGACTTCATATAATACAGTAACTTAAGGCTTGCTCAAATAAGTCTAATGCATCAGCGGTCAGACAACAATCTACTTGTCTAGAGTGTTATAAATCATTTTTCATCCAACAGTGATGACTAACATGTACAAAAAAAAAAAAAATAATAAAAAAAAAAAATCAATATTTCCATTTTGAATCATTCCAAATCTTATCCATGACATTTGAAAGCTTCACTTTCACAGTATGGCTACTTTTTAGGAAAATGACAAATATTATTATGAGTATCAAAAAAGAATTGATAACGTAGGCTTTACTGGTCTCAATTTAATGGTTAATCTATGTTCCTAACCACCCCTTTAGTCATAAGCCTTTGGCAGTGACCAAAAGGACAAGACTACAGATACAGGTGGTTGAAATATCTGCCATCCAACTGCAGAATGTCTGAGCTCTCCCTTAGAGATAGGATGAGCAGCTTCATCATCAAAAAAGGGACTCAAAGTAGAGTCATGGCTCCTCTGCATTGAAGGGAGCCAGAGGAGGTGGCTCCCCATCTGGTCAGGATGCCTCTCTGGTGAAGTGTTTTAGGCACATCTGATCGGGAGGAGGCTCAGGGGAAGAACCTGGTCATGCCAGAGCAGTGATTTTCAATGTTTTGGAGCCGTGGCACAGTTTTTACTTTTATAAACTCCTGGGGCACACCACCAACCAAAATGACACTCTAACACAGTACATATAATACATACAGTATAGTTAATATAGTTTTTTAATGTATTTATACTCACTTAGTGTGAATCCTGGGGCTGTTTCGATGAACACCAAATGGATATCCTGGAAGTTATAAGACACACATGAAGCTCTTGCTCAACAGCTCTCAGTCTCTGTTTTTAATCGCAGTCAAGTTTGAGAAGCTCAGCTCACAGATATGTGGTTGAAAACGGGAGCAAACGGGGCACTTTTGCTATCTCTTTGGCTGCGTCAGGGCCGAGCATTTCATTTACGATTGTCACGGGGCGGACTCGGGCAGGGAACCACACCTTCGGGTCTGAGATCAGGGTTGAAGCGCTTTATTTAGGTAGACAGACAGGTAGGGTGTCGCTGGCAATTCCATGGCCCCGAGACAGAGTCGCACAAGGCTGGGTCAAGGCAGGATCTTGGGCCCCGGGCAGGGTCAAGGCAGGATCTCAGGCCAGTCATGACGGGGCTCCACAGTGGTCAGTGTTGTTGGACAACCACAATGCCCCAGCGCCAGGCAGAGCGTGCCGCTGCCCTTTATAGGGATCTTGATTAGCGGCCGCTGCTGCAGCTGGCGCCGATTACGAATTGGACCCAGGTGTGAGACCCTGACAACGATGGCTTTACAAGTTGGCAGTATTAATGTTTCTGCCACAGTGTGGGACTGTTTTGATTTAGCTACGAGTTCAACAACAGCGTAGCTAGCTTTGAGGGCTCTCTCGTTTACCTTTGTGGTTTTTCTCAAAAAAAAAATCCCTGTTCCCCATTGTTAGTACGTAAGCGTGCAAAATAGTCCATCGGCTTGTTTTGAACGGAAGGGTGTTTCGTTGGAGATGGCGTTTAAGCTTGCTTGGCACCATGGCGCTATTAGATAGCTTCTCACCACACACCAAGCACAGTGGAGTTTTCGCCATTGCACCCCCGGTGCAAGAGAATCCAAATTAAAGATAGCTCTCGCAGTAATGCAACGAGCTCACCGTCTTTTCTTTATTCTTTTGTCGACCACTCATACTAGGGCCTTCATCTGGGTCAGAATTTTGTCCAGGACCCTGTTCGGCATTTGCATTTTCCTTTCTCAAAGACTTCTCCATCGCTGTTATTGGCTTGTCTTGTTGTGAACCCGAACTGCCACTGTCACGTCCTGTGCATTTCCTGTGCATCGTGTATTTGCAAGTGTATTTGCAGTCCCTATGTCCTCTATTGTAAGTCGCTTTGGATAAAAGCGTCTGCCAAATGCGATGTCATGTAATGTAATGTAATGTCACGTGTCGCGCAGCACTAACTCTAACATTGACCTCTACGTCATCACGTCTGTGACGTCTGTGACGTGATGACGTAGCGAGTGGCACTCTGTTTGTTATGGACAGATGCGCCTTATAATCCAGTGCGCCCACGATAATTTCCCACGGCACGCCTGACGATCTCTCACGGCACACTAGTGTGCGCCAAACGCTGGTTGGGAACAGCCCTGGGAACACCCCAGAATTACCATTGAGGAGCTGGACAAGGTGACTTGGGAAAGGGAAGCCTGGGTCTTTCTCGAAGAAAATGTTAGATAAACACAAAGAGCAGAATTGTGGAAAATCTCCTGCAGCTTTGTTGACCTTTTTATATGTTGAACTGGTGTGCATTTTAGCCACGGGACATATAAAGCAGTACTGTACATCTAGAAGTATGACTCCGCACATTGACAGAACTAAGTTACTGAGATTTGGAAAGAGCAACACACTCACTCCTTGAAAAGGAACACGGACTATATCCATTTATCCCTGACACTTCTCATTCATCTGATTTTTTTTCACTTCCTGCTTACACCCATTTTTAAAAGCAATCCCTGTCCAAAGTTTTTATTTTCACAGAATTTAGGCTTAATACCACTAAGACAAAGAAACCAAAGAACGTTTGTCAACCAAATGGCAAAGGACTAAAAATACTAAATAAAAATAAACGAAAAGTTACCATAATTTCTGATGGAGTCTGACATCCACTAAATTCAGTTATCTTTACTAAAGAGTACTTGATAGGATGACCTTGAGTGCACTTGAGCCTGATGTAAATTCAACCTTCAGTATTTATATAAAGAAGGCTCTGAATGATTCAATGATCACTGATTATTGATGAAAGGTCAATGATTTTTTGATTACATAATTCTCATTGATTATGCCTTATTTCTTAAGAAAATATTGCAAATTATGATTTTTTTTTGCTAAATCTTACCGTGGCAACTGGACTTCTCTGATGCCATGATAAAATTTAATAATGATTGACCTTGACCTGGACGAATGAGAACTTTTGCAGACACATATTACATTTTATATCAGAGTTCATATAGATTCATGTACTGCAGCTGGACTTGGCAGTATCTTTTATGAATAATTAAATACGAAAAAACCTTCCAGACGAAGACTATAACCCCCTTAACTAGGAAAAGAGGAGCAAAAATGACACTTGAACAATTTCTGCAAAGCTTCAACAAACCCATCTTTAATTTTGCCTGACATACCAAATGAGAAAGACACATAATCATGGCAAGAAGGTCTGAAAAACCCTTTGCAATTTCACCATAAGCTAAACGGCTAAGCAGTTTCTCTTTATTTGCCTATTCACACACACTCCAGCTCATCAGGAGCAATGGGATGTTCAGCTTCTTGGTCAAGGACACTGAAATTGTTTCTAGAGGATCGAAACCAGTGACCTGCAGATCAATTAGATCTTTAGATGGCCACATCAGGGCCATGATGACTTATATGTAATGCTTAATTGTTCCCTTCAAATCTCCACCATTGACAAGATCCTGCAGGACTAGATGGCCAGAATTCCACTTTAAAATTACTCAAAATCTATTAACAGACAGAGAGTTTGTGCAATGAATGCATCAGTGCAAGGCAAGAACCTTGGACAACTCGATTGAATGGACAGTGGAGACACTTTTGAATAACCTTCTGAATAAGAGTTTTACAGAGCAGAAGTTCCAAAACTTTATCTAGTTCACTAATAATATAGACAGAATCTTTGAAAAACACAAAATTATTAGTGGCCATGCATTAGCTCTGTTAACATTCCTTTTATTAAGCTATAGCAAATTGATATCTAGTTAGCTAATGCAATGGCAGCTTTGGTTTCTTAATGAATCAAGATTCCTGAGCTAAAACATTCATTCATTGTCTGTGCCATTAAACCTGCAATCGGGCTCTCAGTGGCACTAAAGTCAATCCCAGCTGTCATTGAACAAGAGAACCAGTACACTCTGGGCCGGTTGCTGGTCAATCACGGGGCCAATACTAAATACGTATAACCAATCACTCTCATTTTCACAAATTAGCAATTTAGGGTCTGCCATTACCCTACTAAATGTTTTCAGACAGAGGGAGGAAACCAGAGAAAACAGAGGAGACCTGGGCAAACACAGGTCATGTTTCAGTCACCAACTCACAGCAAGGATGAGTCAAATCAGGAAACATCTTATGCCACCATTCCTTTGGTGAGGTAAAGCCTTAAAAGCAAATAATAAATGCACAATGTCATGAGTTAAATGTTTGTGAAATTAGTATGCATTCAAGGAAAACGGTTAGTTCCAGTTAGGAGGGTTATTTTAACATATCTGTCAGTGTTACACCCACACATTAGTACATTCTAATCGCTGATAGTCTTGTGTTCTCGTGTCTGTTGAAACGCCTACTTAACACCAAGTCAGACCATTGCTGATGAAGATTTTGTTACATAAATGTTTGCATTTCTCATGCCACTGTCAGGCCAGTGAAAAGATGAAAATAAATTACCCAAAACAGTCAGTCTCCATAAAATGGCTGGTCTGGTCATTTATTTCATTTTATTTTTCTACTCCATATTGATGAGTTTGTGTGTGTGTGTGTGTGTGTGTGTGTGTGTGAGTTCATGTTACTGCTTGTGTATGTACGTTGGTGGCTACGTGGGAAAGATATGGATTCGCTATTGGAGCTGGCAAGCCCGCTGTGCAACCTCAGATACTGTCATTTATGCTGATATTATTTTGGCGCACACCTCCTACTTCAGTACAAGTTTGTTTTATGGAAACAGTCTTCCCTGACAGCAGCAGTGTCTTAGGGAGGATAATGCATCTAGCCTTTAATGGTTACAGAATGGTCTAAAATTTAGACCATTCTTGAAGATTTAGACTCCAAATCTTCAGTCTAACTTCTGATCTTTTTATCAGGTTTCAATCAGAAGACTATCGCAAACAAAAGTGAGAAATGTATTTCTGAACCAAGACTTCAGACATCTGCTGAGTCACTCTTTGTTCAGTCCTTGTGGAGACAGCCACTGTCTACATTCCACAGGCTAGGAACTTTAAGGGGGTTCTGACTAATAACAAAAGAAACTCATGTTGTACTTGATGATTTGTTTCTTGCCTTGTTTCAGCATGACCTTATTAAACATGAATTTCCAGGCTATAGTGCAAGTTTGGTACCCAGCCTTGCTTGAAATCCTCTCAAACAAATTATTAATTTAACCTTTAAAGTCTTGGATCACATCACATGCTCACTTTGATGGTACTTTTGACCTGGTAACATCTCTAAACTGAAAGCAATGTTCCCATCTCGGTGCATTTATACTGAGCTAGGCAATGACTAGGAAGATTCCTCTGCTTCGACTCATCAAATTTCACTTCCCTTAAATATATAATAATAATATACCCTTTATTAATCCCCATGGGGAAATTCATTCTCTACAATTAACCCATCAGAGATAAACCATGAGCAATAGGCTGCTGTCAAGCAGTTAGGGGTTCAGCGTCTTGCTCAACAACACTTGGACTCACTTGTGGGAGCAGTGAAACGAACCAGGAATGTGCGGTTCCAGAGACGATTGCTCTTCCGGCACCATGCGCCTCCTATATACCTTCTCATCTGAGCCAGGGTCGCTGCTTCTTAATTCAAACAGAAGAGAAACTGAAATAAAAGAACTAGCCAAATGGAGAAGCTCACAGAACCTCTGCTTTGTCATGTTTCAGTCACCATTGGTTCATTACACTCTCTTTGACCCTGGACTCTCTCTACAACTTTCATTAGCTTCCCCAAGCTGCCATTTACATCATCACAGGGTTTTCCTCCTTTGCTGGGCAGGATGAAGCTGTTTCAAGTCTTCCTCTTTTCACGTTCCCTCTCATGAGTGTCATCATATTACCAGAACCATTCCAGTTCCATCCATTTAATTTCATCTTACTGAGACCCATTTCTTTTTTTTAACTGCTCCCTAATTCTCAGTGACCTTCACCTTCCAGTCTTCAAATCCATCTGCTTAGCAATGAAGGAAAAAAGGAAACCAAATTTCAAGCTGCATAATAAAGCTTTCTTTTTTTATATTTCAGACAATAGTAGTTTTCCAGGTCCATGCGGCTTTGTGAGTTCTGCTGCTCATTTTACCAAGTAAAACCATCAAACTCCAGATTTTGTGATCAGCTTTTTTCTACAGAACTAGGACAGGTCACCACACTCTAACATCTGCCAAGTTTTTAATTAGAGTGGGCTCATCTCCAGCTAATCATCCATCAGTAAGCTGTTGAGTGATTTCTTATTAGAGGTGCGAAATAGAACAGACTGCAATATTTGCTGTTGTGTTTCCACTCTTGCTGTGTTTTCGTGTCGTTGTCCTCTGTGTCCTGCTCCACTTCTGTCTCCTAACAAGGACACGGCCTTCACATGTCAGGGCTTGGGCAGTGCACTTAAAGTGACTTTCGTCCCTGTGGATTTCCCGCTTTTTTCACATCCCCCACCACTTAGCTTGTGTGCGTTTGCAAAAAAAAAAGCCCTTTTCGGCAGGTCCAGGTAAACCTGGCCTTTTTTGATGCTCAGCTCTCAGGTAAATGTGTGTGAGAGGGTATTCACTTTGAATACTAATGACTGCACAGAAATACTAATATGATATATTGTCATTATGCTTAAAAGGAATTATGCTAACATGGCATTTGGCAGTGTGCCATGATCACCATAATTGAGAAATTACAAAAATATTTGAGATAGTGTCACCGTATTTATATTTATTTGATTTTCTTTTGTCTTTCCTGTGATGCTTTTGGAAGGTTGGGGTTTCATCAATATTAGCCCATATTTTCAGCTCCTTGATCTTCATACCCAGTAATCCCTCAAAATAGCATTCAAGTGCCAAAAACGATGAATTGCCTTCACATATTTTATGCGATCAATAGATGAATGGCCTTATCGTCTGTGCCTGAGGACAGAAAAGAAAACCCCAGGGTGCAGCTGGGTCCTCATCCTGGATTCACCCACAACAGTTGCCTACGGCACCACAATGACAGAGTCATTGGCGATGATAACAAAAGGGTTAAAAGGATTCTGAATCCTGTTAAGCACATAAAAATGTTGCCAAACTAATACTTCGAATGTTTAAAAGGAGAAAAAGTAAAACATGAAACTCTGAATTTGAAGAATAATTTGAAAAACTTAAGCTGAAGCCAAACAGAGATCTGCACTGTTCAAACGTCTCTCCATAGTCATCCATTGGACTCTTGAAACTGAACACATGTACTTTTTTAGAAGGTGCATTTAAATTTTGATTTATTTTATTATATATTTTTCGGTGTGACTGAAAATACTACATACTACAACTACAACAACTGAGTGACACAGTTGTAGTATCTGGATGTTCTCTCTCACAAAAGAGTGGTAATGGCCCAAGTACAATTCCAGGTGAAAAAAAATCCTGAAATAAAAAGATGATCGAATAAAGGTACAGAAGTGCTATGAGTTAATATAATGAAGAAATACAGGTACTGTTATACTACTAAAGCACTGGCATATCAGTTACTTTCTATTACCATAGAAATGTATCACAACTTGCTTAAATTGCATGTATTCTTTATCCAAAGTTATGATGATTTGTATGATATGTGAATGTTTAATCAATATCAAGTCACGGAAAAACTTTTTAAATGTGACTTTCTGTATTACTTTTCACTGTAGTGGTTTCCTTCCTCAGTTTAAGCTCCAGAGTTTGTGTTTAACATCATCTTTGTCTTCTTTCCTGCAGCTGGCAAAGGAAGATACAAGAGGGGGTTCAACTGTGTTAATTTGAGTTCCTTATATAAACACGGAATTACCTAAAAACCTTTTAGTTACATTGTGCTTTAGTCATTCTCTGGTAGCTTGGCGTTAAATTATGGTTTGTTCATTTTGCTGAGAGGGATTTATTTTTTCTTCTCAGAGCAACTTTAATGGACTCAGCAACTTTTTCCATTGTTTGGCTAGTTTCTGTTATAGAGCAATCAATATAAAAGCTCTGAGGAGCAAGTGATTATGAGAGTTGGTATATTTCTTATAGTTTTCATATTTGAAGGGCTTCTACTACTAATGCCACCAAGGGACAGTGAGTGTGACAGTGAGTGGGAAATTGATTACATTACGCTAATTAAACTATAATTCTTTTGGTTTAGTCTTCGAAAAGCCATTTCTTTCTAGCGTTTTCACTTTTCTTTATTACTAAATATGTATTGTTTGTAATCACCTATACATGATTCAAGAAATGTGCAATGACTGACAATTAAAACTGCTGAAAAAGTCGTAGCAGCGAATTAAGACAGAAGAACAGTTATATTATTCTAAACATGTGTACATTCTGACTGAAGTCATGCCTGGCTATTTTAAACAATGAACATCGAGAGCATGCCAGGATTGACTTCAGTTTTCAGTTTAGATAAAGATAGATAATACATGCGGTCAGCTGAGGCATGGACGCATAATTTTTCTTGCTCAGCTTTCCTTTATGAGTTATTCAAAGAGTAAAGCTTTCAGGTTAAGGTTGCAAAGTCGTTTTTTTTTAATCTGAAAAGACGCATATGTTTTCAACACTGAACTTTAACACAACGTATTGCTCCTCATACCCAGGAGGTGAGGGATGTTTCTGCTTTCAGAAAGCTCACATCTACTGATGAATCAGTCTCCATGTTATTTCCTGCATTAAAGAGAACACTCTGCAAAACAAAATCAAGGACTGATTGTTAAATAGATCTACTTCAAGTTCAAACTCCCACCATTTCCTCCTTAATGCCTTTTCAGTGAAGGTTGCAGCTCCACATCTGAACAGGCCCGCAGATGTTGGCATGATTCATTCACTAATATTTTAGATAATTCTTAACAAAGACTTTTTAAAAGTTTAAACATCATGGAGCTCACTGAATGGTGACCAAATAAATAATACTAGCTAATAATGACCATCTGGGTTTGTCAAGTTTGTTAAATGGAGGGAGTATGACTTGGGTGCTGCCACTGAAAATGATGTTGTTGCCACTTCATTTTGGTCACTATCAACTATTTGGTATTCAGACTAACAGAAAATATAACTAAAAAAAAAAAAAAAGCTAGTACTTCTGTAACATGTCTGTGGAGGTTCTCAGTCATCCAGGTCATGGTTAATTCCTGTCAAAATCTTGTGGCAACTGGACTTGATTTTGTTCCTTTGACAAGTACTTCAGTAATACCATGGTATGGATACATCTGGGTAGAATTTGAAAACAATGTAATATAGATAGAATTTCTTGGCAAATAGATTTAAATAGTACAGATACTAGTATAGTGTAGATAGAACAATCAAACAATATCCCAAACATAATAACAAAGGTTCCAACAGCTATATAATGAACATAGCATGACATTTTGTCTGTGCTACACCTTATACTGACCTAACAATTGTTTAATGACACAAATAACTGTTTTGTCCATTCTGTGAGACTCTTGGCTCCAAAACACGCCATAAATACATCTGTAACTCTTAATACATGAGCCACAGATATGTTTTGCTCACAAGCTGAATCATGCCACCTCTCTGATTTTTAATGGCCTCTTTTTTAAAATATATTTTTTTATATTATAATTTATTTTTTATAATTATGATGTACACATATTATTTTTAATCGTGTGTACATCATAATTATACCTGATTGGATAAACACTCCAAGTGGGCCATCCATCATGAATGAGATACTATGGAGAGCACATCTGTAAAATAATGATAATCTCAAAATTTGTGTCTTGAGACATTTTAAGCTTAATGTTTTGAAGCATTAGAATACATTTTTTTTTAATTAATTCTACACCATTTTTCTTGTTTACTATTCTTTTTTAATTCATGATATTTGAATACTGGCCGTGTTAAGAACTTTTAAACGTACCACTGAGTCTCTTATTAGGGAATTAACCCATTTCATCCGGGTAAGACGGGAGGATCCAACAATCTGATTTTACTGAAAAATCACAAACAATCTGCAAACAATGAGTTCACTGAGTTATTAGCTGGTTACAGAATTCAAATTAAACCATCACACTGTTTTCAAAATTTGTAATAAGTTAACATTGGGGTCAGAGTAACCAGTCTTTATTACTGGTATCTTTTTGTATTGTCTATCTTTATTTTCTGATAGTCTAACATTATACTTCCAAGTCGTGCACCACAAAATAATGATGTGAGTGAAGCGTTGCCATGGAAACTGAGGCACATATGAGCTCTTTTATAACAGTAACCACTGTTAGCTTTAGTCCAGATATTTTGGCAAGTGAACTTCCAGACTGTGGTTTTAAATGATCACCCCAACTACGAAAATATTTTACCTGTTTAAAAATTAATGTGGTCTATGAAACAACACACACGCACACACGCGCACACACACACACACACACACACACACACACGCACACACACCGCCAACAAACAACAGAGGAAGATGAAATGTAATTCTGGGCATAACAGTTACCAGCCCAGATAGCCTAAAAATATGTTTGGAATAACATTTATTTAAAATAGGTAATAATTCAAGTACTACAAAGTGATTTGAGAGTTGAATAGTTTAAATTACATTTTAGTATTGATGTACAATAAAGATGTATTTAAAAAAACACATATAAGTGACATAAAAACAAGTCTTCATGGACAGTTACTTATTTGTAATAATTTTATCAAAAAGCGGTATGCTAAGTAATTTAGTGAGATTGGGTGTCAATAAAATCGCTGATTGATGACAAGAATTACCCCTGGCAAAAGCCCCAGGAGAGTCAGGATCAATCCAATTTAGTAATTGTCAGATGATAAATGATAAGCAGTGTGCACTCAATTAGGTTCAGTCTGAGATAAAAGACTTCTACGGGGACCACCTTCTGGGTCAGCTCATTGTTTTTCACATTCCAAGGTGATACTGACATTTGAGTTGTTCCCAAAATAATTTAAGTTTAAATATGTCATGTGAACCATCAATAACAGATGTGAAAAGTATTAACCTAACAGAAAGTAGTCATCAATCTTAACTTTCACTCACCTCTGTCCTTTCACATCTATTTACTATTAATCCCCTTTTTCTGTTACATCCTAAATGTAATTACAGGTTTTTGTAATAGATGTTTTTTTTTTTTTTTTTGCTTTTACATGTATATATCTTCATTCAAAGCAACACTTTCACAATAAAAAACGGCTGCAGGCCTCGAAGTAATACAGATTACTCTTTCCTGAATCTAAATTTGATATACCTAGGGAGGACAAGTATTTGATACACTGCTGATTTTTCAGCTTTTTCCACTTGCAAAGCATGAAGCGGTCTTTAATTTTTATCATGGGTACTCTTTAACTGTGAGTGACAGAACAAAAATCCAGAAAAACACATTGTATGATATTTAAGTAATTAATTTGCATCTCAATGCATTACATAAGTATTTGATACATCAAAAAAACAGAACTTAAACTTTGGTACAGAAACCTTTGTTGGCAATTACAGAGATCAAACATTTCCTGCTGTTCTTGACCAGGTTTGCACACACTGCAACATGGATTTTGGCCCACTCTTCCATACAGATCTTTCCAGATCCTTCAGGTTTCAGAAAGTTGCTGTCCAATATGGACTTTCAGCTCCCTTCAAAGATTTTTTATTGGATCTGGAGACTGGCACGCCAATCAAGGACCTTGAGATGCTTCTTACGGAGCCACTCCTTAGTAATACTGGAACGGGTCATTGTCATGTTGGAAGACCCAGCCACGACCCATCTTCAAGGCTCTTGAAGATGGGTTGTTGGCCAAGGTATTGCGATACATGGCCCCATCCATCCTCCTCTCAATATGTTGCAGTCGTCCTGTCCCCTTTGCAGAAAAGCATCCCCAAGGAAAGATGTTTCCACCGCCATGCTTCACGGTAGGGGTGGCGTTCTTGGGGTTGTAGTCATCCTTCTTCTTCCTAGTTATGTCATGCAATAAAAAACAAATTAACTATCTAAAAATCACACAATATGTTTTTCCGGATTTTTGTTTTAGATGCCATTACTCACACTTGAAGAGTATCTATGATGAAAATGACAGACCTCTAAATGCTTTGTAAGTGGTAAAAGCTGAAAAATCAGCAGTGTATCAAATACTTGTTCTCCCCAGTGTTTGCCAGTATTGTTTTAAAAACAGTGAATTCACACTTCAATTGTCATTATTGGCCCACATGCATGTATGTGTGTGTGTGTGTGTGTGTTTGTATGTTTAATGAAAGGTCACCTGTGCTTGCCCTTGTGGACATTGATGGCATTTTTTGCTGATGTTAATTCACAATGTAAATGTTTACATGGAAGCCACTGGGCCTTTAGACAAACCCATTTGTGCCATAAACACAGAGTTTCTACTTTCTGTTGGCTGCAAATGCAAAAAGTCACTTGTGGTCTGAGCTCACTTGTGCCCATTCACTGATACAGTTGGAGATACAGTGAGGACATCAGACTTTTTTACTTATGAAACCACGGAAGAAGAGGTAACAGTGAGAGTACTTGGGGCACTATATTTTATTGCATTCTGACCAGTGCACTCTGGGCTGAAGCATGTCAGCACACAAGCCATTAGGCTGACCAAAATGCACCTAGTTCATCTGTCATTTGACAGGTCTCTCGTAAGAGTCGCATCTCTAATGGCTTCATTGATTGTTAGGTCGTATCATTCATCACAAAAGGGTCAATGTCCCGCCTCTATCTAATGACATTGTTTAAACACAAATTTCTCACCTACGAATAAATGTTCTGCACAGCTGGGCAGAAACAAGCTAAGAAGCATCATCAGGGCACAAAACCCCTGATGAGAGCATTCATATTATAGCAATTAATTCCAGTGTTCACTTACATAACAATGCTTTCATAGCAAAACTCTGGATCTGTTGTAGAATAAAAGTATAATGACTTTTCTCTGCCGGTGTAGATGCTATGAAGCCCTTGTCTCATTAGCTTTGTCCTGTGTTATGTATTATTGGGTGGTCAAGACAGACTGTAGTTACCCATTAGCTGCGCTGCCATCGTCTGTCTTTTAATAATGAGATCAGATCCTGCCGAAACAAAGATCCCAGCCTCACAACACTTAACAAATTAGCTGACCTCTTACTGAGCTCTTACTGACAATCCATCTATCTAAGTACCTACCATTTCTCTGTTTCTGTTTTTTTCTACATCAACTTCAACTTTAAATGGTTTTATCCAAAAGTGTAAATATGTTTGCCCTCATGGTAACACCTGGCGTGGTTCTTCTCCCATCCATCTCATATCCCTATTTACTTAAAAACTAGTGAGGCTGTTGCCATAAATGTTTTGTAAAATGTAAAATGGTTAAATAATGCAGTGGTACTTTGCATGCCCATTCCATTGAAGATAGATGTGCAATGGCTTAAGCCACAAATACCTATTTCAGCATATTGTGATGGGGGTCTACATAAATAACATTGCATAGACTTGACTTTGACTGAATTTGGCAGATACTTTCACCTGCCTTATGGTTTTGTATCAACAGAAAAGAAAAGAGAAAATAGATGACAATATTTGAATGTATTCCAGTGGTTCCCACAGATTCCCCCATCTATCTAGCTATCGATCGATCTGTTTGCAGCTTTATTTAGGTCCTTGGTTGCCATCTACTGATACCGAGCCACTATTGCAACACGTTGTTGTCTCACTCACCCAGTCTTTTTTAAATGCATTAATAATTCAATTGCTTCAATCAAAATGCATAACACATGAGGCAAGGGATATTGCTTTTTTTGTGATGTACAAACTTTTATTACTGAAGAAGTAAATGGTGCAAGTAAATGAGACTGTTGAACTATGAGCTACTGTATCATGTAAAACAGTACAGGTTAATTATTTGGGACGTACAAAACATGCCTGTGGGTTTGCCTCTTCTTTTCTGACAAATATGGATCAAGTATTTTATGTGAATGGATTCAGTCAAACACCTTCAATGATTGTGTGTCAGTATTACAATGCCAATGATAAAACATTGTTGTTGCTTTGCTATGACTTCAGTTAGTTTTGTAGCTAAAAGTGATCATGCTTTGTCCTTCTAAATCCCATGCTTTTAGCAAGATCAGTAGATACTTTTGCGGTCCTAAACAATGGATATTAGGCCACAGGTCCTGTGTAGTTCTTTGATGAAATTTCAAGAATGGTATTAATTTAAGTACTTATTAAACCATGGATTTTGTGAAATAAGGCCATATCAGTTTTTGAAAAAGCATGTCAGCTCTTGATTGCTTCGCTTGCTTTTATTGCATTTTTCTCACTAAGTGCAGGGCAGACACAGCAGTAACTACCCAAATGACTGACATGTGTATGTCAGCCTAAATAATGCCTTAGTGGCATATGGTGAGACCATATGATCCCATATGGTTGCTGTAATCCAACATTTGGATGCCACATTAAGTAATGAAAATACAAAATGCATGAGCTAATGTCCATTTGACCCCTGTAATTTAAAATTAAAAGAGCCCTGTTGCCCCAGAACCATCAAAAAAGTCCACGCTGTGTCAACATGACTGGATTTCAAGCAAAGCAACAGTTAACAGCTTGAAACCACTCATGCAGCACATTTTCATATTTTAATCATGATAGTCTGCTGAGTTTGTCACTGTTTTTGACACCAGTTTAAGACAGTCTCTAAATCAATCATTTTAACATGCCATGCGTGAGGTTCATTGACTCTTTGATGGGAAAGTATCTGCAATACTTCTAGGGGACTTCTCCTGTAAAAGCCAGAAACAGCAGGCTGAATTAATGTTGTCGTAAAGCAAGCAAATCATTTTGTGATTTGTTTTGTTGTTGTAGTTGCTGTTGCTTTTTTTATTGCAAGAATCTAATTGATTACTATAGCTCACATTTTGATATCAAAAGACCTCAGAAATTCATCCAGAGGTTATCAAAACACTATGCTAATATGTGATAAGACCAGAACAGTGTTACATTGCATTGTCTTGAGCATTACAATGGCAAAATGTTTAGCAGAGATGCATATATTTTTTACTGCTTAATAATAGAAATACTTTTAATACTTCATGTGGATCATTTTAAAGTATACGTTCAATTAAATTAAAGTGCAGTTACTTTCACACATATTACCATTTAGTTTTCAAAATACAAGTAAATACCACCAACGACTGCAACAAAAAGTTGGTAACGGTTGGTATTTTTAAACCTGATGGATGCAGCACATCTGTAATGAAGCATTGCTTGTAAAAATGTTATACATCAAAGAGAAAAAGTGTTACTTGATTGTCCCTTTTTTTTTTTAAGGGTATTTTGTTACTGTCTTCAGTATTAACTAATGAATCATAATCATTCACTTAACCAAATATAGTCTGTATGAGCATTATTAGCATGAACAGTCAGGTTAGCGACTTGGGACTTGGGAATATTGAGTCACTTTTCAATTCCTCCCACTGAACTACTTCAGTCCTGGCCACCCTCTTTCCCCTCCTGACACTTCTCCGGTAAAGGACAGAGGTGAGGGAGCGTAGAGGTCTGAGTCTGTGTCCGATTCACCTTCTGCAATGAAGGGTCTCACTTTGGCGCAGAGTGAAGGTGCAGCTGCAGCTTCAGTACCTGTTGCAGCACCACCTCCTGACCCGGTAAAGAAAGAAGGTCCAAAAAAATCCTCTTTCGCCTGGGAGATGCTGAAGCCGCTGAATGAGCGCTCCAGCTCCTCATGGTCAACAGAAGGAATGGAGAGAGAAGTGTCGCTCTCCACAGCGTTGGCATCGTGCTGACACCTCTGCCTTCTCTGACGCCTTCTGCTGTGGGAGCTACTATCTTTTCCGCTACCACCTTGACAGGAGGAGGAACGATCATGAATCGGCGGTGGTGGTAGACGGAACAGGGAAGGCGAATGATCACCGTTGCCACCAATGGGTGAAGGGGTGTTAGCCATACTGCTGTTCCAGGCAGGCTGGCTGAGGGGGTGTTGCAGCTGGTGCTGCCACGAGGTAGACAGGTGACTGTGGCTTCCAGACGGAGTGCCCACTGATCTTACCACGGGTCGACCCAGCAGAGGGTCTTTCTTTTCTAAAGAGCCATCAGAGCACAGGGCAACTGCAGGTGAGCACATTTTCACCTCCTTTTCTTCCATTATATCTTCTTTTGCTTCTTTCTCCTCCTTGCTTTCCTCTGGACTGTGGTAAGGCGGGGCAGGATACGGCTCTTTGGAGTTGAAAAAGGCCTCTGTTTCAGAGCGAGGGATGCCCATGCGCTGAGCGTACACATTGACCAGAAAATCCAGTTTCCTGTCCATACAGACCACCTATATCAGTCGAGAAATAACACAAATGGGGATCACTTCCGGAGGAAATTAAATAATGTGTGCAATGATCCAAGTTGCGGGATCTTTAGAAACCAGAGTCGGGGTTGAAGGGTGAGGGTGAGGGTGAATCCCCCTACCTGTTTTTCCACTTTGACCAGTCGTCCCATCATGCTTTGGTCCTCTACAGCGTCTGATTCAGCTTTAGGACTTTTACCAACTATCTGGTCAACTCTAATATTTGAGTAAAGTAGTATTTTAGATTAGAAAATAAAAACACTCAAATTTTAACCCACATTTTAAACACAAGAGGTAATTTGTGGAGTTTCTTACTGCAAGCATGGTTGTGGGAACTTTTAGTCTTTGAGGGATTCAATTTAAACTTTGCTCATGATGAAACACAAAGAAACGGTGAATACATTTGCATGATTCGACTGATCAGCAAGGTGTGGTAAAACATTGAGCACTAACATGCGACTTTTAAAGTTGGTGTCTAATGTATCCATGAACACTTTGGCTAAAAGCTTTTAAAAAAGTAATAAAGAAAGACTGACGGAAATTAGTAATTGTTAAAAAGAAGAAAGAATGTTTGTTGAAAAAATACTAAATTCAAATAAAATGGTGTTTTTTTTTTTTTTCGGTTAAAACTCCACAGTTTACCTGAAGAAGAAATTCATGACATCAGAATAGGACATACATTTCTTTGGAAATTACATTAAGTAAGCATGATTGTTGATGGTATTTCTCTTACAACAAACAAACAAACAAATGATGAAAAATCGCCTGAACTCAAAAAGAATTTGAGCATTTCCTGGGACTGTTTGGCATTCACAAGGGGTGTAGATGCATGCATTGTGTTTCGAAGGGTTTTAAAAGGTGTTAATAACAAACTGTGTGGAAAAGGAGCACTTTCTCTTGGGATAAAAGCGTTTCTTGGCATGCTTGTTTGTGCTACATGCTTCATTTCCATTGCATCCTGCTGGTGGAGCTCTCCGTCTGTCTTTCCAGTATTGGAGCAAGCATCCAGCATTGTGATCCCCCCTTGAGTGAGGCCACATCACATGGCTCATTAATATTTAGTGTGCAATCTGTTCTCTGGATAGCAGCTGGTCTAATGTGGCACACATGCTAAAGCAACCGCAGAAACCTGAAAAAAATTGCGAAGAGCACAATTATCTTTATACTGAATCTTCCTGTGTGTCTGAAAGTATCGTCTAGTTGATTGAAATAGTTAAGTGGTTTCAACTCAAAAGGGGTTCCTTCAATCAAAATCATGAGGTTGCATGTAACTGCTGATATTTAATCTGTGGTAAATGGAAAATAATGGTCACATTAGAGGTGCAGTCTATTAACCTAACCTAGGACCTTCAGTGGACTTCTTATGACGAGGTGTTGATGGGGGAGGGGGCCCCACAATCATATCTATCCTGGCAAGGCACACAGAGACGATAAGAGTGCAATGCAAAATGAAGCAACATGGGAATCACATCAACTATGGAGAAAAGGTTCCAATATATTCCAAACACACAAGACATACAGTGAGACCAACTTGCTTTGTGGATGAGTGTATGTATTTCACTGTTGGAATATATTTAATTCTACATTGTTAGATCTTTAGGGGACAGACATTCAAAGAGCTGCTTCAAGGAGCAGGTAAGACCGATTTAGCAAGCCATTATTAAACAGATTTATATTGAAAATAAAGTTGTGAAGCATTCAGAAGACAGAAGAATGAGCTTTACTTTAATAAAGGCATATAAATCAAACCTGAATACAACACATGTATCTGGACGAATGAAACCAGCGGATCAATGACTTTTCTTAACATGTGTGTATCCAGTAGCAAAACATAGGAATAAAATAAAATTCAATTTTAAGTAAACTTTAACCAGCACTAAACCTAAGGATGCACTCATTGATCATTACTGGGAGCATTCATCCACACAAATAAGTCACTGGTGGTGGAAGGAGCAGCCAGTCATTTGCCATGAAACTACTTTGGAATAAGAATGACTCAGAATTGAATTGACACTAGCAGCTTTATAAAAACCTATACTTGCCTGGACTGTAGGTTTTTGATGCGAGAAAGCATGTCCAGATGCCCGGCAGAGTACTGCTCAATCACATCCATGACATCATAAGGCCGCAGGCTTTCTTTGAATCTCCTTTTAGATACCAGGAACCTCATGATGCTGCAGAAAGTCACATTATTATCATACATGCAATAGGTTCGAAATAAGTATCGCAATATTACTGTGCGTTATTTTGATCGAGCAATAGTTTCTAACATGAATTATGCATCTGTTTTATTCTCATGGCGCATGAAGCTCTGCCTTTTTTTCTAATTTATTTCTTATTTTTGCAGTCTGCATGTGCATAGGAACACAGTGAAAAGTTCACATTGAGAAGCCTCTCACATGAGAAGTGAAATGCCTGAAAGGGAAAAAAATCAAGTCCAACTACCATGAGAAGAAGATTTTGACAAGAACAAAGAAAGTAAAATTAATAGATAATGAGGCACCACTTTAAAATACCAGTGACCCATGTGGACATAATGTTGGAGAAGGATTATTTCACAGCATATGGTGAACTAAAGAACTGTATAATTCTGCATCTCAGTTGGCTTTTTGGGATATGTGGTGCTCACTGGATTTAAAAGGATGGGGTCTAGAATAAGAAGGTCATCAGTACCACATGGTACCAGCCAGTGATGTGGTTTGAACATAAGGAGACTCTCAAATACCATTCAGGATTTCAATCTGGGGGGGAAATAATATCGTCTACGGTCAATACCAGGGAGAAGTTTTACAGCTGTATTTTGCAAGAGAGATGTTGACTTACCAATTCCAATTCAGTGGGAAATGTAGTGTTTTGAGGGCAAGAATTAATTACTTACTCACAATTGCTAGCACACAGATACTAATTTGGACTTTATTCATTTATCAAATTTAAGTGCAGAGTCAAAAATGAGAATAAGGTGGAGATTTAGTACCTTTGGTTATAGTGTTAGTCAGTCTTTATTAATCCCTTGCGGGAAATTGTTTTCTGCATTTGACCCACCATGGATGACACATGATCATTGAGCGCCAACTTAGTGGCACCCTGGGAGCTGTTAGTGGTTCAGTGTCTTACTCAATAACTCTTTCACAGGATAGGAGAGGCTCAAGAATCGTTGTGAAACCAAATGTTCCTCAGTGACCAATATTACCGCATAAGCCAGGCCACACAAGAATGAGAAGTGTTTTAAAAGAATTTATCAATGCTTTGTAGTTTTCAGTTAGACTGATACTTGTGACTTCTATTTCCCAGCAGTTGAAGAGGCTCATCACCAGCATCAATTTCTTGAACAAACAGTGAGGGGTTGGGCGGGAATAAGACAACATTAATTCCTGCAGCGCTGTGGAAGAAAACAGTATTGCCTGAATCTAAGCTGAGGAGCAGGTTGATAATGATATATAAACTGATATGAACCTAACTGCCTAGTTTGTCAGAAATAAAACCAGAATGAATTAAGCGGCTCTTACCAGATTGCCCTTATTGCAACCTTTAAGCCAGGAGGCAATTCTTGGGTGAGAAAGTCACAATGGCAACTCTTATCATCGCCAATGTCCTCTCCGGGAAGGCTTGCCTCTATAGAACAAAGACAGACATACTAGACATTATATCATATTGGCCTCCTTAACTGCACTGTCAACAGCTGAACCAAAACCAAGCTCTTGCCTTTATCTTGGGAAGTGCAAAATGTAATAGCAAAATTAGTTTCAAGCCAGTTTGTCAGTGTCGTGTACAGGCTTTGTGGAAAACAGAATGCGGTCTTGGTGCAGAATTGAAGGATAGTGCTGATGGGAAAAAGCTCTTGAAAAATCGAATGGCAAGTACTCCCTTCCCACCACCAATTACACTCTAAATCATATTTAACTATTGGGTTTGATTTTGCCAGAGAGCTAATCTATGACTCTGAAGCCAAATTGATTCAGGCAAATATGTCAAGTCCTGATCGCTTTTGACACTATACATAAAGTGAGAATCTGGTAGGGAAAGTGAGGCCTCTTCATGCAATATAATGCAGGGATTATGACAGTTTCCCCCTTGGTTTAGTATTTTCTTAACCACTTGACTTGAACCCATTGTTAGATAATCCTACCGTTAATATAAAGCTATGCTTAACATGAAGAAAGTTGACAGAGTCCCGAGAAAGAGTTTAATAGTGCCATGCTTGCTCTGAGCTAGAATCATGCTCTGTTCTGCCTTTATTTATCTTGGAGGAGAAATCACAAAATAAAAACGGGGTTCATGTCAAGTGAAAAATTGTGGCAGATTTCAACATGCATTTTTTTCTAGATCAGTGAAGCCAATTAGTGGTTTTCTGTTTTGATTTTTCGAATGGTATCACCCATATCCAGCCAACAAAATGTCCTGATATCTTACTTATTAAACCTTCAATTGCTGCATAAAGAGAGAAGGAAGAGACATGGAAAGTAATTCGTTATGGATTCTTGCAGGATGGCAATGCCAGACAAATCTGTTCTACACATTCGAACTTAGGAAATCCATTGAAATGTTTTCTGGATCATGTTTGAAGTTAAGTGTTCTCTCTTGTTTTACATTTACACTTACTAATCATAGAAATCCTACGGCTCTGTGCACTATAATGTAAAAAGGAATGTGGTAAATCTAGACATTAGATTTTGTTCTACATTAAAGATATGTCATGATGACTTGTCTAACCTGTAGAACTCTTCAGTCCAATATGTTCATTTTGCAATTCAATAAGCACTTTAACATGCCATGAAGTTGAAAAAAAAAAAACAGAATGAGAAGATATTGAGAATTACTATGAGAATTAGTTTAGTTTGGCCAAGTTTTGTAACTTAAAATCTGTCCAAATACATTCTAAATGTCACCTTGCCGATCATTCTCACACCCTCACAGCAATTCAGATTTTCACCAGCATTGTGGATATCACATTTTATTTATTTTTATTTATTTATTTTCTGTCATGTGGTCAGAAATGTTCAATAAATTCTAAAGAGCAGGGAGCCCAAGTGTTGAGATTTCTAAAGGTATTTTCTATAGATCATCGGTAGTCTCCACAGTAAGGAGAATGACCTGAACATTTTGCTCAAGTTAGAAGATGCGCATAAAATTGAAAAAAGCCATTCTTTAGACCAATGAATAGTGTAAGAGGACAAATTATAGGAAAATTGATCCAGTTCAAAATATGGCAGTAAAAAACAATGAATTACATTACTTCATTATGAATACTGTTAATCCTGCAGTCAAGGTCACAGGGGGTGATGGAGCATAACTCAACTGCCATTGGGCAAGAGGGAGAGTTCACCAGTAGATGATAGGGCCACACATGGAGACATACGACCATTCACACGTCTGGGGAAGTTAGAGTCTCAAATGAACCTACAGCTTATTTTTGGACTTTGAATCAAATTCTGTAGTGAAAATAATAAATGTGAAATATGTTAGACCTTGTCACCAAGGAGCAGTGTGTGAGGCATCTGATCTTACATTGTGGTCTATACTATAATATTACATCTCTGTTCAACATTCATTCACTCATTATCTACCATTTATCCTGCACTCAGGGTTAGGGGTTGCCGGATGATGTCACTAGCGAAAGGCAGGGGTTCATCTTGGACTCTTCTTCAATCAATGGCAGGGGCACATATAGAGACAAACGATCATCCACTCGGTCATTCACACGTGGCAATTGGGTCTCTGATTTCTCCATGTTTTTGGATTGTGGGAGGATCCCTGACAACCCAGAAGAAGCCCACACAGACGCGAGGGAGAACATGCAAACTCTACTCAGAAAGGCCTGTCGTGGGAATTGAACGTGGGCCCTTTGTGCTGTGAAACTGAAGCTTAAATCATGCTGTCCTCTGTTCAACATGTGAGGCACAATGGGCCCAGATATTACCTTTTCCAATGACTATGTGTAAAAGAAGATGTGGATGTAGATGGTGTATAAACCCCAGAAAAAAAAAAAAAAATTAAACACTGCAGTGGCAGTTCAGTGGCTTTGCTGAGTATCTTGCGTTCTGTTGTTCCGGAACCACAACGACAGTTCCCAGAGGTAAACGCATTTTTACATGCAAGCTTGATAACATGGTGTTGGTCCCACCATCTGTACCATTGTACCTTGGTCAGAGTTGCAAATCATCAGTGTGTTAACATTGACTCGGTTCTAGCATGCCGATGCTAGCCGTTGGTAGAGTACTCGTTTCAACCTGTATATTTTCAACAGATAAGAATAACAAGACTGTCCATCTTAACAGGAACATGACAGATTACCACGTAAAGTGATTCATTTCAGTTCCCTCACCCTCTGAATTTTGGCGTGAGGCACTGCCCCGAACCCTGATGGCATGCTTTGGTCCTCGGCTTTTGTCGGTGAAACTCCAGCTCTTAGTGACCTTACTGGGACTTGCCTCAGCCCCATCCTCAGCCCCAGGCGACTGGACCCTCCCTTTGGCCACAGGAGCCTTGGAAGGACTCGGAAACACCTTGTCCTTCAGACTTGACTTCCGACTACAGAGACCAAGTCAAAAAAAAAAAATGGAGATTAACACAAACAAACAGATTTTTCGACTATATTTGAAAGTAATTAACTTTAACTACAGACACAGTTGTCCTTCTGCGTTGTTCGCAATTTCAATAATACAGCACTGTTTGGATAATGAATCTTACCTCAGGAGAAACTCAAAATGGGCATTGTCCTAAGCAGAGGAAGCCATGTCCACATACGAACATAGTGGAGCATTCTGTGGGTCAGGCAAGCAGCAGGAAGCTACAAGCAAGCATGCATGGGAAGCAAAGTGACATCTCAAAAGGAAGAGTTTTTCTCTTTGTGTTTGCATAACCTGAACACAAACCATGCAAAAAAAATCATTTGAAAAGAAAATCAAAATTATACTTGATGCTCCACTGGAAAAATGAGAATTTGTCAAAGTAAATGCACCTTTACAGTAAATACTTGGCAATATACACCTTTCTTGTTTGACAGAAATGTATGTAGGCTGATTTAGCAAAAAATGTAAGCAAGCAAATCAAGTGCATACATTACTAACACAGACCATAAATCAGCCGAGACAGGGCAGTAAAATAAGTGTATGTGCTGAGTGAGTGAAAATGGCAACATATATAACATATTGTTATTCAAAAGTAACTTTTCTTGTAGAAATTACAAGTACAAGAGGTTTAATCATCTAGTGAAATAGTAGTGAAGTCCTTTTAAACTAAAATGTTTGCACTGTGCTTACTTTCCTGACATACAGTAAGAACAATTTTCACTATAGTAAAATAACCTTTTTTCTTAAAAGAAACACAAACATTGAAAAGTACATTTTTGCAGCATATGGCTTAATAACTGATGAAGGCCATGTATATATAAATATATATATGTTTGATATGAACCAACTATTCTGTGTCGGTGTTGATAGTGTAAAAATCAGGTGGGCTTTTTACTGGCTTCTGTGTTATTTTGGCCATATACTGTGTATAACAAACATGTTTTGGCCTTGTTTTGGCCTAACCATTAATACATGCTATAAGGAATAGTATACTTCAGACCTTCCTGACAAAGTTCATTAGGTGCGGTTTAAGGCTGATCTAAGTACTTTTAAGTTATTGTACTAAAATTGCAAAATCCTCCTGTCAGCATTTACTTCAACACAAACATTTTCTTCAAAATGTTAAAACTTGACACAGCAGTTTATAACAAGTAAATTTTCACTATCAACAAACTACTTATATTATAATTTGTTTTTGCAGTTACCAAAAAAGTAGAACAAAACATAAATGGGTGACCTGAAAGGCTGCTCAAACATGGGCAAAAATAAAAAAAACATAATATACATTCATTCTTGGTATTTTCGGTCTCTCAATAAAAATTTCCAAGACATTTTAAGACTTTAAAGATAGATAGATAGATAGATAGATAGATAGATAGATAGATAGATAGATAGATAGATAGATAGATAGACAGACAGACAGACAGACAGACAGACAGACAGACAGACAGACAGACAGACAGACAGACAGATAGACAGATAGATAGATAGATAGACAGATAGACAGATAGACAGATAGATAGATAGATAGATAGATAGATAGATAGATAGATAGACTGACAGACAGATAGACAGACATTGGAGGTAGTTTTGTAAATGTGATCACAGGTGTGTTGTGCCAGTGGTTGCTGACCTAAGAATGTTGATTTACCTTTAATTGTCTATAGTATAGTAAGGAAGTATGTAAGTATAGTATAGTGCAGAGACACATATGTGCATGTGTGCACACATGTGGTTAGTGACCATTCTATACTGTCCAAATCACTAGATTCTATAAATCTCGACATGCCAAAAATCATATTATCTACATAACATTCTTTCATAGATCAATAATGTTCTAAACAAGTCCCTTATATTAACTCTTGACTAATGCTGCCCCCCTTACTTAAGGTAAATGGAACTCTAACTGGCAGACTTCTATCATTGATTGATAAAAAATTAAATATTTAAAAATATTGAATGGCAAAGCCAGTATCTCATTGTTTTGTGATTTTCCAACAATTTCTCAACTTAAAGTGTTCAATTCTTGTCGAAATCTTCTTGTCATGGCAACTGGACTTGAATTTCTTCACTTGAAGACGTTTCGCCCCCCATCCGAGAGGCTTCCGAAGTTCCGGAGACGCCTCTCGGATGAGGTTCCTGAAGTTCTGAAGAAATTCAAGTCCAGTTGCCACGACAAGAAGACTTCAACAAGAATTCACCATGACTTGGATGACCGAGAACCTCCACAGGCATGTTGCTGCATTAAAGTGTTAAAGTACCAGTATATGAGGTATGAAAGAAAACACACAGACTTGCAGTGCAGTTGTTAGTATCTGTACAACAACTATACCTAATAGTTCTTGGACAGCACCCGCAAAGTCTGTCTTTGTGTGCATTTTCATTACTGGAGCAGCAGAGGAGACACAAAAGGATAAAATAGCAGTGGATACAGTGACAAAAACAGCAGTGTGAGCCAAACTGTGATGCTAGTAACACTTTGTCGCAACCATAATTTAACTACAAAACTGAAAATGAGAAACTAAAGTCACTGAAAATACTTACGAAGAGCATTTATTCATCCCGCAATGGTTTGGACATTTAATGTTTTAGCAAGATTTTCACTTTACTTTGTGTTAATGGGGTAATTATTACATTCAATTGTAATGTAATTTTATGTATACCATGTATATTGTAATTACATTATTAAGTCATGACAAAGTGCTACTGCATTGTTAATCATTACACATGTTTCTTTTATCAAAAACAGTGTGATTAAAAAAAACAAAGGAGAGGCTCTTTACATGATTTACATGACAATGACTTTTTCCCAAGTGAAGCTGAAGGGCTGAGCTTTAGAAAACGGCTAATTGGTGAACATGTCATTAGGCTTAGGTCGGCATTAGGTGAATTAATCTCTCAGCACCAAGTATGCAAATGCAGCACAAACTGTTCTTGAAGGAGGTTCTTGACAACACTTACATTCATAACCTCACAGACAGACAGACAGACAGACAGACAGACAGACAGACACACACACACACACACACAGTATTAACACTCCCCCAAGAAGAGTATCTCAGCAGCAACTAAGAGCAGAATTCAAGAAAAGCTTCAGGAGGCAAAGAGAGGTAAAAAACAACCACATTACAGACCTGGGTGACATTTCTGTTTGTGATTCTTTCCTGTAGCACAAACAAAAAAAGAAGGAGGGGCGGTTGGTAGCGTCGCACCCCTTGACTATGTTTTGGTTTAGTATCAGACGTTGTTGTTATGCTACAAATACAGTTTTTGGTCAATCTAGGGTTTGTGCAAGTGACATCAAAGATGAGTATGTTTAGGTGTGGAACAATGTATATGTGTGACCACATCCAGCAGTTCCTAAAGATTACGTTTTTTTCATCAGAGTGGCAGGATCTAAGTAGCATTTTACTTTTTTTTTATTTTTTAAGGGTTCTGATGCACATGCACGGTTTGGATTATGCTGCCAACTTTTGTGACTTTGTATCCCCAATTACAAGGGCTTTAAGTCTCACACCCCATTGCTGCTCCAGCCCATTTGGTATTGGCCATATTTGCTTGTCTGGACCTGCACATAAGAGACATTTTACAACATCCCATAATTAATTCCTTACTTCCTAATATATGCAGCATTCATGCAAGTGGACTGTAAGCTTAGCTATCTGTGGAGAACAACTTACTTCCCTGGTGGGTCCAAGCAGCTGGGTTCTTATAAATATGCATTTTCAAAGCCTTATATCAAATATAAACAGATTTTATTGAATCCCTTTGAGCATGTGTGCATTGTTTGGGAGTGTGAGAGAGTGAGTGATTTAGATAAGCATTCATACAGCTGTTAAAGATTGTAATGTTGTGTGTGTGCAACACTGCTGGGCACCAGTTTCATAGTTATAGTATTCTAATCTGCATTAGATGGTTATATATCAGTATTTTCCTATATATAAACTAATATCGATCTATATATATATATATATATATACATACATATCCTTTACAGTGGGATGATTTTTATTGCTTCCAAGGTAGGAAAAGGAATATTTGGTGCTTTTATTTAGAATTGAACTACTTTGTTCAAACTATCTTGGTTAAAAAAAAAAATGAAGTAATTAATTGATTCTTTCCTAGTGTTCAGGGTCATGGGTTTTTAAATGTTTCCCTACAGTAAGACATCATGGGAGTGAGCTATACAATTGGACTAACTCTCCAGTAGGTGGCAGTACCAGCCAGATGTCTTGTACACTGTCCATCTGATGAGAGAAATGCCTGTGCACTCATCCCGGATTTATCCATTTACAGAATGATACTCAGGTTCCTTATAGCGACAGAATGGCTCTTTCTCATCATGATGACTGCCAGCATCTCTGAACAAAGCAGGAAATCTTTGTGAAAGGATGCCCCTCAATTTTTTTGTGTTAACTAAAAGGCTGGTGAGTAATACTGTTCAGCTGCTCTGCCTGCAGAGCAGAAGCTAGACTGCAAAGATTTGGAAATGTAATAGGGGAGGGGGATAAGATGCTACAAAAGGGTGTCATGGGATGGAGGAATCACTGTAGAAATCACCAATTGCCTCAGTGAATCATACCGAGGCCTCTTCAAAGAGGACAAAACAAAAAAACAAAAAAAAAATACAACAGGTTAGCACATAAACCAGCTGGTTATCCCTCTGAGGATGGTGATGAGCTTGTTAATGTTGCAGGTCATTACCTAAATATCAAGAAAAACATGCCATCTGAGTCTGGGCTTATGGGACTTCAATGGCCTTGTAGCAAAGGGCCAGTTACTCCTAACAAACATGATCAAGATCATACGTCCTATAAAATTACATGGGCGTCATGTCAGAATGGCCAGTGAACAAGAGCCTCTATTAATTAGAAGTGAACATAATGTGTCTCATTAGAGTATTCTAGACTGCTTTAGTCTGGATTTTAGACTGGTATTAAGCAAGGTATTGAATTGTGCTTTTTGGTACCCTGACAAAACTAGTGGGCTTGTACACGTTACTTCTAAAAAACAAACATGGGGGTATAAACATCTGTAGGAGTCCATCTGACAACCATTTTATTTTGCAGTCTTACACAAATTTTTCTGTAAATTGTCCTGTTCCTTGGCCATTTCACGACAGCTTTTAAATCATTAATGTATTGTTGTGCTGATTATATTGCTCAACTAAAAGTCCAAATGACATCCATGTCCAAGTCTAAGACCTAAAGTTGAAAATTAGCACTGACTCTTAACTTTCTGTAGACATTAGTTGCATTCTTTGTAATGAAAGCATGTTAAACTACTTCATCCCTATCTAAATTGTATTTTATTCTACACTTAAAACTGCATTACATTATTCAAAACTGGTAGTCCTTTTCTCTACATTTACTACCCTTGAAGAGTAACAGTTCAACCCTGACTACTTTTCATCAAATAAAATGTTCATGATGGAACATATTGTTTCACTATTTCATAAAAATCATTTCAGCTGCCGCAAACATTATAAATTAGCATTGTTACCACCAGGAATGATTTCCCTGTGATGACATAATGCTCAATTGCAAGGACAAAGCGGGTGTCAAGTTTATACCTGAAAGACTTGCCCTTCAAATTCCTCAGCAGGTCCAGCTGATTCAATGGTGGGATGAGTCTAGTAAATGTGGGGGGAAAAAACAAACAAACAAAAAAACAGTCCAATCTGTTAGTGCATTCTTGATATCAAAGATTCAAACTTGCCTTTGGCAAACTATCTAATTCATCTTGTTTTTTTTCTCTGTAATTAGATCACCTTTTCTCTTTGAATTACTGCCAGAACAATACAAACCAAAGACTATTTGAAATATACGGCCTCTGTGTACAAATGCCAGACATTTGAACTGGGAAAGTAAGACACTGCTCTTTGGCTGAATCATACTGAATCAACTCTGTAGCACAATAAGTGCCTGGTTTTCATAAGCCAATGGGAATATCTTGGAAAAACTAGAACAGGTTCAGTTTGGATAATCAAGACCCTGTCCTAACACCTCAATATCAACTTTATAAAAGTTAGGGGAAAACTGAAATAAAATATGAAAATGCTCTTAGGCTCAGTTTCCATGTTGCTTTCCATGTTTAAAGGGGGAAAAGCACTTACCGGTACATTGGAATAGATACAGTCTGTTCATAAAAATCCCAAGTAGACATCAGATCAGAGCGAGACAGATTTGTTGCATAAAATCTCCAAGTAGCCTGGATGAGGATATCAAACAACAGCTGTTCTTTAGAAGCTCAAAAAGATGGTCTCTCCCAAGGATTTAATATCATAGCATATCACCCTTCTGGTACCTGTATGAGACCAGCTGCAGGGTTGCGCCTTTTCTCAAAATGTTTCTGCCTGTGCTGCTCTTGGACTTTCAGGGCAAACCCAGATCCCAGGATGCCCTGTAGGAGTTTGTAGAAACAGAGAAGCCTAAAGTAAACTTTTCTGATCCATGCACCCAAAAAATATATAAGATCAGAAGTATCAACTCAAAATAACTGAAAGAAATCAGCAAGAATTGGCTGAGAATGTACCTAGTTTTCTAGAGAAAAAAAATCAAAACAAACAAAAACAATCTTTAAAAATTAATAATAAATTTCAAACAACTACATAAAGTTTATAAAGAATATCAAGAAGTCCTCTAAATATCACAAAGCTGTTACCAACAACAAACTACAAGAAATCAAAATTCAAACAACAAGCAAGTAATGCAACTGTCTTTGAATTACTGAGATTATACTGGCTTGTTCAGCAATGCTATGCCAAATTTCTTTTAACATATATTGCCTACATACAAAGCTAAATACAAAACTGTTTAATTGTCCATAACAATTCTCAACCTGTTATGGAAACAAAAATCACCCACTCCTCACGCGATGGCCGACAAAATCAATTGTGTCAAAATCAAGAGGAATGTTCTTTTCTGAGAACTGATATTTCGAATTAAAGATTTACTTTACAAGACATGGAACACGTTAAGTTCACTGCTAAGACTGATAGCTTCAAGTCTTACATGAAAAGCTGAGCATGAACGAAGCACTTTATCAGCCTCTGGAATTACAACACCATTGAACAAAGAATTTGTGATCAGAAAAGACTGATTTTTGGGGGACAAAGCTTTTAGTAATAAGCTGATAAGTGCCAAAGAGGAAAAATTTCAATTTGATGCTTGGGTCTAAGTCATTATAGAAGGATCATAAAAGCATGGAAACTTGATGGATGGTTTAGGTGTGCAAAGCACAAATGAATCACATCACAACTGCACAACACACTTTTCATATCTTCATTCTAGGTATCATTAGGTTTAAGAACAAAGTAGAAATATATTAGCCATCTGTTTCACATACTGTATCAAAGGAACCAAATGAGCAATACCTCCAGAGTCTCCCGAGAGAGGGGGGGCGAAGAGCGACTCAATGGGACAGACACAATTGTATCGGCCAGGACAAGAAACATGGCAAGAAGAAAGCTAAAGCAATCAACACTGACTGGAGAGGAATTCGCCGTTAGGTGCCACAGCGGGAAAGTCTGCAAAAGTACCAGACAGCTCAAGCAGCGCCAGAGCAGGTCCAGGTTTGGAACATCAGCAGCTCAGGAGTAGCGCACAGATCCAGAGTCTGGTCAGACAATGGAGAACAGCCAGGAGTGCTGGCTGTAGTGCTGAAGATCTCCCTGCATTTGAGCAGCCCCAAAACCAGAGACCAGTTAACATTAACCCCACTCCCGCAACCTAAATCCATTTGGCAAGGAGAGAGAGGATCAAATGGCCAAAGATGGCAGACAACATCGCCTGGATACAGCTTGATGAAGACTTCGATTGCATCCTGAAAGCAACCTGATCAGGCCCAGTACATAAGAAGATAGATGAAACCACATCCATCCATAGTGTACAACCTTGCAAAGGAACGCTTCGGCATCATGGAGAGGAAAGGCCAGGGTCAACCACAACAGCAACCAAACAGAAGGGAGAGAGAGATTTGTCGCCCGAGAAGCCAGATAAAGCGCTTAACAAACTGTTTAAGACCAGCTCACCGACTGAGAAACAAAGTATGAAAGACATAACAAGTAAGCTGTGGGAACAACTGTGTAAGATCAGGAGAGCAGAACGCCTACGGTAGCGGTGGCAGAAGAAAGAGAAGAGGCGAGCGCAGTTTGTATAAGACCCATACGGCTTCAGAGAAACACTACTTGGCCAACCAAAATCTGGCATGCTCTCCAGCTCAAAGTTGGAGGTAGAAGAGTGAAAGATCCTTGTGAAAGATCGCAGCAACCCCAACAGGAGTCAGGGTCTAGGGGCCAACTGCAACATCTCTTGGCCTAAAAAGCCAGTAAGTAAATTGAATGCAAAGGAGCCCACGTGGCAGGGAGTTCAGGATATCGTCCGCAGAGCCAAATCACCCCCGGCCCAAGTGGTACACCGTACAATGTATAAAAGAAATGCCCAAAATTGCATTCAAGATTGTGGAAGAATATAAGGAAGATCTTGGCCAAGGGTACGATACAACCAAGCTGGAAATTGGCAGAGGGATGTTTTATTACGAGAGAGGACGGATCTTCCGCAATCATCCAGTTCAGGATAATCTTTCTCCTCAGCTCTAAAATGTTGCAGGACATCGTCGGCAACCCTTGTGTCCACCTCGGCCCTGCGCATTTTCAAACCTGGGGAGGCGCAAGTGCAGGGGCCAGACGAGGTATGGTGCAGACGGAGGTGCAGAGCAGGGAAGAGGAGAAACTGCGAACCAGGGCTGTGGAACAAGGTTCCCACGGGCCTAGACAAAATGGGAGAGACTTGTGGCGACTGGAACCTTACTGTATCTCTTTCCTCTTAGGGTTCCGTCTATGACACTCTTCTTTCGCCATCACATATGCACACTTGGGGGCTAAGAGAGGATCCACTTTGTAAGCCCTGCAGCCAGAAGGGGACTCTAGTACACATATGGTCTGGGTGTAAAACAGCTTTAACCCAGGGGCAGTATAGATGGTGCCATGATAAAGTTCTCTTCTCATTGGCTTACATCATCGAGCAGGAGAGAGGCAAGAAGAGGTGAGCTGACACTGCCTCTGAGAAACCGATCATCTTCCTTAAGGAAGGAGCAAGACCTGTGCTTACCCCAAAAAGGAAAAAGCGAAGCATCCTTCAAACCGCAAGCCCCTGGGAGATGAGCATCGATCTCGGGGGGAGGCTGCAGTTCCCACAGGTGATCCAAACAACCCTCCGCCCAGACATTGTGCTATGGTGAACCAAAGACCAGAAAATAATTCTGGTTGAGCTCACTGTGCCATGGGAGGAGAGTTGTGAGGAGGCTTATGAAAGGAAGGCCTCGAAGTACCAACATCTAGTCCAGGACTGCAGAGACAAGGGTTGGCAAGTGTGGCTGTTCCCTGTGGAACAGGGGCTTCCTGGCTAAGTTTGCATGGCATTCACTTTGTGCTCTAGGACCGGACAAGCGAAGTAAGAAGCAAGTTGCTCGTAGGATGGGGGATGAGGCAGAACATGCCTCGTGTTGAGTAAGGAGTAGGAGAGAGGAGGAATGCTGGTGGCCTGGGGAAGATGGGCAGTGAGTTGGCCACTCACTGCCAGCCCACCAACTAGAGGCTACTGTGGTTGAGGGTCGAAACACCCAGTGAAGAGTGTACACCACCTGATGACTTCTGCTCTTGGCCAAAGGCCACAGCTATCTGTCAAGATAACAACAGGTAAAAAGGAGATAAAGAGCACTATTCGTATTCATTTAGAGTCACTTGACTAGTATTGATATTAAGAGATATATGGTTCTGTCTACTAAATACTTCCTATTTATCACCCCATCATGTATCTGAAAGCCTGCTGTTTGGTTTTCAGATGAAATTGTGTTTTTAGCATTAACATTTTTCCTTTATGCAAATTCCTTTTCAATCAGTGTATGAAAAGGTGTGTGACCATCAAATTGTGCCGCAACTCCAACCAACATTGAATCGATGGAGATAATGGAGGCACTTCAGGCTGCAACAAAAATTGGAGGAAAAAAAATATATACAGATGTAGTCCATTTACCTCATTGAGATTTTGTAGAGAGCACTATTGATCCAGTTTCTCCCCCCTAAACACCATTAGATATGTGTTTTACCAAATTGTACCACTAAGCAGCACTAGTAGATAAAAAAAAATGAAGAAAAATTGAATGGAAAACAAACTACAGGTCAACACTGGTATACAACTTCAATTTATCCATACAGCATTCTTAACCCCTCTCAATCCAGGGGGGAATAGGGACAGAAAAGGCAACTACACTTATTCAAAGAACCACATGATCTTTAGTCATTTACTCCATGAACATGCAGGAGAATCTTGCAATCGAGTAAAGCTCATTCAACTTTTGTTGTATCTAATAGCTACCAACACAGGGTCAGTGTTCTCTTAGTTCTTACAGCAGGAAGAGCAAAGAAGGCCACCCCGATCATGCTGAATGTTGCAGCTAGCAGGCGCCCATTCCAGGTCTTGGGAACTTTATCACCGTAGCCAATAGTGGTCAGAGTTATCTGGTAAAAAGATAAGTTGGCGTCATGACTCTACTGAAATATTGAGCACATTGTAGATAGGATGTGGTTGCAAAGCATTCAAATGCTGATATAGCAGTGGCTGAAATGTCTTACCAGTCCCCACCAGAGAGCATCAGCATAGGTGTCAAACTCATTATTTGTATCCTTTTCCACTGAATAGACCAAAAAGGAAGCCAGGATGAGGCACAAGAATCCAATGTACCAGGCTGTGATGAGCTCCTACAGAACGAGGAGAGGCAATAAGCATCAGGGAAAGTAATATTGCTTCAGCAAAGTGCTGATGTAACCCTATGGAGTAGGTTACAATGGCCTGTCTATATTATTGGATATAATTATGAGCTGCATGCACTTGACAGCAAAGCACGATTTTCATAAGCATCATTATTTCCCAAAGCTCCGGGTCACCCATCAGCCTCTCTCATTCTCCCCACTCAACACTGAGAAAAAAAGCAGCTGGTTTTCCACTTTCTGTTATAAAAAATCTTTTGGGAGGTTCATTGAAATCTTGCAAAATGACTGGAGCAATGACTGGGGTCATTAATGAACCAGCTGAGTGAACAATTAAAAGATTTCAGGACTTCTGGTTTAAACACTGAACTCATTGAATATAGCTTCTGCCCTTTTAGAGCTTCTTAAGTCATCCAAAAGCTTTTCATGGCCTCCATGCGCTTTAAAAAATTAGACTCTTCAGACTTAGACTAGAACTATTTACCGCGGATAACACAACAGCTTATACAATATCCGCAATATGTACACCAGTTGAGAAATAACATATCAGACAATATTGTAAAATGATATGTATTTCACAGAACATTTTATTACTTTACTCAACTTTAAGATGTCTTAAAATAATTTTTGCCCATGCAAGTTTCCTAAATTATCCCTCCCTCTTTTGTTTTTTGAGACATTAGAATAACAAATTCTAAAAAGTGATACTGTGAAAATATAAATTATATTATCTTATATTTATCTAATAAGGTAAAGTTTGAAATAATTGTAACATTTATTCAAGTATGTATTGTTATGCAATTGAACATTTTCATCCAATTTTTATTTTGCATTCTAGTTGCTTTGTCCGAAATTTGGACAGCAAAGATTATATCTGATCAAGCTTCCAGTACCAGAAGAAAAATAGAAGTATAGAAAAGCCTTTAATACTTGGCTTGAGGTCCAATACCTTCAGTCATTTTGACTTTATATATAACATTAAAGTAATACATGTATAATTAATACATCTGGTAATAAAACCCCCACGACACCGGGGGTGGGGGTCAGTTCTCATTTGAAAAAGAACATTTTTACCATGATCATCCAACCCAATTAACTGTGCAAAATCAATATAATCAATCAGTTGATAGCAGACATATGCCACTGATACCCAACTAATCATGAGAGACAACCTTGCTATGAGCGTAAACTACTGATCCCAGCAGCTTCCAGGTTCCTCCACGGCGGTCCATTCGGAGCATGCGGAGGATCTGCAAAAACCTCAGACTCCTGATAGCCGACGTGGCAAAAACATTGCCTTGAGATCCAGCGGCCAGCACAGAGACTGAGGCGATCAGCACCATGATATCTGAGGAGAGGAGGACGTGGACTTACAGTACCAGACTCAGATGCATAAAGAGAATAGTTTTTATTCTGGTAAAATAAAGAAATAGAGGGGATAGAAAAATAAAACAGATTAACTTAAAACCTGATAATTACTTACAGAGTCATCTAGCACCCCAAAGGTGAGGACATTTGAACAGTAGCAGTCCATCTGCACTATAGGTCATCTTTGATTTTTTTATTGTATTGACTTTTAGACATACGCACATTCAAGAAATTATTTTTCAATGCCAAGTTTTTTTTGTCTAGTCAAATTAAAGAATGTCTTGCAGAAAATCTCAAGAGGGCATAAAGTTGACTACACCGTGTAATTTCTTTGCATGAACAATTATAATCAGGCTGCTCGTGAGTTCATGTTCCTTTCCTAAGTCATAAGTCTGAGATGTGTTTAATCAGACACCATAGAAACAAAAATGTAATTAACTTTTAAACTCAAACTGGAAACCAGCAATTATCATGAATGCTAGTGAAAGATGTCAGTTCTTTGGCTGTTCATGGTATTATGCTGCCAAGAAAAGTGAGTAGACGGCTAATACAAAACCAAGACTCTAGTTGAAAAATTTAATTAATGCACTCTCTCCTTAAGTGGAGTCTGGCAATTCTGATAGAGGGGCTTTTTTCAAAATTACCCAAGTCAGGTTTCAAGGTTTCACTAATTACAAGAAAATTCTGATGAAAGCTAAGTCAGTAGACCTGCAGTTGGCTGCTATACAGCAGAATTACACTATAACCCCGTTCCTTTCTTTTTATAAATAAACTTTTATTGTGACTGGTGCTTAGTCAAAATCAATTGTTTGTTATCCACAAGTGCTAACATACAACTAAAGCTAAATAAGGGCAAGTTACCCAGCTGATTACAGGAGCTTGTTTGAAAAATACCTTATATCAGAGAAGCAAAGCCGATGAGCTTATTGCAGGAACACCCCAAAACACAGCTAATACCAATTATTAACATGTGAACTACAGTAGTTTCTTAAAACTATCACTATCTGCTGCTTTTGGGGTGAGATTAATATCATATAAAGTAATGGAGAAGGGAAGAAAATGCTTTACATCTTACAACCCAAATAATGTCAGCTAATGTTTTCTACATGTTACAGGAACTTTAAACTTCTATGGTCCTCCAATTCTGCGTTTTATTTTTTAATTTTTTATTTTTTCATTATAACATGACAGTTTGTCTCCATGACTCTGCCTCCAGGCCAAAAACTTTTTTTCATTTTATAGAGCAAACCATGTTGCACATGAGATCTTTAGAAGGGACTTTGGACTTTTCTCACCTATAACACAGAAAGGCTTTCTGGCAAATTTGAGCCTCCCCCGCCATCCTCTGTATCGGCAGCAGCAGCCAGCTGCCCATATCCTCACAACGTATTCCACCCCGAACACCACGATGGTCACAATTTCCTGACAAACATTTCAAAATTATTGAATTAATGCATTGACACTATTTTGCATGAGAATAAAAACAGGAGCAAAAAAAATTCTACTCACCAAGATGTACAAGGCACTCTCTGAGCTATCTTTGAACTCCTTGATGGTCGCAAAGACAGAAAGTATGAGACAGGAGAAGACCAAAAGGAAGCTGGAAGAGAGAGTGGAGTTGATAGAACTGTTATAGTAATACTAGACGTTGTTGATTTTTTTTTTCCAGAGAGTAACTTCTCTGAAGGATCTCCTTGAAGGATCACTTTAACTGAACAAATAAAACCACTTTTAAACACACATTTCTTCCCACACTTTTTTTTTTTAAACCAATAGAGGTAAAGAGACACTTGGTTTGTGCCAGCTGATTTCAATAAACAGAAAACCTCCCTGTCAAAAGGCAAAGTGCACTTTCCCTTCGGACCAAAGTGATTCTAAAATAAATTGACAGATTAATCAGCGGCATCAACATTTGCAGGACAGAGAAACAGGCAGATGAATGGCTGGAGAAGATCGACCGGTCAGAAGTTCAAGGCCTGACTCATGTGACAACGCATCGATGAAGTTCCTTTGACAGCGGTAGAAGGAATCAAGAAGCGGATGAACAAATATCTACGCAAGTGGCTCAGAATACCACTGAGCTTTACATCAGTAATGCTTAACATCAGGTCTGATCAGTTACAATTCCCCCTATCTTCAGTGGTTGAGGAGTTCAAGGTGGCGAAGTGCAGGGTCGCAATGATATACCAAGGCTTCACTGATGAAAAGGTCAGAAGTACAGGTGTCACAATGAGGATGCAAATTGGCAGCCAACACATCATCTGCAAAAGCTGAAAGCCTACTGAAGCTGAAGCTGAAGCTAAAGCGTAGTGGTAACCCATGTGCAGAGAAGCAACGACCTGGATCCACCCACTTCCAGCAGTAGGGAAAAGTAGACTGAAGGCAGGGAAGTGACATGATCCAAGCTGAGGTCTGATACCTGGAGGGACAAAGGAGCAGGAACTCAGATCACAAGGAGCCTGAACAAATTGGGACCTTCCATAGCACAGGGTCATGTGACCTGAGATTTGGAGACTAGAGCCCTTTCGCATCTCTTTTTGGATCCAGTCAGTTTATGAGACCCTTCCATCACCAACAAACCTCGACAGATAAGGAATGAGGGAGAACCCATTGTGCAGGCTATGCAAGGGGAGAGGAACAATGGCACACATACTGGCGAGATGCAGGATAGATCTTAGCCAAGGAGGCTACAGATGGTGCCGTGATGAGATTCTCTGTGCACTTGCTGACATCCTGGAGCGGGAGGGACAGAAAAAGCTTCAGACCAGAATGAGACCAACGCCATCCATGCAGTTCATCAGAGAAGGGAAGAAACCACCAGTTTGGACCTGGGAAGGAGACTCCTCTTACTCAGGTTGCGCACGTACCACTGAGGCCAGACGTGGCAAGGACGATTATTCTGATTGAACTGACAGTCCCCAGGAAAGACAGATGCAAGGAGGTCTATGAGAAGAAAAGATGAAACCCACCAAGTATCAGGACCTTGTTGAGAAGTGTAGGACCAAAGAGTGGCAGACTTGGCTATTCCCACTTGCTGTTGGATGTACGGGTTTCCCTGCACTGTCTGTATGGAAGACGCTTACAGCCCAGAGCGTAGCAGGAAGGCAGTTGTTTGTAGGTTACAGAAGGCAGGAGAAAGAGCATCTTGCTGGCTTTGGAATAGGAGGGAGTGGTTCAGCTGGGGGAAAGGAGGAGATGGGCGGTGACTTGCTACACCACTGACGTCCCACCAACTGGAAGGTGTTGGGGTTCAGGATTGAAATGCCCTGTGAAAGTTGAAAGCCGCCTGACAATACTTTCTCCTGGCTGAAAGCCACAGTCATGCAGATGTGACAGGGGTAGATTGCATTAATGTAGATGTATTTAATTATAAGACATTCAATAAACAAATAGTGCAATGTTTAAGAATGTGAACAGAACAAACAGTCTCATGTCACCCCAGGTGTGTGCTCTAAATGTGTTTGTGGCTATAGCGCTGAACACAAGTCTCCAGGGGAGGTTGCCTGTCTGTTTTTTCAGCGGTGCCTTGTACCGGGCTTGCCAGCTCCCTTTCACGAAGGTGTCTGATCATGTGGCTACAACAAATCGATGAAGAGCAAAAAGTGCAAAGTACAGAGGACCTACGAATATTACAAAGAAGTTATAGATTCTAACTTCACTATTTATATCATCTATAATTCTTAGTTGTTTCTTTTTTGCTTTTTCATATCATTATTCAAAGTGTTTTTTGTCACCCAGCCTCGGTCATGTCTTTCTCAAAACCTGCCATGAAAAGAAAGGATAGCACGAGCACAGACACTTCCTGGAAAGGCGGGAAACTCCCCAGCCCTCCTGAGCTTTCCAGGATGTTCCCGGAGAACATTTTCCTTTTTTGGAGCACATATCTGTTTGAAAAGCTCTTCTCCACCATGAATTTGAAGAAGTCAGGGTACAGGTCCATAATCACCAATGAGCATCTAAAGATATCCTGAGAATCTCAGTTACTTCCTCCCTCAGGCCAAATGTGGGTCAACTGTGCAAAGCACTGCCAGGGCTCTAGCGGCAAGGAGTAGGTAAGAGAACTGGAAGTAGAAGGTGAGCCTATGTTCTGAAGAACTTTTACCATTAAAGATTGGACAGATGTACCTTTTGGGTTTTGTTTTTGAATACTTGAAACCTTTTATGCGGAATACTCAAACAGCCTAGCTTCAACCAGACTCTACCTCCAGCTGCCCCCAGCTGAATTGAGTTTGAACCCCCTACCTAAAACCCTTCCCTTTCCCAACTGACGCCAGCAGATACAGTGGGTAATGTCTGGCCACTCCATCGGTCCAATAACGTTTGCTGAACATTCCCTCTCATAGAGAGAGCATTCACAAGGTGCTGGACATCATCCTTGTATGACATGAAAACATTATTGTCAGCATAAGCGCATAGACGTAATTGATGGTTGTGTCTACTTAACCCAGGCAAGGAAAGGCCATGGAGTTTATTCCAGAGCCAAGAGAGCAAGGGGCTAAAGCATCAAGCTCCCGGAGATAACTAACCCCTGTGTCCATTTTCACCAAGCATCGTGCATTGTAATAAAGTAAACGCACCGCACTATAAATTTATCACCAAACCATTACCACTACAACTGAAAAAAATACAGACAGATGAAAACTAGAGAAACGAGTTACATATTCATGCTACAGTGGCCAAAAGGACATTTTCAGTCTCCACCTTGCTCTGACATACCTGCACTGGAAGAAAGGAAGACTAAAAAGGAGTTATCTTGCTATAACCCTGAAAGAGACTTCCTGTTTGCATTACAGACAAAAGTTTGATGTCCAGGACTGACATTTCTTAATGTGTCCTTTCACCTGTACCAGCACTGATTTAACAGTCTGCCTCTTACTGTTAGCTGGAAACAATACAAACTTTCCATCTACCTTTCTACATTTGAGCCACATTTTCTATCCTGGAAAGAACTCCTGGTGAATCCACAAGGTGGGAGTTGGTTTAAGCAAGACTACAAGATTCTATCAATTAATAGTGATTTTCTCTCACTGTGTATGTCACCACATATTTAAAAACAGTCCACCAAATATCACAGCATCCTAAGTTAAGCTTCAATATAGCGAAATTCACAGAGAGACTCAAGAGGATAGAATAAAAAGTATAGTGAAAAATCTGGTCAAATCATTCATGAGTCATACAAATGCAGACCCTTCCTATGTTCCATGGAAGATGGAAAGTCCTGAGTCAATAAATCAGTTAGAACAGAGCATCATATCAAACCTCCTATTTGGTGAGTTGAGGACACTGTTTGAGCTTTCTACTTCTGAAGGGCAGCCATCTTGCATTTACAAATAACCTTTGAGTTTGGCAGATTACTCCAGTTTCAGATACCGCTCCTTTTAAAATACTTTCGAGGAGGCCAAAATGGTTGATATAATCTAATGGATGACTCCAAATGTGTTCTCCTCTCAGTGACAGTAAGGCTGAAGTCCTATTTTTGCATGATCTACCCTGACCTTGGATCTACAGCTTTGTCTTTTGCTTTGCATCTTCTGCCACTTCATTCCATAATTCATACAACTCCAGTAATATTGCCCACTTTGGAAATTACTTTGAATATAGTATTGTCTGTATTTATTGCAGTTCTATTAATATAAACCCAGCTTATCATATTGCCTTAACTGTCGGTAAGTCAGCATGGAGCAACAGAGATCAATGTTGATGCTCAGCAGCAGCAGCAGCAGCAGTAGTAGTTTCCATAAAGGAGCATGCATTATTCACCAGAAACATGACAACATTTCATCAAAAAGCGAAAAAGTAACTCTGAGCACATTTATCCCAAGCTGTTCTGTACATTTGTTTTTCAGGTTATGAAGAGGTCACTCTCTTACAACATGCAGTGTGTGTGTGTGTGTGTGTGTTTTGCATCTCATTCATAATTAATGGCAACAGCAGGGAGGATATGCCTGGTGAAACTGAATTCTCGATACACTACAAGAGTTTTTGCTACATCCTAATGGTGTCATCTCAGTTGAAACCCATCCCAAGTATATTAAAGCGATCCCCAGTTACCAAAATGTTATTGTCCTGTTTGATCAATAATTTTACCAGCTACATAAAAACAATAATAAGATCTCTCAACATATCTATCTTAGTTTATATAAAATTGTATAAAACCTTTTTCACCCGTAGGCTGGGGTTGTTTACGTCGCAACGCTAGGGTTGACCTGGACTCGGTCCGATTCATTTTACCGTACGGTGCAACTTAGTCTTGCACAATTAAATCTGTGCAACCCTTCCCATTTGAACCCGAGAGGCATTAGCGAGGAGGGTAACGCTGAAGACAGAGGCCATAATGAGCTTAAAAATAAAATGAACAAAGACGTAAAGAGGCAAGAGTTGCCTAAGTCGCTGGTGTGCCTGCGGTAATTTCGTTGCTATGCTAACAGAGAGAGAGCGTGCATATCATCATCGGATACTACTTTTGCAGTAGCGGGTTGTTGAAATCCTCGCAACACAACACCCAGCGTCTCCTGCCTGGGGCGTTTTTTTTTGAGCGTCCTTGTTTAGCTTTAGTGTCTGTGAAAAACTAGCAGCACCCATGGGCTCTTTCAGCAGGTCGGCTCAGCTAAATGTGTCAAATATGCATCCAGAAAAAAGTGACGAGTTACGAATTGTTAGGAAATTGCATGCATCCACAAGTAGTTTCCCACTCCTTTCTTCTCTTCTTTCTCCTTGGAAAGCTGTGGGGACTGGCAACACTCCCTTTCTATTCAATAACATTTATCATACGCTTCCTCTGTGAGATATATCAGATCTAATGTCGCTCTTCCATTTATGTATCCATAAAACATTCAAAGCAAAGGGCAAGCAGCACTGATATGTTTGAAAACTGCAGACAAATCTGCCGTCTTGCAATGTCAAGTTATAACTTGCTGAGCCAAGCAGACTCCACAGCTATGTCTGTTAATTTGTAATTGGGTTTAAGATAAGAACAACTTTATTAATCCCGAAGGAAATTGTTGTGCCAGAGTTACAGAAAATATAACAGTAATAAATATTAAAAAGAAAAGGCAGAGTTAGAAATAAAATAAACTATAAACTATAAAGTGTCTCAGTGAAACTATAAAGTGTCTTAGTAAACAAGTGAGGTAAGGAGTGCACAATCGTATGATAAAAGGAAAAATTGTAGTGTACTGTTGTGAAATGAAATATTGCACAGTTCTGAATATTGCACAGTGAAATGAAATATTGCACAGTTTTTGTTTTTTTTTTTTAGGTTAAAGATAGGTTTTTATGGTTGCCCGCGGCTGAATGGAGAGGAATTAAAAAGTCTGATCGCCTCAGGGAGGAAAGACCTCCTGTGGCGTTCAGTGGAGCTCCTCCTTTATTTATTAGAGTGGGTTTACTACAGTTTTAAAAACAAATTCAGATCAACAATATACTTTTACATTCAGACATCAGGCTGTTGATTTGTGATAAAAATAGCAATTGCATGGGCTATTGTAACAGTTTGATAAAAAACAGTAAACCAGCCTAAACAATCTGATAAACGTATTCATCAGTGTGAGTCTCTTTTACTGATAAAATTATTTGATCAAACAAATGAAATGTTTTCATCGGGGGGCAGGGGTACAACCAGGACCTGTCACCAGTCAACCACAGGGCTACATATTGAGACATACAACTATTGATTTGCTATTTAGGATCTCCAATTAAATGTCTGCATGTTTCTGGACTGCAGGGTGAAACTGGAGAACCTTGAGGAAGCAGACAAGGAGAGAAGGTACAAACTCCACACAGAAAACCCCCCTATGAGAATCATACTAAGGACCTTCTTGCTGTGAGCTACTTTTGAAATGACCTTGAGAAAATGATCTACCCACATTAAAATGCTGAATATATAATAATTGATATATTTACTGAGTATACCTAACACAATATACACTGCTCAAAAAAATAAAGGGAACACTTAAAAAACACATCCTAGATCTAAATGAATGAAATATTCTTATGAAATACTTTGCTCTTTACACAGTTGAATGTGCCTACAACAAAATCACACAAGAATGCTCGATGGAAATCAATTGTATCAACCCATGGAGGTCTGGATTAGGAATCACACTCAAAATTAAAGTGTAAAAACAAACTCCAGGCTGATCCAACTTTGATGTAATGTCCTTAAAACAAGTCAAAATGAATCTCTGTTGCTTCCTGAGTGGACACTATGATTTCACAGAAGTGTGATTGACTTGGAGTTACATTGTGTTGTTCAAGTGTTCCCTTTATGTTTTTTGAGCAGTATATGTTTGCACACTTTGCTTAACTGGATGAACCCTTATGGCATAGTAGATTTTTGGATCCCTACCTTACTCAAGTCAGCCAGCGGCCAACTCTATAAAGTCAGCAGCAGAGTCTAGACAGTAGTTGCTGGTAGCTGGTCTTGAGCTTTTGAAATAAACCCTGAGAAAAATGACTGCTATCTGAACAACTGTGTTCTAGATCCTTCACCTTAATCCATCTCATTTCATTTTTTCGGAGTTCCATTGGTTCACATGCGGTGAGGCTCGGGCAGGGGTTTGTCGGGGCCTGGCTTGGGTTGTTGACCTTCCAGGTGAGTTGCAGGGTGAGGTGCAGATTGATCTGCAGGTATGTGTGCGATGATCTGTCTTGAGACAGAACTCAGTACTGTATTGTATGTAAACGAAAGGTTGCATCAAATACCCCTTCCTCTGTTCAGTGAAGGTCTCTCTCGTTGACACCTCAATAAATGTGTCTTCCCTGGCCAGAATGTAGACATTGCTGTCCTCAAAGAAGTGGTCCATGTCCTTGAGGTATAGGTGGACCATGAAATCTTGACCTGAGGAGGTGGCTCATCTGTGTTGGGCCACCCTGGGAGGGGTTATTTCATCTTGCCAATATAGAGGTCATCACTTTCCTCATTAAACTTCATGCGACGGAGAGAGAAATGGGCTGTGATTCAAGTGCAGTGTTATTCCTGCTGAGGGATTTTCCGCACAACACTGGGTGGCCAAGGACGGTGCCGAGGGAAGCCCTGTCCCAGGGAGAGGAGGGAGAGGAGAGAACCAAAAAGAAAAAAAAGGAGTGGATGTCGGAAAAGGTGGAAAAGTCTAAAGAAATTTGCTGTATTTTCCGTACAAGTAGCTAAGATCACAGTTGAGATCGGGTTAGAGAGAAGGACTGTTGTCCTTTTGTGAGTTAAACACAGACTGTTTGTCAAGTATTTGCTGAGGCTCGAGGTAGAACCGGCTCCGAGCAAGAGGGGCCGATGCCGATATACTGCGCTAACGTTAGCTTCGGCCAGAGAGGAACAGAGAGAAGTGCTCTCCCTTCCAAAAATTGCCATCAAAAGGGAGCAGGCCAACGCAGTCTATATTCCCAGGAAAAGGAAGTATCTTGATTTCAGTCGCTACTCATCTCAGAATGAGTTTATGTGTCAAAAAATGGATAACATTCACACAATCCTATTTCAAGGTAGCCAAGATCCCTGAGGAAGACCAAGCGTAGCTGCTTAAACAGGTCCTTAAAGATGAGAGATGAGATGAGAACAACTTTATTAATCCCGAAGGAAATTGTTGTGCCAGAGTTTCAAGTAAAAACATAACAGTAATAGACAATAGTGGAAAGGAGGAAGAATAAGAAATATAATGAAATATAAATTGTTTTAGCTGTTAGCAGTAACTACAAAGATTGAAGATTCCCTGCGGCTGAGGGAAGAGGAATTAAAAAGTCTGATAGGCTCAGGTAGGAAAGACCTCCTGTGACGTTCAGTGGAGCTCTTTGGTGGTATCAGTCTACGACTGAAAGAGCTCCGACAGGACATCAACGTGGCATGCAGGGGGTGATGGATGTTGTCCGTGATGCTGAGGAGCTTCCTCATCATCTTCCTCTCTGAAACCTGCACAACAGACTCCAGCTCCACGCCCAGGACGGATCCAGCTCTCCTGATGAGCTTGTTGAGTCTGTTAGCGTCAGCTGTCTTGAGGCTGCTGCCCCAGCACACAACAGCATAGAAGATGGCTCTGGACACCACCGAGTGGTAAAACATCTGCAGCATGGTCCTGCAGACGTTGAAAGATCTGAGCCTCCTGAGGAAGAACAGACGGCTCTGACCCTTCTTGATTATAGCATTAGTGTTAAAAGTCCAGTCCAGTTTATTGTCCAAGTGGACACCCAGGTATTTATAGGTGTCCACAATGTCCACATCAGTACCCCTGATGGTGACCAGATTCAGGTGGGTCCTTTGTTTCCTGAAATCCACCACCAGCTCCTTTGTCTTAGACACATTGAGCTGCAGGTGGTTCAGTCCACGCCACTCCACAAACCTGTCCACCACGCTCCTGTACTCCTCCTCCTGGCCTCTGTTGATGCAGCCCACGATGGCAGAGTCATCTGACAATTTCTGCAGGTGGCAGGACTGCGAGGAGAACCTGAAGTCTGAGGTGTAGAGCGTAAACAGGAAGGGAGACAGGACCGTCCCCTGCGGCGCCCCCGTGCTGCTCACAATGGTGTCCGACGTGATGTTTCCCAGCCTCACGTACTGCGGCCGACCTTTGAGGTAGTTGTTGATCCAGGTCGCGAGTGGAGCATCCACCTGCATGTCCAGGAGCTTCCTGTTCAGCAGGGCAGGTCGAATGGTGTTGAAAGCACTGGAGAAGTCAAAGAACATGACTCTCACAATGCTTCCTGCCTCCTCAAGGTGGGTGTATACTCTGTGCAGCAGATAGATGATGGCGTCTTCAACACCAATCCGGGGCTGGTAAGCGAACTGCGGGGGGTCCAGCGAAGGTCCGACAACATTACGAAGGTGCCTCAGGACGAGCCTCTCCAGCGACTTCATGACGTGTGATGTCAGGGCCACTGGTCTGTAGTCGCTGTGTGTGCTGGGATTCCTCTTCTTGGGCACTGGGACCAGACATGAGGTTTTCCACTGGTCAGGGACAACCATCTGGATCAGGCTCAGGTTAAAGAGGTATGTGAAGATCCCACACAGCTGAGAGGCACATCCTTTCAGCACTCTGGGGCTAAGTCCGTCAGGGCCGGCGGCTTTCCTGGGTTGAAGGCGACTGAACTCTCTCCTCACCTCCTCAGCGGTGAAGGTGACAGGAGGGGGTGGGGAGAGTCCCATTGGGGGGCAGGAGGGCTGAGGTGTTGACGAGACATCGTCCAGGGAAGCAGAAGAGGTGCATGGGCTAGGGGGAAAAGTATTAGAGGTGAGGGGTGAGGGCACAGGGGGAGGAAAGTCCTGAGCGGAGCTGGGGGGAGGGCGGGCAGAGGCTTCTTCATCAAACCTGTTGAAAAACAGGTTTAATTAATTGGCCACGTGCATGTCTCCAACCATCATCTGGCTTCCTTGTTCTCAATGGCCAGTGATGGTTTTCAACCCACTCCACACCTCCCTCATGTTGTTCTGCTGGAGTTTGCTCTCCAGCTTCCTCCTATAACTGTCCTTGCCCTCTGCAATCTTCTCCCTCAGCTCAGTCTGCACCTTCCTCAGCTCCTCTTTGTCTCCACTCCTGAATGCTTCCTTCTTCCTGTTCAGCGTGGCCTTAATGTCTTTAGTCACCCAGGGTTTGTTATTAGTGAAACAACGCACTGTCTTGGTGGGGATGATGTTGTTCGTGCAGAAGTTCACATAGTCTGTAATGCAGGCAGAGAGTTTTCCAATGTCCTCGCCCTGGTCTTCGCAGAGCACATCCCAGGTGAAGGTGAGTTGGTGAGTCAGGTGAGTGCAAGGTGAAGCAAAGTTCACTGTCAAGTTCATACTAGATGGGAAATCAGGAAGTGCCAGGGGGATATTTGATGTGCTGGAAGAAAGATATGAAGATAAGGTCCTCACTGGTATGAGGTTGAGGAAATTTTACAACTGAAAGCAATTACCTGGAGAGACTATTCGTAGTTATGCTAATGGCCTCCAAGAAAAGCTCAACGGGGTGAAACATTGAGATGAGACTTGTATCCCTCATGTAGAAGCTATGCTGAAGGAACAGTTCGTTTTGGGAGAAGATTTCCTGTGTTGGGAAATGAAAAGACAAGGAGCAAAAGAATCCAACCTTCATTGCCCTCATGCAAGCAGCTATTTCCTGGTCTGATGAGGAGGAGGTTCCACAGTTGACCCCCCGCATAATCGAATATGGGGCACCATCAATGCAGCAACAGTGAGAATTACCCCCCTCCTGCAACACTGGAAATGATTGCAGGAGGCAATCCAAGGTCCGGCAGCCAGGCAGGAGCTGTTTAAAACATTCCTTGAAGTGCAGAAAAAACAGTAATCCCCAGTAAAGCTGATGAAGCTGCCACTAAAAGATAATGAAGGAAGGTTCATCTGGTACACCTGTGGCCAATCCGGGCATACAAGCAGAGTGTGCTAACAAAACAAGACAAGTTGCTGTAAGATGAATCCCTACAAAGCTCGTAAAAGATGAAGCAAGTGTGGAGGAAGGTGAAGTTGGCGGCATTGTGCGGATGATGGCCGGCACAGGTATTGTTGATCATCAGACTGCAAGCAACGCTCGAGGAGGGGAGGATTGATCTCAACGTGATGGGGCTATTGGAGAGTGCCTTGTGATTGACATCCAAATCAATGGCATAGAAGCAAGCTGCCTCCTAGACACTGGCTCAGAGGTCACGACTCTGACACAGAGTCCTACTTCAAGGAGCACTTTGAAGGAAGTGAATTGGCCCTTTTGGATGTAAACTAGATTTGGCTCGCTGCTGCTAATGGCCTTGACATACCGGTACTCCGGTGCGTTCAGGTAGACATACAATGTATGGGAAAGGGGTTAACGGAAAAGTGTGTTTTCGTATTAAGGGACAAACCCGAATGAGGCCTGCAAACCCGTTGGATCGGGAATTGTTGGGATGAATGTGCTTGGAGACCTCCAAGAGGTATTTAGCAGCACAAATGGAGTTCTTAGTATGAGGTGCGACAGTCAGCAGGAGGGAGAGGCTCAGTTGAGGCATGTCCGGACAAAAATTCGCAGAAGAGAGCTGTTCATAGGCCCTGATGGAAAGATCAGCTATTTCAAGTTGGTAGGGAGGCAGCCCGTCACCTTTCCAACATGCAGTGAGAACGCCTTTCAGGGCCGCTGTCAGGTACCACACAAGTCAAAGTGCCAGGTGCTGGTAAAGGTCTCAGCTGATACTGGCCTACCCCGTGGACTATTTGTAATTAACATCATAGGCGGCTGATGGCAGAGTTCCTGTGAGGCTGCTCAACTCAAGTGACAAAGCAATCACCCTTTCCCATCATGCGTGCATGATGGGAAATTGATGAAGAAGGCGGTACATAAGGAGCTTGTGTCCTTTGAAAAGAACAACGGAGTCCTGCATGTATGAGCCATGGAAGGTAACATGACCCCAGAACCTGAAAAGGATATACCGCTTTCTGTTCCAGTGCAGGCTAGACTCCAAGGACTCACTTCACCACAGGTGCAGACGTTGGATGAACTGCTGAAGAAACATCGGGCAGTTTTCTCACAGAATGATTCAGACTATGACTACACCACCACTGTGACCCACAGCATCCAAACGGGAGATGCAGAGCCCATAAAAAAGAGGCATAGAAGGGTCCTGCCTCACATCTTTCAAGAGTTCAAGCGGCATGTTCAGGACTTGGTAGCACAAGGGAGAGCGCAAGCCAGTGGGCCTCACCTGCTGTTATTGTCATCAAAATGGATGAGTCAATGCACTTCTGCCTTGACGAAAGGAGGCTCAACAGTGTGACTAGGAAGAACGCCTACCCACTTCCCAGAGTGGATGAATCACTTGATGCCCTGGGCAAAGCCCAGCTCTTTTCAACCCACGATGTCATTGCTGGCTACTTCCAGGTTGCTGTAGAAGAGCAGGACCAAGAGAAGACAGCAGTCGATACTCCATTTGGCCCGTTTCATTGGACTCACATGCCCTTTGGACTGTGCAATGCACCCGCAACCTTTCAACATTTCAAACACTGCACATTTCAGAAACTACAGAAACAGCACAGTGCGCAGACACGTGCAGACCATGAGGCTACCTCAGAAAAAGACATTCATGATTTAGTCCACATGCCACAAAGCGCACTCAACACAGAAGTACAAGAGACTTGGGAGAGGGGGCAAGGACGGGGATTAGTGAGGGTTGCACCAGACGCACACACACGGCCAGGGGAAGTTCAGTCCTTGGAAGGGAATGTTTATGAGCCAGAAGTATACACAGATGAGGGCGAAGGTCAGAGACAACCCACAAGAAGTACAAGAGGTATACTACCTGCAAGGGTCAGAGGTGAAGAATATGTTTTGAGAAGGAGATGATGTTTTTTTTTTTTTTGTGTACATCTTTCATGCACTAACCATGCTTATATAATAACTACATGTACTAGTAACTTTCTCTGTTGGTTGCCCTCACATGACAGGTGCATGGCGTATGCAGAAGGGTCACTGGTGTGCAAGGGTTTCCCAAGGGGGAAATGTGATGGAGAGAGAAATGGGCTTCAAGATTTTCCCATCTTGAAGCCTGGGATTCAAGTGTGGTGTTTTCCTAGTGGGGGATTTTCCGCAAAGCAAACACTGGGTGGAGCCGTGTTGTGGTACTGCTGAAGGGTGGTGTCAAGGAGAGCCCCATTTTCTGTTTACCCCCCTTTTCCCCAACTCTGGGGTGAAATATTGAAGTTGTAGCGAGAGATACAAAATATTGAAACATACTTTATTTTTGTTGCTTCTCAAGTGTGTTATTAACTAATCTAAGAGTTCATCTTGAGATATCTACTCAGGGTTGGGGTGCCTCACTTACCACTGTAGGGTTGCATGAGAGGGAGGTACACAAGGTAGGATACACCACCTCACTCATGCAAACTACACCCTAGGTTGCCGTAGTGATCATTATACACTGGGGTCCTACTCATGCCACTTGTTAATTGGTTGCAGGGTAATTAAAGGGTGAATTAAGTTGGGGCAAGGAGCTAAGACCTCTTTTGGCTTCTCCTGGCCGCCCAGTGTGAGATAAATTCACACCCCCTTAATACGGGTGTTTTGCGTCCCTTACATTTAGCATACACCACATTTTCAATTTTGCGCCTCGGTGTTTAGTTTTTGGGGACCTCTAATCTTAACCTTAGGGGTTAGTGTTGTGGGGTTTTAGATGCACCAGGATTTGACTAGCCCAAGATTTCACAATTGGAAGGCTATATCATTTTGAATGCATTAGCAGCTTATTCCCTCTGAAGTCTCTCAGTCTCATTCAGTCCTGAACTTCACAAACAGCAACAGGCAGTGTCACACACTGCCACTTGTTGCCATTTCAGTCCAGATGGTATCAATAGAAATGTGCCTACTGATCAATCACACTGTGGGGCTGTTATTGGAAGCAGAAAAGCTGGCATTTCTTCCTGAGCTGCAGAAGAAAACATTGATTTGCCCCACTCAGCACTACAACGCCGCCCCAGACATCAGGCTAAATTTAGACTGCGACAAACCAGAGGAGAGTAAAGCTGGAAGGGAGGATTTTCACCGAGTGAATTCTGCTTGTGAAAATAGACAGCACTGCAGCATTTAGCCAGTGATGATGACAAGAACCGCCACCAGACAAGCACCACCCCATGCACATAGACTAGCGTCTATGTAATAGACGCTAGTCTATGTGCATGGGGATAATCCAACTTTGGAAAAATTAGTGCTCCTCCCATTTGAGTGTCAAGTTAAATCATTGCCTTGATCATGTATCAAACACTTTTTAACCAATCATAAAAGACAGTGTTTGCAAAATTTGTGATTTACTTTACATGTACAAAACAAGGAAATAAATAGGAGGGGCAAAAATTGGAAAAAAAAAGCATGAATAAATACATATATTACTCATTTACAAATTATACAAATCCAATTAATAAAAAGGGAAATTGTAAATGAATAAATGATAAAAATAAATGGCCAATGAAAATCAAAGGAATAAATAGAGATAAAACAAGGCAAAAAATAGATACATCAACATATAATACATTTTATAATAGTAGTGCTGCATTTTTTATTATTTTTGGCACATTAATGGGTATTTTTTTATTTATTAATCCATTTATTTATTGGTTTAAGTATTGTTCTTTTTTGTTGTTTCTGTCCCTCATACTTTCTGTCATGGGGGCAGTGTTTTTTCTTGAGTAGATGGTTTTGGTGATGAGGATAGAGCCAACAACTGTGTTTCAAATCAGAGAAGAAATGACATTTTTCCCTAGAACTTTCAGCTTTCCTCTCAGAATTCTGAATTTTGTCTGTGTTGTTAAACAAGAGCGTAATGTCTTCAAATGAAAAATCATTAGATTACATCCAAAATTCAACAGAGGTCAAATTAAATGTTGTCATTTGTTAAATTTTAACCACTGCACCAATGTGCCGCCTGAAAAACTGTGTCATCATCTGAAAATAAAACTCACAAATGCACTTGGAGCCGACCAGTCCTGTTTTGTTAATGCAAGTGTCATCCACACTTTTGAATTACATTTCAACAACACAAAGAGCAAACAATCTGAGTAATCTGATTCTGGCTGTTTAAATCCAGTGAAACATCCTCCACCTCAGAGAAACAGACACTCCATCACGTCTTGGCATTGAGCATCCGTCTGTTGCTGTCCTCGTCTTCTGACCTCACTACATCAGCTCAGCAAAATTGTTAAAAACTGGACTGAACCCTCTATTGGTCTCCCTAAACCATCTATGAGAAATTTAACAGACCATTTTGTTTTCACTGTCTGATCGCAATCTCAACTTATTTTTGCCACCACCCTTTGTTCCAGTTTGGTGTGGCACTTTCTTCCCCTATTCTTAGAGATGGTGTTTCCTGCCCATCTGTTGCTCCCTTGAGAAGACAAATATCAGTATTTGTAAGTATTAAGTATTTGATACACTGATGAATTGTCACCTTTTCCCACTTGCAAAGCAAGTAGGGGTCTGTCATTTTTATCATAGGTACTCTTTAACTGTAAGTGACGGGATGTAAAATAAAAATCCAGAAAATTGTATGATTTTCAGGTAATTAATTTGCTTTTTGTTGCATGAAATAAGTATTTGATACATCAGAAAAAAAGAGCTTAATATTTGGCACGGACACCTATGTTGGCAATTACAGAGATCAGACGTTTCCTTGTAGTTCTTGACCAGGTGCGCACACACACTCCAGCAGGGATTTTGGCCCACTCCTCCGGACGGATAACTCCAGATCCTTCAGGTTTCAGGGCAGTTGCTGAGCAATATGGACCTTCAGCTCCCTCCAAAGATTTTCTATTGTGTTCAGGTCTGGAGATTTGGCAAGGGATACTCCAGGACCTTGAGATGCTTCTTCCAGAGACACTCCTTAGTTGCCCCAGATGTGTGTTGTGGGTCGTTGTCATGCTGGACGGCCCAGCCATGACCCATCTTCAAGGCTCTTACTGAGGAAAGGGGGTTGTTGGCCAAGATATTGTGATACATGGCTCCATCCATCCTCCCCTAAATACAGCGCAGTCATCCTGTCCATTTTGCAGAGAGGCATCCCCGAAGAATGTGTTTCCATCTCCATGCTTCACAGTTGGAATGGTATTCTTAGGGTTCTACTCATCCTTCTTCTTCCTGCAAACACGCTGCGTCGAGTTTAGACCAAAAAGCTGTATTTGTGTCTCATCAAACCACATGACCTTCTTCTATTCCTCCTCTGGATCATCAAGATGGTCATTGGCAAACTTCAGATGGGCCTGGACATGTGCTGGCTTGAGCAGGGGGACCTTGCAGGAGTGTTGCAGGATTTTAACCCATGACTGCGTAGTGTGTTACTAATGGTTTTATTTGAGACTGTGGTCCTAGCTCTTTGCAGGTCATTGACCAGCTCCGGCCATGTAGTTCTGGGCTGATCCCAGAGTTGAGAGCTTGCATGGAGCCCCAAACCAAGGGAGATCTTGAATTTCTTCCATTGTCTAATAATTGTGCCAACAGTTGTTGCCTTCTCATTGAGCTGCTTGCCTCTTGTCCTGTTGCCCATCTCAGCCTTGTGCACGTCTACAATATTATCCCACAGGTCCTTAACACAGCTCTTTGGTCTTGGCCATCGTGGAGAGGTTGGCATTTGTTTGATTGAGTGTGTGAACAGCTGTCTTTTATACAGGTAGGGAGTTCAAACTGGTGCAGTTAATTCAGGTAATGAGTGGAGATCAGGAGGGCTTCTTAAAGAAGAACTTATAGATCTGTGAGAGCTGCAAATCTTACTTGTCGGCAGGTAATCAAATACTTACAGTATGTCATGCAATAAAAAGCAAATTAATTACTTAAAATTCATACAATGGGTTTTTCTGGATTTTTGTTTTAGATTCTGTCACTCACAGTTAAAGAGTACCTATAATAAAAATGACAGACCTCTAACTGTTTTGCTAGTGGGAAAAGATGAAAAATCAGCAGTCTGTCAAATACTTGTTCTCCCCTCTGTACATCAGTCTGTAGCAGGAAACCTGAATGTTGTGACACTGAGATTTTGCCGTGGATTACACTTTCATATCAAGACAGTGCTATTTTTCTCACTGGTAACAAAATGTTTGATGCAGCTATCACTAAGAGATTTAATATCCCCAAGTTTTCACTCCCATATCCTAGTCCTCTGTCTGTGGATGCTGTTGTTTTAGTTTGGCCACTTCAAAATCCTGTTTCCACGTTCGTCATTGTGTTTGTAGTTTACCTATCACAAAACAGCAATCATTTTCTATTTTTCACCTCAAGAACAATTCAGAATCTGCAAGAAACCATTGAGAAAATCAGGAGGCTCCTCATGCAGTTCTGCTCATTGTTTGTGAGAAAACCCAAAAGACGAGACATGATCCCACCAAAATCCTCTCATTTAAAAATTTGAGTAAACAAAGGCTGCATGCTCTCTTGCTACTGAAAGCTAAAGGTTCATCATCAGATTTATCATTGGGATAAGATGGTGCTATCATCATTTGGGAGGAAAACTTGTCTATCTTTAATGGTGCACCAAATGTATCTCTAACAAAAACCTTATTTTCTGCTGATGTGTGTGTAGCCATAGTGGTCATTGTGCTCTTTGTCTATTCTATTGAACCAGATGAAAAGCAAATCTGCCTTTTCTCAAAACTAATGTTCTCAGTCTCTGAATGATTAAGTTCAGTGAAATAGAAATGTTGGTTTTTGTATCACCCCCAGGGTCATGTACTGTGCCCCCTTTCCTCACAAGGTGTTTCTGCAACATAGACAATAATGTGCATGTGTTTGGCTCATATGCTTCTGATAGCGCGCTAATGCTGCACTTCCTGCATTAAACAAAAGAGTATGACCGTCTAAAAGCATCAACGGTCAATGACGATTCTCCAAATTGCAAGAGGGGAAGAATTTAGTCGATATTTCAACTGTGGCCTCGGGCCCACTGTGAGTTGTGTGTATGGTTTCACATTAACGTGCAGGCTTTCTTCAAGGCGTGCAGTCATCTCAAGGGACCAGATCTGCTGTGCCAGTGAATTCCTTAATGCTGTTGCCATTTCAACTCCACTCTGCCGACTGTACACCAAATTAGACAGGGGTGAACACACCAACCACCCTGTACCAGCCTATGCTGCAGAACAGAGCTTATATTAATAAACAAATATGCGTTTACTAAGCTAGTCTGGGATATAGTACTTTACAAGAGCCTTGAAGTGTCAGCACATTTCAAGAATCATATCATGTTGGGCATCACATTGATGTGTGTCAAATCATATTGATTTTTTTCATAAAACTGAGACATGATTTTACTGTCAATCTAGTGATACGCATCACAAAAGTTGTGATTTTTTTGTTGATTTTTTCCTTTTTTTTTTTTTTTTTTCCATTTACGGGACTAATTTTGTAATCAAAACTTCGTGAGCACATCTTTCCCTTTTTGCTTTTCCCTTCAGGGCTGCCACAATGAATCTACCTCATCTATCTAACCCTATTCTCTGTGTCCCCTTCTTTCACATCAACTAACTTCATGTCCTTTTTTACTACATCCATAAATTTTCTCTTTGGTCTTCCTCTATGCTTCCTGCCTGGCGGTTCTAACCTCAGCATCCTTCTACCAATATATTCACTAACCTCCCCTGTACATGACCAAACCATTGCAGTCTCATCTCACTGATCTTATTTCTCAGCATCTAACATGTGCTGTTCTTCCGATGGACTCATTCCTGATCCTCTCCATCCTTGTCAGTCACTCCCAAAGAGAACCTCAAAATATCAATCTCTGCTACATCCAGCTCTGCTTCCTTTCTTTTCCTCAATGTCACTGTCTCTAAACCGTACAAAATTGCTAGTCCCACCACTGTCTTGTATACGTTTCCCTTCATTCTGATGGATATTCTGACACTTTTCTCCAGGTGTTTCAACCTGCCTGACCCTGTTTCTCCATCTATATTCTACACTCCATTCATCTGGACTAAAAATCCTCCACCTTCTTTATCTTGACTCCCTGCAGCCACACCGCTCCAGTTAGGTCCCTCTCATTCACACACATGTATTCTGTATTCTTGCTCTGACTAAACTTCATTGCTCGACTTGTTGAGATTTCCCTCCACCTGCTCCTTGCTTCTACTACAGATCACAATGTCATCTACAAACATCATGGTCCACAGGGTTTCCTGTGTCACCTCATCTATCAGCCTGTCCATCACCAGGGCAATGATTAAGAGGCTCAGGGCCGCTGATGTATTCCCACCTCCACCTTGAACTTCTCTGTCACACCTACAGCACACTTCACCCCTGTCTTACAGCTCAAACACGTGTCCTTTACCGGTCTAACATACTCATCTGTCACTCCACACTTCCTCATACAATACCATAGTTCCTTATTTGGCACCATGGTATTTCTAGATCTACAAAAGTGCAATGTAACTCTTTCTGATCTTCTCTAACAGCATTCTTAGGCAAACAATGCATATGTCGTACTCTTTCTAGGCATGAAGCCTTACTATTGCTTAAAAATGCTGACTTTTCCTCTATGGTTTCAACAACTTTACCATAACTTCATTGTGTGGGTCATCAACTCGATTCCTCTATATTTACCGCAATTCTGCACATCAGCCTTATTTTTAAAAACAGGCACCATCACATGTCTTTCCCAGTCCTAAGGCAACTTCTCCCTCTCTAAAATTCTGTTAAATTAACCAGAAACTCTACAGCTGCCTCTCCTAGACACTTCGGTACCTCCGCAGGCATATCATCAGGACCAACGACCTTTCCACTCTTCATCCTCTTCAATGTCCTCCTAAATTCACCTTCACTAATCTCCACTAATTCGTAGCCCACATTTGTCACCTTTTCTACCTTTCGCTCACTTTCATTTTTCTCATTCATCTGGTCTTCAGAGGGCTTTTTCCATCTTCCCATCACCCTTATAGCATTTATCAATACATTTCCTTCTCTATCCTTAATCACCGAAACCGGTTGCACACCCTATCTCCCTGCATGGACAACCTCCAAAAATCATTCTCCCTCTTTACTTTCCAACGTAGCATGCAAGTCAACTTAAATACTGTGTTAGGCCTTTGCCACCTCCATGTTTTCATGTCTGCTCTCTTCTGTTTCCGAAGTATCCCACTTTTCCTTTGCTACCTCAATCTCTGTTTATACTCCTGTACTTTCTCGTTCCACCACCAAGTCTCCTTGTCTACGTTCCTTCCAGACGACAAACCAAATATGTTACTACCGGTCTCCCTGATCGCATTAGCTGGAGTTGATTTCCCTGTCCACCCAGAACCCCCCCCCAGAACCATACAGCACTCCTCCCTTTTCAGCTTCCACCACTTTATCTTCTGCTCTCCCTTTGTCCTCTTCATCTTTTTCGTCACCGGATTCATCCTACAAACCAACATCATATGTTGTCTGGCTACACACTCATCTGCCATTACTTTCAGTCAGGGATCTCCTTCAGATTACAACATCTTTACAAGATGTAGTCTACCTGCATGCTCATACCTCCGCTTTTATAAATGATCCCTATGTTCCTGCCTCTTCTGGAAAAAAGTATTCACTACAGTCATTTCTATGTTTTTTGCAAATTCTACCACCATACACCATCAGCCTCCATACATCAGCCACCATACACCTTCAGACTCATAAGTCTTTCTGATACTCTTCACCTCCAAGTGATTCCTTACAAATTCCTCCTTCAAGATAATGCCTACTCCATTTCTCTTCCTATCAGTATCATAGTAGTACAACTTAATACCTGCACCTAAGCTTCTGTCGTTGCTACCTTTCCACCTGGTCTCCTGGACACGCACTATATCCATCTTCCTTCACTGTATCATGTCAACCAACTCTTTGGCTTTTCCTGCCATCGTCCCAATATTCAAAGTCCCGACTACCCCCTGACTATTGGGTTTCATCTTCTCTCTCTGCTTCTGAACGATCCTTCCACCTTACCTTCTTCGATCCACAGTAACCCAATTTCCACTAGTAGCCTCTAGGCTAAAGGCTCCAATAACTGTCGTTGTTAACCCAGGCCTTTGGCTTACAAAGAATTTGTATTAACCAACCTTCAACTTAACTAAAATGGGGTTCTGAAAGTTATCAGACGCTGACCTACCAAGTAAAAGAGACACAGACTTTTGCCACAAGGTAAGTAAGTCTTGAGGAATTTCTTGACCTGTTTTACATGATTTCTTGTTGTTCTGTGGACTAACTTCTAAAATATTCAGATGATATTCGATCATTTGGCGGGATTTGGTGACCAAACAATTGACTTTGAGATTCTTTTTTCAAATGTACTATAAACATTTATTGAAACAAAGAATTGTCAACACTAGCAGTAACAAAAGTACTTCAAACGCAAGAGAGAAATAAGTCCCTTATTCAAAAATGATCAACTTCTTTTTCTTTTATTTCTGGCTACTCCCTTCATGGATCACCACAGCAAATCAACCTCTCTCCTTCAAATAATCATAGAATAATTTGAAATGGGCTACTAACTAATTTCTCACTGATTCGTAGAGCGTTTTTTGGTTATCCTTCGCTATTATTTCATGGATAATCTCTTGCAGTAAAATAAATGAATGAATATCTAGATCTGGAAGTGGGCCCAGCCCCAGTTTGAGCTGAGCCTCAATGCTTTTCAACGTTCACCCAAAATTTGTTTATCAATGTAAATGAAGCAGGAAATCATCTCTGGCAGAAGGTTTCAACTCCAGGCGAGGGTTCAAAGTTCACACAACTCTTGAAACGGCACCACCGGGACGCATGAGTCAGGCCAGATCCCGATCCGCCCGGTACCGTACGAACATGACGGTGCGCACACGGCCTGCGGCGGAGCTGTCCGCCCAGCTCGGTGCTGAAACAGCAGCCGCCGCGGCGCCTCCTCTCTCCGGTCGGGAGAGCCGTACGTGGGACCGTTACACGAGGTTGGCAGACAAATATCGCAATGAATGAGTTGTGGCAGGACTTGAGCAGGTGAACCAAAAAACCCTTCCCCGGGAGGTGAACCCATTTGAAAAAGATTAATGATAAACACACTTGCAGACAAATCAGAGGCCTTGATGGGGATCAACACGTCGAGACAAGACTTACACATAAGCGTGGTAGACGAACGCCCAGCCCCGGGGTCTCTCCAGCGCATTGTAGAGAAAATTCTGCAATTTCCTATAGCTGGCCTTCTTCTTGGTGGGTCTGGGTCTCCCGGCGGAGATGCTGGATCTCGGTCTGCAGAGGATGCTGCTCCTCTTGGTCTCCGAGCCCGCAATGAGCAGCGCCCCATCCCTGCTGGACTCCGGAGCCCCCGGGTCCAAGCCCACGAAGCCGACCTTGTGCTTCCTCTCCCCGGCTTGAGTTGGGTAAACCCCGCCGTTGAGAGATTTCTGCACCATTCTAGAGCGGAGGCGACTCTACCGGGAAGCTGTCCGTGCCGTCGCCGCAGGGATGCATCACCGGTGCCGATGGGTTGTGCGAGCGAGGCGCCTGCTCGCGAATGCGGTGGCTGTCGGTACCGCTCGGAAAGCCAGCTGCGGAAATCACCGTTATCCCTCCTTCCGGTCGACCGACACACCGGACTCACACTTCCCGGTTTAAATCACGTTACCCGGCAGGAATGTAACTGCCGGTGAAAGAAGCGTCACTCCGTTTGAGGGGAAGTTGTTTCTCCTCCGCCCGGGAACATCTGCGCCTCTCCGCCCAGATGCAGCCTCATGCAATATTCATTCGCATCTTCCTCCTGGTAAGGAGGAACGTGCTCCATAGATTTATACATCAATTTTAAACTCCTTTCCTTTTAGGCAAAAGGAGGCCCTTTATCATGGAAAGGTCAATTCAGACTTTCACCCGCAACCATCAGTTGGCCTTTCCACGCAGGAGGTTTCAGTCAAAAGCAACGTGGAGGTGGGATGAGACGACTGGGAGGTTGAGCCTGGCTGTGGGTGAATTATGTTTTTTCTGTAAATATCAGGACAGCTTCTTGCAGACCTGCTGTACTGACAGAGATTCTGGTGAAAGATAAAAAAAAAAGAAGCACTGGGTGAGGAGCCCGGGCTTTACTTCAGGTTCGTTGCATGATGGACGGTCCTTCTCAGTCTCCCATTTTTAAGACATTCAAACAAAGGCAAGTTCTTAAATGAGGTTAAATATAACGTCCTTTTAGGTGTGGAACATCTCATGTGAGATACAACGTAGTAAAAACATGAGTTTCCTTAGAATAATAAGACTTCTAAATGAAGTCCCCCCCTCCATCTAACATAGTAGCATAATCAAAACTTTATTTGTGAATTGTTTAAGAAAAGCAGTTGAAAATTTGTTTGTTCTTATCACTACTTTTCGGGATGTTTTCATATACCTACTTACCTGTCTCACGCAGACTTTCTGGTCATTCCATGCTGATTTCTGATATTTTGGCACATTTGGCCTTTCTAATTTCCTGTTTATTTCTTTTTAACTTTCTTTGTTAAGAGTGCAGCAATTTTTTCTTCACTTTAGGTAATCCCTTTCCTGTCATTTGTGTAACGTATTAATAGAATCATATTACATTTTACATTTACATTTGACTATTTGTTTGACTACTTTTTCAGCACAGAGGAAAAAAATACAGATTTCATTGTAGGGAAAAAAAAAAAATCCAAAATCCAACACTGATCGTTGTCCAGCACTGAAATTAAACAGTTACAAGGAATGAGGACAATTAAAGATAAGGTTACCACAACTTCTTCTGTGAGTAGGAATGAAATATCATAATGTTCAGCACCAAACACTAGTCGTGCTGTGAACATTTTATTTACTAGTCTGTTAAGATTGCATTTACAATGATAATTTTAGAAAGATTCCACAAAGATCCTTTGTACAGTTATTTTCAAGCAACATAAAATTGCAAATAAAGTATATACAACAATGAAATGTTAGAATAATGTAAAGAAATGCATAATCAGTGACATATTTGTTTGTCCAGCTACACTGACATGCTGCGTCCATTTGCTAATTTAATCTGCCGATACACAAGTTAGTTAAGCAATGAACAATTGAACGAATTGCAAATTAGACATGGGAACCAGGAGAAAAATGCAGTTATCCAATGCAGCGGTATCCAAAATTATTTGTCAGCTGAGATAAAAATTGTTAATGTCACTTGCTGCTTTTCAATGACATTGAATTAATAAAATTAAATGTTTATAATCAGCATAATGAGGGCAGCATGTCAAAGACAGAAATGCATGTCAAACGGTACAACAGTCAAAATCCTGTAGTCAGTGAGGTTACACTCATCTTGTCCTCAGATGAACAGTCAAAACACACACACGCACAAAAAAAAAAAAAACAACTATATTATCTCCATAAAAATAATCAATCTGACTCATAATATTACTCTTCAGTTGTAAGACTCAGGCCTTTCCTCTGTCATGGTTACAATTTGTATGTACAAAAATCTTCAGTAAATATTGTTACTGTATTTCAGTCCTGAAACGATCCCTTTGTTTACATCCTCTAGTGACTCTTTACAGTACTTTTTGCTAACACTTCCATGTGACTGGACTGATCATTGAGCTTATTTTTATGATGATACTCATGACAACTTAAAAGCCAATAAACATGTCCAACATGTATTGGAAATAAAAATGTCAAAGTTGACCAAAGGCAACCATCCCTCTGGCACATTCTAATTAATATATTAATAATTTAACAACAATGATTAAATATCCCAACTTGCTGACTTGACCAAAAATAAAATAAAAGAAACTACAGCCTGGTGCGTTTGTTTTAGCATCCGTTGTCCTGATTCTGATAAGCTAGCTTTGTCTTCTCTTCCCTCCCTTGAGCTCCCTGAAGATTTAATGTAAGATGTCCTAACATAATCGAATTCCCTACACATAAATAGAAATACACAAGCAGTTATGGTTAAAAATTGCATGCCATTGGTCCTTTAAATACTGTTCAATATGTAGGCTGGAATGCTTTTAGACTCTTTAATACCTGATATAGCCGAAGTAAGGGATAAAAATGCTCCTTCCAGACACAATAAATAACTATCCTTCATAAAGTGTAGTAATACAGTACTCACACTAAACCTACAGTAATTGCACAGTAACCACATGCAACGGGCTGAAGTAAGAGCAGCCCCACAACATCCATCGCACTGTCTCACTTTGACGCCCTGCAAAGCCCATAATCAGACGCCAGCGCGTTCTACATCACTTTGGGTCCAAACATTGAGCCTCGGGAGACCTGACAGAGGAGACGGTCGCTGCCCGAGACGAGACGGACACCTTTTGCATCTTAGACGGCAGTCGACAGGTAGGTTGGTTAATCCAGTTAATACAAATAGCTCAGGAGTTCGTACGCAGAAATCTCCTTTTGATATTTTTTCCACTTAAATTTTGCATTGCCACGATTCACAGACAACCTGCCCGGTAATATTTTCTCTGTGACTTCTCATCATATCCAGCACCTGACCAGTCTCAAAAGCTGCCCCCCCGCTGGCTAGCATTATCCACCAGAGTGTTGATGAAGGGGATGTTGCATTGAAGACTCTAGTGATTTCCAAACTGGAATGATCCCTGTATAACTTGAGCATTGGTTGTCAAGGGTCTGTCCATCGGCAGTGTCTTTAGGAAGGAAAGCGGCATGACTATTTTCCTGGTCCACATTCAGCCCCCCGCCCCCCTATGATGGCTCCCTGTTAGAGCTCTCCATCTGAAGGGGGCAGACACAGCTTGAAGAGCCTGTTGAAGAGAAGGAGTGATGAAGGAAGCCCACTCTTTATGAACCACAAATTCAGCCATCACTTGAAGGCAGAGGTGAAGTGAAAATGTACCTTGGGGCTGACGGAGGCATCTGGTCCATTACCTTGAGGTTTTTAGCAGAGAGTTCAACTCTGGCACCCTGGGATTACAACCAAACATGCTTTTAACATACTGTAGCAGACATGTAGAAGCTTACAAATCGAAATGCTCAAAAGCCTTTTTTGAATATCAATTTACAAACAGAAAATCACATGTTAAAACATCCTGCCTATCGGGAGATGAAGCACAGACCAAACACTGACAGTATATGTCAAAAGTTATGATAAAATATAAAGACATAAAGGGAGTAATATGATTCCAGAGCAGATATATCAAGAGGGAATCCTACTGTCAGATCACAACACTGACCTCTCTGTCTGGATAAGTTCTCTAGTCAAGGCAGCTTAACATCTTGCTAACTTTCAAAAAGCCAAGGCCAGGTCTTTGACAATATTAATTACTGCTCATATGTCACCAGGGAAATTAAATAGAGAATAGAACACCGAATTGAAGTAAAATTCATCAATATGATTTTATCAAATGATTTATCTTTATTTAAGCGATACTGAAATCTAAACCCAGCAGAAATGACATCTTAAGAGAGAAAATCAATCACTTACAACATTTTAAACCAGCAGGTAACAATCCACACTGATTTAAGCTGGAAATTTGTAGTTTATGTAATAAGAGTGCCCATCCTGCTACCTCAAAGTTCCAAAACAGAAAGGTCTTGTTTGAATAAAAAAAAAAAAAAGGTGTTTTCATTGGTTTACGAAGACTTTATGATATTTGTTGATCAGAAATCCACCCTTGCACTTCAGTGACTTTGGATTTGAGACTTTTCAATTTCAATTAAAGCGTTGCTTTATTCAGACTTTCAGGATTTGCAGGAACCCAGGTAAGTCATTGTATTACATTGCAATTGAGGTATATACATTCTCAATTTCTGCCTCTTGTCTACAATATTTTATTAATTACTTTATAATGTTCACCTACTTTTGGCTTGATATAAGTGCTAGAATGAAATATGTACTAAGACCATAATGCAAACATATTAACTCCAGGAAAAGACTGAAATCTCCTCCAGGTCCTGCTTTGTCCTCTGTGGTTTACCTGCTTGCGCATGATGTCCATGGTCTGCATGATGCAGCGCGGCATGAGACCATGGTTCCTGGCCAGGATCATTGCCTGCTCCAGCGTCACGCTGAGGGTACATCTGCAAAGAGCAAAGGGCAAAAGGGTCAGCACTGCGCGTCCTTCACCGACAGACTTGTATTGGAGGGTTGCTTGTACGTGCCAACGGCAAATTAATTCAGCGATATAAAGCTTCACTGTAGAAGTGCATGTCATCCACTCTGTGTGAGGCTATATTGCGGCTGACAGCAGTTAAGTGTTGCTGGGCGGCGGCCAGACTGACCTCTGCATGCCTGTCGCACACATGGTGATGTGGCAGGCTCCCAGGCGGTTGCACAGCTCAGAGGACACACACAGCACGCTGACACCTGACGGGTGGCCGTGGGCGCTCGGTCGCACGTTGACATACGACTGCATGAGCCGACAAAGGTCGTCCAGTGTGTTGAGTGGCCGCAGCAACTGTGAGAGTAATTGAGGGTCACATTGGAGGATACGATAAAACAGTAAATAATCAGCGGCCATATTAGCGAAACCAATCGTAAAGTCATCAGTGAGGGAAAATGTCACCGGTTTAAATCAAACTTTGATTTTTTGGATATATTTAAAGCTTGAGGCAACACTCGGAATATTTAACACCTAAAATCCAACTTTAATTGATCTAGGCTGATGTGCCTTTAGAACATGTGGTGTTATCTTAAACCACATGAGGGATCTTAAAGGACCAATATAAAGGATTCAGTGGATCTTCGGGAACAAAATGAAACGATAGCTTTTTACAAATCTCTTCAAATCCAGAATCACTGGCTATTGATTAGCTCGGTGTGAGTCCACCATATTGCACCGGTATGGTCTCGACAACATTTGTTCCCTAATTTACTATAAGTGCCAACCAAATTTTGAAAAATGGGAGGGTTAAGACAAATCAAGGGAGCATGAATCGTCATCAGATATACAGGTTGATTGTGCACGGTTTCACTTAAGCAGCCATTTTAGCCTCTCTTACAAGGTTAGAGAAGAACATTGGCTATACTTAGTTGGCTTAAACTTTTCTGGTAGATGCCACTCAATTCTACATACTGGTCCTTCAATTATTAAGCGTGATGAACTTGTTAGAAGGGTCGAGCATCAGATGTGGAAGTTGAAACCATAAAAACTTTGTACCTTGTGCTCGTCTCTTTGTGCTATTTCAGGTTTTATACATCCACTATGTTCTATCCTGTTATAATCTCGTGACACTATTTTTTTCTGTTTTGCTACAGTCAGTTGGCAACACTAGCGGGTTCCTTCTAATCTAATCAGAGCCTTTGCTGAAGTGTCGGGGTGTTAGTCGGAGTTAATATGGGATGCCCTGACGAGCTAGTGGGGATTTCCAGCAGGAAACAGGATGCCAGTTCATCTTACTTTTGAAATGCTTGGTTGAAGATCTCTAACTTCAAGGCCCAGTATCTGTACTTGCATTTATATTCGGTCACAGAATTGTATTGAAATGGACTTTAATTAGGACAAAATGAAATCATTCGCAACAACACTTTGAAATATACAATTAATGATCAGTAAAACATGGCAATAAATGTATGTTTACCTGGTCAATCTTCATTGCCGTGGTGTTAGAGTCTGTGGGGAGATTGGACTTATCCAGGTAAAAGGCCCTGTTGTGGAAAGAAATGTTTCTTTCAGTCTTCATATCACTTGCTATCGACGTTTAATGATTTCTCCGCACTGACTCACTTTGTTCAAGAGTCACAGGGTAGAATACAGGGCATGAATCTGATACACAATAGATAACATCATTTATTGATGCGGTATGACTCATTTCCCGGTATAACTCTGCACATATCAGGAGTCAGTAGTATATTTATGTGACATTTGTCAAAGCTCAACTTCTAATAAAAGCATTTATAGACAATATATTTGAACTGCAACTGAAAATGGAATTTAGATTAAGACTGTAATACTTAAATATGGACTTCATTATCAGGGGATTTCAGTTACATTTTACTAATTTTCTTCTTTCATTTTACTGATGTTTAATTTAGAAACTTTTTGTCTCAAAGAACAATTAGGTTTGTCTTTGTCGATTATTTGGTGTTTTATTATGTGGACAACTGATAACTGAGTTGGCATGTGGTATTTAATTCACATGGTGTGTCTATATTGTATATATTGGAATCATCATGTTTAATAAGCTGTTGTCTAATTTGATTTAGTAAGTCTTTGTTGCTTGCTAGCAAAATACCTCATGAAGACTGTTATTTACAATTTGCTTAAAAACGGTGGAATCAGTGTATGTGTCTTCAGTAGCTCGGGGAGAACATCCCTGCAGGTTGAAATGTGTTCTGAGTGCTGACGAAAAGGCCACAGGGTCCTCAATGCGGCGAAGCCTACCTGAGTCGGCGGTAGTAAGCCTTGACCTTCTCTAGTGAGACCGCGTTGGTGCGCTGCTGGAACTCTTCCATTGCGATGTAATCCTGCTGGGACCCTCCTTCTGGACGCTCCAGCGCTGGATAACATTCAGATCCCAATATTTTTACCTCATCATCCATGGTATCATGTTGTTCTCTGAATGCATTACTTTTTCATTGTATTGATACTGACTCTATTTTGAAATGCTGATGTCATTATTTTCCCCTGACACATTTTTTATTGCATTAATTCCCTAACTGTATAAAACATTGCCTATAAGTGGCAAGAAACTGCCAAGCAGTCTGCAAGAAATTAAAGGAACAGGAGAATAAAAATACAAGTTGAGTGAGAGTAAGTTGTAATGATTCCAAAAAAACAAAGACTTCAATAAAAAATTCAGCAAACAGTGGGTAGAAGCTGCAACAAAAAATGAGGATAGTTTTTCAATATTTTTGATAGCTTTTCATATGATCGTATTAATCATGCTTTTTCAGATATTTACAAATTAAATTCCTCAGAAATCAGCAAATTTAAGTCTTATCCATTGTCCTGAGAAAATGTCTTCCTATCTGCATAATTTTCCCAATATTTTGATTCATGCAGATGGTTAAAAACTATTTCTGAATTTAATTTTATTTATTCTTTTAACCTCTGCATAATCATAGGGCGCTTTCCAATCTCCTTGACCTGCAACAAAGAATGCTTTCCAGTAGGCAGCGCTGTCTGACCACTTAGTTTTACTTCTGAATAGTTGCGCTGCTGTGTTACAGCTCGTCGTTTGCAGGGACAATCTGAGGTCTATAATTGCCTCAATCTTGCAGCTGGCGCTCGCCAATGGAAAATTAATGTCCCTTTGATTGGACAGACATGATGCATGAAACTATTCACAGCTGAGACTGATGAGGAATGAAAGAGCGAGGCAGCAAACCTGAATGTCAAGGCCAGCAAGAAAAAGGCTTCAATCCAATTTAATAAAAGCTTGAAGAGCTTTCAGGAAATGTAGGGGCTGCTAAAAGGTGATGTGAGATGTGTTTTTTTTTTTTAAGTTGCAGTTCCACACATTTGTTTACAAAGTGAGTAACAGGTCCTGAGTTAAAAACCCACTTAGAAGTGACTGTCTGTCTACCATATTCTACCAATTTTCCAGTTTAGTTTATAAGCACATATAAAAATGGGGTAAATAACGGTAATATATTCAAGAACAGAACGTGAGAAAAGGAACAAAAAAAATAAATGCCCTTTCAACATGATTTTTGACCTGCACTTTTTAATCTTTCACTTTGAAGTTCAATTTCAGCTACATAAGAATTCCTTCCAGCTGTGCTTAGTTTGGACGTAAACATTTTTTTGTCCTTAATTTTGAAGTTCTGATTGGAAATTTCCTTATATTAACAGACCTTAATTTCATGTTCTATTGTTTCAAAACAGCCAATTCATTTCAGAGCACTGCAGATCGAGCTATTTTAAAAGTAAAATAGAAAAGCAAAAACGAGCTGTCTTTGTTCCTAAAAACAAGACCATATTTGAAAGCAGAATTCCCAGCACAACTTGCTACTGTTGGGGTGTTTCTTCCAACCATTGATCTTATTCCCTGCAGTTTTCCAGGCTAGTTTCCCCAATTCCTGCCAAGTCTCTTACCTCTGGTGAACAGAACTGTGTGAAGTTTGAGGCTGCCTCCATTTTGCAGCCGACTGGGTAGCTCACTGAAGTGACAGCTGTCCAGGTACAGGGTGACCCTCAGGGCCTGGCGGCTCCCATCCACCTGGTAACAAACTGGCGTGTCTGCAAAACATACACACGCAAGTAGAATTAAACTAACTAATTCTCAGTGGATAGTAAAACTAACTCAATACATGGAGCATTTTCATTCTGCAAATCAATGAAATGGTTTTGTGCTTTATTAGGGACACTACAAAGTCCTTCTAAAGATACTCTACATTTGACAACAATGAAATTTCAATAAATGTATAGATATACCCACACATACTCTTAAGATTATATTTGTGTTTCCAAGTGAAATCATAACTACACATTCATTAATATTTATTTACAATATTTTTAGAGTTCATTTAAGTTAACATGGGGTTACACGTCCGTATAAGACAAAAACAACATTTACAACAGTAAGAATTATTTCTTTCTTTCATTTAATACCTTTTGTATGATCAATGTGTTGAAATTCTGAACATATTTAATACTTGTCTTTGGCATGGCAAAAACATTGAAATACACTTGTGGAGTGAGATGCGTGGTATTCAAAAAAAAAAAAAAAAAAAAAACAGAATAATAACACAGAATATGCTCTCTCAAAATAACTCAACACAGAGAGACACAGACACTTCAACTCGCATCGTGTCTGAAACACTTTCAATGTTATTTCAATGTTTCTTTGTTTTGTGTGTGTGTGTATATGTGTGTGTGTAGCGGCGTTTGTGATCTTGGTGTCAAATGACAGTTACTGTCAAAGCCATGAATGAATTAGCTGAACAGTTTGAAGAGCTTTGGCTGTTATCCTGAGGTCAATGTTCAAAATGAAACCCATAGCTGGCTCGTAGATATGTGATAGATAGATAGATATCAATTTCAAAGCTTTGTTCTGTTATATGATTCATATGCAGATCAAGAATTACTTTTCTTAATATCCAAACAATATAAGTAATATTTTGTAACAATCTGACCGTTGCACACACTGTATAATGGGAGAAAATGGAGAGGGTGACCTTGACTGAGTGACCTCTGGGGTCAAGCCAGAATCCAATGTAATAGTGTGTTGTGTATCAGGCTGAACTTGGGCTCAAGTCTCCTGTGACGCTTGTTTACATGAATATCCTACGGACAGACCCAGCTTAATGTAGATGCTCTTAGAAAACCAATAGTGTCAAATGGAAGTTGCGGCCACAAGCATTTACCTGCTGCAGACAGAAGTCTGAGCAGAGTGCGGCTCCATCTGGGTGTGCTGGTTAAAAACGTTTATGTTCACGGTTCACATGGGCATCAGGAGGCTGTGATTTTTGCTGTGATCATCACTTGTGCACAGTATTTCCATGTGGACCACTAAATACCTTCTGCTAGCACAGAAAAGTGAAAGTCTGGCTCGTCCATAGATTTGCATTGAAAATCATGTAAAGAATGCTGTGCTGTTTATATGATCTGCAAACTCTGCTGGCCATACTGAGGATGCTGAACAAAAAAAACCTGTCTGCCGGCTTTAGGGTACTAGAAGTCAGCATCACCTTACTGAATACAAATACTGAGAATATAATGTTTTTTGAACACATAAATGTGAAGATGGCACCAATAAGCTATTTTGTTTTCAGATGTGAACACTAGAGCGCACCACAATATTTACAGCCTTGATTTTCCACACCTTGAACCATCAAACTACTGTTTTTTATATTTAAACAAATGTAGCTCACTATGTAACTAGTAACGTTATTGCAATCATATGTGTATGAATACATGTGTTATATTCAGTACACCTATATACAATTCAGTTTCACATTTATTTGCAGTATCAGAGGAGCTCTGCAATATAATGAAGCTCCCGACAGCCTTATAAAGAAGGTCAAATGTATCTACGACAAAAGTGAAATGGCTAAATAGCTTGATTGATCTAGCCTTGCCGTAAAATCATTCATAACTATATTTGAGTTGTTTTACTCCTCTTTTCAATAACACTCCAATGAAAAAGAAAATCCAAACTGCAGCAGCAAGCTGGCATTCTTATTCTAAAAAGCCACCATCTCCATACATAATGGATCTTCATTGACATTGACTGAGACAATCTTTGCTGATGGAGTTTCTTACTTGCAACTAGACACTCATCCTCCAGTTGCCTGAAGAACACTGTGACTTTGTCCAGGTCCAACAGGGCTGCTTTGGTGTCTTCCAACATGGTCCGCTCCTCTTTCTGCCAGAAAGAAAAAGAAAGCTCAGAGGTTTCATAGTTGTGACCACAGCTGGATAAACTGGCGAATGTTGCAATTTGATCAATGATGATTTATAAATAGTTTGAGGGCTTCAAACCACTACAAATAGTCTTAAAAATGCATTAAATAATGAACAATTGCAAATCCATTTCATTAAGTGAGGATTCATTTGTCCTCACCACATGAGATGCTAGAGTGGACTGGAAATGGAGCAGCACACCAATGACAGATATTTGCTCCAGCCATTTCCGACTAGTCTCCTTGCTATCCTCCTGGTACTCGCCAGCATTGTTGAACCTTGAACGTAAAGCTGCCAGGAGCTGCTCCACCAGTGTACACAGGGCACCCGTTGCAGCCTGGCAAAAGATCACATCCCGTCGCAACTGCAGAGATGTGTCTGGTGCAGTGCAGGAGACAGAAAACATGAAGTCAATAAGAAATAAAGGGAGATCAGAGCATACTTATTGGCTGAAGTAGTGAGTGGGCAGAGAAGATGAGGCATTCCAATCTCCTGATCTGCCAACCTCACTTTCCTCATTGCACATGTGCTGGACTTGCCTCACTGTATCACATTAGCTTGGGCCCCCTGAGAGGATAGTTCTCTTTAACTACCACCATATGCCATTCATGCACAGTTCAAAGTGGCTGGGGCATCATGTGCCTCAATATCAACCCTCAGACCTGAACAAATACACCCTACCTGGCCTCAACATGAACATGAAACTTATCTGATATTCAGACATGGGCGCAGGACTTTGTGATATGGAGCAAAGCTAATATGAGTAGAGACCCAAGTACTTAAATACTATTTTATCACGATCATGTACTTGTTTAAAGAAACATCACTACGCTGCCCCTCAAATACGGCAACTTTAAAGTATATGCATGAGTTGGAAAGCATGTAAAGGAAATCATGTAGAAATTAAGGATAAAATGAGAAAAGAGATAATCATGTTTCTACTCTTGCATAGGCTGTTAGGACAAAGAGTCCTAAATTTTGGAATCCTTTAAAGTCTTCTAGAAATGAGACTTATTCTTCTATCCAAGACTGAGTCCTGCGGAGTGATTGCAAAGCCGTTTTTTTTTTTTTACATTCTCTCTAATTTCATGGAAAATTAAAGCTAGGTTCTGTCTGGGCTTATTACCAGTAACAATTTTTCTGAATATGAAGTGATTCCAGTATGATGCAGGCATTTCACTGTACCTGTGCACTTGAGCAGAGCCAGGAGAAGCTGGTTCTTTCCATCTGTGGAACAAATGATGCAGTGATGGATATTAACCATTTAGGGTTATGTGCACAGGTGCATGTGTATGTGGGTTTGTATTTGTGCATATGTTCATGCATTCTACCAACCATCTACAAATCTCTGTAGGCTTTCCACCAAGGTTTTTATGGAGCTGGGAAGGTTCCAAGGATCCTCCTGGATATTTTTGTGGATGATATAACGACAACGAATTGTCCAGTCTTCAGTTAGGCGAAACTCTGTTCAGATAATAGTCAGGGAAATGTGAATTTGTGTTAGAGTCAGAGAAAAACATCTTATCAGTGAAGCAAAAAATACACATGGAAACATACAAACAAACATGTACCTGGTTGGCTGTGGTCAGAATAGAAGTGCTTGGTCTCCTCACAGGCCTTGGTCATAACAGAACCTTTGAGCAGGCTGTTGATTGAGTCAACCTGTGGATGGAAATACAAACAAAAATGTATTTAATCCGGCTATTTCCTTCGAAAGCTATCTATCATAACAACATGTCAATGCACAGGCATGTGCACACATATATGCACAAGTCAATGATCGCTTCTGGGCTCATCTTGAATTTTCAGAATTAACTACAAAAAAGGTTGTGGTCACACCAGCTGCTGTTTACTCGGGGAAAAGTTTAAGAAAGACAAATGCTGGTAAGAGGAGATGAAAAGATGGATGTATGTCTCTAACAGAGTCTATGAGTCTATCAATACATGTAAACAAGAGCATGTCTGACTAGGGGTGAGAGGGAGCGAGGCGGAGACAGACAGAGAAGTGGAAAGAAAAGGCAAAAAGGAGGTAAAATGAAAGATGAGAGAGAAAGCAGGATCCTGAGCAGAGGACAGGAGGCTCCACGAGGTAATTTAGTCCAGATGTCGACTGATTATGATCAAAATCATCTTTCCAAATACTTGGTAGGACCGTGTGTGTTCTTTTTTTAGTCATTGTTCGGGTTTAAATGTTATGGCTGAACACTCTTAATTGTGTTGCACTTATCTGTGTCATTGGCAATATAAGATACATGTGGAGCTTCACAGTGCAATTCTGTTTACAATGTTGATTATAACGCTTTATTGTGTATAGCATTATTCTGTATTATTATATATTGTATTTCATTTTCTTCTTTAATATTTCATTTCCTTTTTTGCCCTTTTGAGTCTGTTTAGCATTCTTTCAATTTATATTTATATTTATTATGTCTCTTATTGCTCCTTGCCACTGAAACAATGCAAATTTACCAGCTTTGAGACTAATTAAGGAAACCCAGAAGTACCGGTAATCAAATCAATTATCTGTTCCAATTTTTTTGAGCTGATTGTGTCCATTTTGAATAAAACTAGATAGAGAATAGTTAAGTTAATAGAACAGAAAGAAAAATATCTTCATCCACGCTGTGACTGAGGGAAGGCCTCGTACACTTTGCAAGCCTTCACACCACAGTGAGACACACACACACACACGCTTATGCAGATTTCAATTTCCTCTCCGAGCAGAGGCCCAGAACCTACCTGGTTGAAGAGGTGCTCAAGGCAGCCATGCAGCTTGTCTTGCTTGTCTGAGGGGATCCTCATGTCACATGGCAGCTCGTCCCCTGAAGGGAAACATCCTTATATCATTTATAATAGTTGGCTTTTTGGTTTGTCTGTTTAAAAAAGACTGCTTTTACGTGCATGTGTGAGTGTGTGTGTGTGTGTGTGTGCGTGTGTTTATGAGGATATGATGTCTTTACAAGGCTGTGAAAAACTGCATGCTAATGAACACTGTGGCTTATTTAAGAAACACACAACTGCACTTCCTCTTCCTTCTCAGAAGAAAAGGAAGAAGAAAATAACCAGTGACACAAATTAAGAAGCTCAGAAAAAAAAGCTGCTTCAATTTTCATGCAAAGCTCCATTATTGCTTTTGTTTGACACTGTGGAAGCATATATTTAGTGAAGCTGATCTTATTTTGTATGTGGTGAGTTCACTTAGTATTGTTTTTTTAGACGGTGGCATATTTTTTCTCGACTTTGCTTTTTCCACCACATTGGATGCTTGGTGGAAACCAATGTGTTGGAGAAAATCCAACACACTAAAAAGTGAGTCAGGCTAGATGAAAGGACCAGTCAGGTAGCGGGACTGTAGTGAGCTGGGTAAATATCAAATACACGAAAGCTACATATACTGACAGGTAGATGATGAGTGACATGTAGAGAAGGACACATTAAATTCTGTTTCTTTACCTGATCCCATCTCATCGCTTCCCAGGTAAGAGCTGTTACTCTGCACACTGGTGTAGGATAGCACCGAATCTCTGTTGCTGTTGCATTCACTGGAATAACAAATACACACATATATATATATTTTTTTATAAAAAAAAGAGGGGTTCATTGGGTTCTTGAACTGTAGAGGGCTGCGTATGACAATTATGCTGTCAAATATTCCTTCTGATTGTAAATGCTTTTTCTGATTTACAGTATGTTAGACCAAAGGTAATTAAATGGTTTTCACAGCAGCAACCACTGCTGGTTTACACGGAGCCACATTCTGTGAACTGTATCTGCATTAGAACATTTTTGACTGATAATAAATGGATAAGGAAGAAATAACGTCCATTTAATTACACAGATACCTTCAAAATACAAATTATTTCTGTGAAACCCTGTAACTCATATCTCTTGGTATCTCATCATACAAGTGCACGCTCTGCCTTTCTGAAACAGCGCTGTGAGATGACTGGTATTTATAGTCATAAATCTACGTGATTCAACATGATTACTGGGAGCATGTGCAAGATTTATGTGGCCCAAATTATACATCATTTCAAGTTAGCACACTTGCAAGCCGCCCAGAGGAACTCTGAATGATTCACAGGCCACTGGATTACCATGACAAATGGCCTACGAATGATTACAGGATACAAAACAACAACACTGCCTTTGTCTTCCTTCGCGATTATCCAGCTTGGCTTGGCTTGCTACAAAGTGGGGGAGGTGGGTTAGATTTCACCTGCCTGGTTATTCTGTGGTCCCTAAAAGTGTGTGTGTGTGAGCACACAAGTGCTGGTTGGGGGGGGTGGGCAATTATGGTGAGTGAGTTAAAATAGCAATCTGTTAGTAGTTTGGCTCGGATCTCTACTGGCTTTTATTCACAGACACGGTTTACAAACACACGATGATTCACTCCTTTCAATGTCTGTTTGCAAGAATAAAATACACAAGTTTTAGGCTCCCTTCTTCCATCTACTCTCTGTTATTATTCGTCAATCATAATGGTTTGTCTCATGTCTTTATTCATACACACGCCCGCACGCACACGCACACACACACACTTCTTGTGTTTACTGGCTGAATTCAGAAACTAATAAACTGTCTCATTGTGGGGGGCATGCATGTGCATATGTGTGTGCGCACACGCACACACACACCCACAAGGTAACTGCCAAATTAACTTTTACTTACAGTACTTAAATTTGAATTTAAGTGAGCACCCCTATGACCACCCTATTTCAGGAAAAGACAGGTTAAATACTAAGTCACACTCAGGGACATACAAGTTTCCTAATTATGGAAATAAATATGTGGACACATTAGATTCCCAGAGAACATTAAACCAGCTTTCTCTGGTTGCAATCTTAATGACTGTTATGAGGGACGTGCATATCATCTGTAACTAAACGGAATATTGCTACTGGAAAATAAAACACATTTGAATTGCTTACACAAAGACTAAAATCATTTAAGTTTTGGGCATGATGTTAATGGACATTGACAATGGTGATTATATTTTATTATATTGAAGGGACATATCTGTTTCTCTCAGCTGGTGTGACATGCCCATTAATATTAAAGTATAACAAAAAGAGTAACATAACAATCTGCAAACTTTCAGCGTGCCAAGAGCAAGTACATATTTGTTGTTTTTTTCTCTTTGGGGGGGTGTTACTGAGCGTCTCAACAAGGGACTTTTACTTTTCAATTGTGTATTTTGATCCATCTCTTTTGTAAAAAAAAAAAAAAAAAAAAAAAGTGTCACTGAAGAGACGGATATGGGGATCTAAATACTACAACATTATAGCTACTGTGGAGGGGTAACGGAATTATATGCATGTGTATTTGTAAATGCAATCTGAAAATGGTGATACAAACTGTATGTCATCTTTAAAATGAATGCTCAAAATGGAATTTTTAAGAGTAAAACTTTCCAAACTCTCTTTCAACAAATTATTTTGTGTTGTATTGTGAAAAGGTGATTTGTGATAGGGGTGTAGAATTTTTTCTGTCAGGCATAATAGATAGCCATTTAGAAAAAGTCTCCTTCCTGATTAGTTTATTTGTTTAAATGGGTTGTATCGAAGCAGAGTCATTCAATGTTTAATGCCACTGGAGTTTTGAAGAAACACAACAAAGACTGCTTTGCATGTTAAAAAATAAGGAGTCATCATAGGATCTCACTTGAAATCTTAAGAACTTTACTACTGACTGGAGTGTTATCTGTCTCAGATGCATCTGGACACACTCTGGATACCAGACAGAAAGACATACTACACACATGAATACACACTTGGCAGACAAAGGCTTACAACAGACAGAAACTACAAGCTTGGCAAAAAAGCTACTTGTTCTTATATTTCTGTATTTTCTGTCCATGACCCTATATTGTGTGTCTGCGTGTGTGTGTGTGTGTCTGTGTGTGTTCCCTGTTCCTTCTCATAATTTCCCTTAGGTTCTCCCAAGGATTTATAAAGTTCTATCTTCTCCAGTCCCCTTTCTTAGATTGTGCTCCTCACAGGCTGTACTTGAGTGACCTCTGACTGCAAAGCTCTGTTGTGGTCTGTCACTACTTCTTGCTTAATGTTTGACTATCAGCAGTTTTCTAAAATAGGATCAAGGGTCCATCCCAGACACATATGTCATTACATCCTAGAATACACATATGCAAATGATCCATCCACATTCACTTTACACTTCTATAAAACTATCCTACTAGGTTTCAAAATCCTAGGCTGGTGAGGGTGTGTGAGTGTATGTGTGTGTGTATGTGGTACACATGCAGGGCAACATTTTCCTTTACATTTTATTGCAAACGTTAACTACATTTCACATGGTTGGCAGGGGCTTAATGACAGACTGGGTGAAGAGGCCGCACCCCAAACATTTGGTTGTATTATACAGCAGCCCACCACACCAACAACCAATAACTACAGCTTAGTGGGTGGTGGAGGGTGTGGCTCTATGGAGCACTGCCCAGTGGACTGAACACTCACTAACACTCACACTCTTTAACACACACACACACATGTACGTACGCACGCACGTATCTCACAATAAGCAAATGACATAACCAGATCCAACCAAAACATTTTGAAGTCATTTTTAGCCCTCAATCCCGGTTAAAACACCACCATCTGGAATGAACTGCAAACTCTAAAGAGGGCACATGAGCGGTATTATGGATATAAGGAAAGTCAGGATTTTCCATGTTGCTGTTGTATTATGCAGTCCAGAGTTTTAAACCCGGGTGTGTGACAAAGCTCTCCCCAGTCTCAATTTTTTTTTTTTTTTAATACATTTAATTTCTCATCTATTTTTTTTAATTGATTCTTTTTCCTCATTTATTGTTTCCAGTACTGGGATATATTGCATTTTCCCTATTGTTTTTTTTATCAAATTCATAGTCAAAATATATTTAGAAATATAAATAATATACATATATATGTATATATGAATTAAAAAGCTTTCAAACAACCAAAATAATAGCAGTTTTGTTCAGCTCTCAGTTAGACACTAACTATTTTTTTTAGTTAGGGGTGAACTTGTGGTTTGCAAGTAGCCCTATCCCCAATCCAGTCAAGAAGAGATGCCACATCTTCAATGCTAATGGGGTCTAAAAAGTCCATCAAACAATTTTTAAAACTTAAACATTTGGATTTTATAACTTTCCACTAATGAGAATTAGGCTGTTAGTTACCTTGGGAAAACATTTTGTGACTGCTCTACATTTAAAAAATAAAAACGAAACGACTGAGAGTTTTGGATGCTATCCATACATTAGCTCTTTTAGTCATTATAAAACACTCATTCTACATGAAAATATTTCATTGCTTTGTGGTAGGTAACAGAGTTATTATTCTTTGTTGATCACAAGAATCGTTGTAGGCCCAATCATTCTGCGTTGTAAGTATGAAATATAGACGTTAAAACAATGTAAATTACAAATTCTTTCAAAATATATGCTACCACATCAAAAGATAGGTAGCATCAGTTGACTACAATTGTAAATAATGACATCTTTGTAATGGAGAAACCTTGAGAAATAGACGTTAGGATCATTATTAATAAAAACCAAAAACTCTTAATGCTTAATGGTAGGGCTTGCCTCTCAGAATAACATTGTTTGATTAAATTGTTACAAATGGCATCAAGGACTTTGAAAATTAATTGCGATATGAATGCATTTAAACTATGTTCTTGTTGACAATGAAATGGAAAGACATCACGACCTAATTGAACAAATTAAAACATTTTTTTTCCTGACAAATAATGACAACAAAAAAACGTCACAAGTTACATGAACATGAAACACCTAAAATATTCATTTTGTAGTTCACACAGGAATTGATGATGTGTTGCATCCATTGAAGATCGTGATACAAACTTCAATGCCTAAAATATTTAACTATTGGTATACATGAAATAGTGACTTTTTGCAAGTTTGAGTCCGGCAATATCACAAAGCAATTCATGAACTGAGTGTGAGAAGGTTTTTGAGAGTAGGTCTTTACAGCCTGGTAACTTGTAGTAAACAGCAATGTGAAATAAGTAAACAAGTGTTTCATTAGAAACAGCATCCATTACATGCTTTCAATATGGATATTCTATTTTTGTGTGCTTTGAAATAATGAAACAAATTTTAACCAGTTACCTGTAGGAGTCTCTGTAGCTCATCGTGTCATGGCCTGAGTCTTCCTGGTCCTCCTCATTCACTTTAAAACAAACCCTTTTGATGCCACCATGCTCAGTTTTGTCCTGGTCACAGCCATCATCACAGGGCGCCAAAGAGACAGGCTGACTGGATTCATAGATTGGAGGTTCTCCGACACCCCCTTGGAGCTGCGTAGGCTCGGTGATAGATGACAAGAGCCTGAGGAGGTAAGAGGAAGGATCGTAAATCCCAAATGCTGCTCAAATAAATTATGACTAATGGTGTTTATATTAGGCTTCCCTTCAGAGTTATTGTGATAGGTGACTGAATATCGTCACCTTCTTAAAATAATCGCCTAAGTCCTTTTTTCAAATTTCTCAGGGAACACAAAAAACTGAACCATTTGACACACTCTTGACATTGGCAATTTCTACTAAAGAGGTAGAATGGCACAATCTGTTTAACTGAGGATGGAGGCAATTTTGCCAGAGGAGGTGATTTAGGCAAAAAAAATAAAAAAAAAATGACTTAGGTGATTATTTGAAGAGGGTGACGATATACAAATAACTTTTGCCAAGTAAAGACTTGTGGGAGTTCAATTCTTTTATAATACACCTTACATTGACACCTTCACAATCAAACACATACTGTACATCAGTCCATTCACTCTGTCACAGCCCTTCCTTGGCACATGCAAACAATATCTCTCTTCCCATGATATTATCATAATTATGGATTCCCTTTCTGTTTCTCTACTGGGCCTGGCCCATAAATATTTTGGGTCTGAAGAATGTTCCTTTTTAAAACAGACAAAGCAAAACTGACAGACAGTCTCGGGAGGCCAGCTAGAGGATATCAGCTCTGCAAGCTTTGTCTGCAAGATCTTTAAATGCCATTGTGAAAGCTTACGCTGCCGTTTATACTGACGTATAAACAAACACCAATGGAATGCCAATATCTGATATCAACTTCGGCAGCGAGAGACAAAAATGGACAAAAACACAACGTCAAGATCAAGATAAAATGTGGGTGTGGAATAGATAAAAGTCATGTCATTCACAGGGGTTGAACATTTACATTCATATGACATTTAAAAGAGAACTTTTATACTTACACATTTATCTGAGCAACATACTGCCTCATCTCTCTAACAGCAACGTCCAGGCGGCTGTACAGTTGAATATAAGAGTCCTGAGTCTCTGTGTCCTCCTGTTTCAGCAAAAAGCTTAGCCCCCCTTCTCCGTGGCCAACCCGTCCACTATCCTGCAACCTTTCGTCTCCATCCACTGTCAACTCTCCGTTGCCGTCGGGCTCTTCCTCATCCAGGCCGTAGGAGGTCCAGGAGGGGGCCCCCATGCTGGTCACACAGTGCTGGGTGTGGGACATTGGATTTAGTTGCGCTAAACAAGAGAAGGAAAAAAGGGGGAGAAGAAATTAGTGGTGGGTGAATGAAGTGGACCACTTTCTGACAATAATATTTGTACCAGATGTTAAACACAGAGTAACACTCTTGTCTGTTTCCCATTTGGATTTGATGAAAAACAACTTTTTAATGTGCACGCATGCACTATGGGATCCGGATGAAGAATTGTCAACATGGGTTGGAAGCCAAAAACACCCATAATAAAGGGTGATGTTCTTAAAACACAGACAGATTAAGTTATTGCCTTGAACTCACATCGTGTGTTATTATTCTTTTCCTATTGCGTTAAACAAAACACATGTTAATGTGAAAGCGGTTTAACTGTTTAAGTTCCAACACTGCGAAGAAAGAATGTCATTTTTGTAACTATCACATGAGAACACCTACTAAAAAGCAGCAGAACTTCTCATCATTACAACTGCTAGGCAGATGTCTGTCTGGCAGTTAAAGTAAAAAAGAGGACAAAACATAGAACGATGCAAGGGATGTTTTCTGCTGTCTAGACAGCTGTATTACATTTTTATCTTTCATGAGGGTAGAGGGAGTTCATCAAACAGACCTCAATTAGTATGCAGCTGCCATATAGACAGGAGATTCTCCTTACTCTACCTGCAGGTTAAAAATGTCTAAACACCTTGCCCTTTCTTTAAACTTATACCCATGTCCATTTGCATTTAACTTTCATTCAGTATCTTCCTCCTTTCTGATCTGTGCCATGGCAACATTGTGTAAATGACACAAATTCTCGCGGCGCCTTGAGGTACCATCTTCGCTGACGTCATTCCATCACGTCTTATGTCAATAACAAATGACACAGCCTGAGGCTAATGGAGTCTTAATAGCAAAACACTCATCTAGTTTACTATGGGAATTCTTCTTGGGAATTCTTGGTAAGACCTTAAATCTTCCGTTGGGGGCTGGGACAACATTCTTGTCTCTGTGCTGCGGGATTTAAGTGGTCATACAGGGTAATTAGTCCAGTAGTGCTTTAATGGATGGATCTCGGAGAAGCTGGAGCAGTAAATATGTCTGGAGTTTCTATACAGCTTTTTATGTTCATTTTCAAAGTGGATATGGCCTTTCCCTTTTTTCTTTTTTTTTTTATTGCGCATTATGATAGACAGAAATCCCTTATCAAAGAGTCAAAGTCAGCTTTATTGTCAATTTCTCCTACTGGATATCCAGAGAAATCCCACTGTGACATGATGTCGGATATTACCAGCATTGAATTCACATTTTCAAGTACAAGGACTTTGATAGGGCAGAAGGACGTGCAAAGATGAGATTTTCGGCGAACTTAGATGTCACACCACATACAAATTCAATATAATGGCAAATACGGGTGTTCAAAGGAGTGACTGATATCTAATGATTAACCATTTTGCCATGAAATCCACATTACAAGCTACATTACAAGCATTACAAGATACAAGCTTTGTGTTTGTCTGCAAAATGAATAATAAAGAATGTCAGCATGTACAAATAGATAGCCAGATGTGTTTCGTTTTGATGAAAATCTGCTAAAGTAAATTCAAAAGTTATGACAAATTAGGACAAATCCCTTGGCATATGTTAAAAATTCAGAAAACTGAGGATTTGAGACAAGGATTTTGCTTATGGTTTCTAAAGCCTAGACAGATTAGTGAGTACCTTGGTCAGGATCGAGCCCAAACAGGGAGTTTTTACGCCCAAAACGGATGCTGAATGTCCGGCCTGCAGAGGTGGTGCTCTTAGGATAAGAGACCTGCATTAAGTTGACATGGCAGTTGGTGGGAACGAAGTCCATGCAGCCCAAAGGATGAGGATGAACACCGGCATGCCTGAATGAGGGCCAGGCCTTGTTCCTGAGCTCCAGGGAAAACTGGACGACATAGAGACAAATGATGTGGAACAGGACACACCATTTATTAATAACAAGTGATGAGGTCTGTTCTTTTATAATCCAGAGAACAGATTCTTAATCTAAATATTTTCATAATCATCTTTTAATTTTCAAATGTTAAAGAATTAAGCACACCCATGGTTGTGGAGTATATACATATATATCCATATATATATTGACATTGATATGATATTGGATCAATTCATCATGGACAGGTAGAGTATTTCTATTGACTATTTAGACAGTTTTAAAAGCCACGTAGAATTACTGTATACCTAAAATATGCGAGACACTATTAGAAAATTATCAAGTAATTATCAAAAAATTGAAAAGTGGCCTGAACATTTTAGTTTGTGAAAGCTTCTATTTAGATACTTCTTCTATTGAGCTTCTATTGATCTGAGGAAACAGTTAATTATTTTGTACTTTATCTTAACAAGGACATTCAATACTATTGAGATTACACTGACATCAACTGTTTTTTTTTTAATATTGGGGTATTCCCTAAACCCCCATATTGCCCATAACAAAATGTATGAATAATTTTGTGTGTATGTAATAATAAATATAAGTCCAATTTGTCCAATAGCACCCGCTAATTCAGGTCTTTTTAAAAGGCTTGCCATTAAAAATACTACTACTACTAATAATAATAATAATGAAAATAATAAAATAAAATAAGAAATAAAAAAAAGCAAAAATGTACATTCTGCATGACCGGATTAACACTTTAATTGTGTTAACTTCAACCTTGTCACTGTTGCAATAATGTGACATCAAGATAACAATTTACATAGTGAGTATTAAGAATTCAAATATGATGGATGAAAAGATAGGAGGTTAGGACTAATTTATCATATTATTCAATGTTGTAACCAGTATAAATACCGGTAAGCAATAGTTTAACATGACATGACAAACACTGGGTAGACTTTATAAGCAATTGTGAACATAATTAAAAAAAACAGCTTAAATTTAAGCAACACGGTTATCATTTTAATTCATTCTCATAAACTATCATGAGAACAGGTGTTTCAGTACCTGTTGATAGCTACTTATACGCCGCCGGATGCTCTCCAACTTGGTGTCACAGATTTGTCGGAACTCGTACTGAGGCATGGTAACCACTCTGTCATTCTGAGAGATGAGCTGGCTACAGTTATGAACAAAGAGGCTATCATCACCAGAAAAAGCCTCAAGGATCTGTCGGGGCAAGACGCATGATGAAATTAGAACCCAATTAAAGAAGCACAAACTTATAACACCATGAAGTTGAGGCCAAAATGTTTGTAAATCCAGTCAAAAGTTGAATTGAATGTGCAATAATGAAATAATGGGATAACGTAACATTTGGCCCATGAATGGATGGAAATTCAAGTCCTTCTGTGCTATTTTTTAAATCTTCATCAGTTGCAAACTGTGCAAAACATAACTTTATTGGTCATTACTACCTTTGCAGTGAGACTGAAGCAGCCTTTCGGCTCCACCATCTTCTCTAGGACATGGCTCTTGATCCCAGCAGTACTGACATACTCATAGACCACACCGTGCTCCAGGTGGACGTTATCAACTGTCAGACTGACCAGTGGCAGCTCATCAATGAGGGAAAGTCTCCCCATACTATAATCTGTCAAGGATATCAGATGTAAAATCTAAGAAAACCTTCCTGATGCAGCTTTTAAGACTAACATTATGAAGCCATTTAGGGGGGACATTCAGAGAAAAGAACACAGTATTTACAGAGTTGAGAGCTGAGCAGAGTTTCACAGGAAAACCTTAACATACGTTGACTAAGACCCCCCCCCCCCCCATTCTTTTCTTGGCAGGGGGATGAAGTTGAAGTAGATAATGACTAAAAGCAATTTCTTTTCCACAGGGATGTTCTAATGAATGGGTCTGACCTGTCCCATTGGTGCAGTTCTCTTCTTCACGGTCAGAGCCATGCTCCACAGTATATGCCCTGAAAGGACTCTCCTCCTTCTCACTTGCACTGGTCTCTCTTTGCAGTTCTTCCACATCCTCAAAAGCACGATAAACCCACTGACACTGGGGGGAAAAGATAATAGAGATGGACTTTCATATTGACGTCAAGGCAAAGAGCCAGGTGCAGCTCCCAAAATGTTCTCTACAACTTTCTTCCACTATTTACTGTTAGCCTATACCTTCAGCCATCATTAGTGGGTAAAAAGCACAATGAACTCTGGGTCATGTGCTCTTAGCGGGGCCAAACCCAAGTTTGGGATAGGTTTCAAATTAATAATCTGAATGCAAATATTAAATTACTTAAAATTGTATAAATATTCATAAAAATGTGAAACTTGGCAGGAAAAATGTAGAATTTAGGGGTATAAACATTACTTAGACCATGTTGTTATCTTTATTTAAATTACCATGTTAAATATCCCCAGAAAGAAAAGGGGGGGGGGGGGACGACTTACTGTCTGCTGGATTTTCAGTAAAAATAAACAATCATTCAGTGCTCCATTTTCAAAAACCATTTTACATGTGATCCAGAGGTTCTCAAGAGTCTCTCTTTCAATCTCAGCCAGAGGTTACCTGCTCATTTTGACTCATCCCCCCCCTATTGATAATAGCCGGATGTAAATACCTTTTTCTGTATTGTATTTTTGTGCATTTTTCTTTTTTTATATCAGGTATATTTTTATTTGGTGATCACACTCAGAATTAAAAAGAAAAAAAAATCTAACTTCTCTCTTTCTGTATTACGGACATGGATCTTTCACCTAACAGGTCCTCTGGGCTAACTGTTCTGCCTGGAACTCAGTCAGCCACAACAACATCCTGGTAATTTATCCTGCTGTCAAATGAACCAGCAAACATTTAGTGGAGCAAGCCAAAGTAAGGCAGCTCAGCTGAGTCTGTTCACTGGGTTACAGCAAAAGGGATTTGCCAGAAGAGCAGGCTAAGCTACATACAAAAGGAAACAAAACACTGCATTTAATACAGTAAGAACCCATCCCACTCTTTCTGCAGTGGGAGATGAGTCTGCAACCCTGGGTAATGCCGCATGGAGCCATGATCTGCTACAGTAGGAATGTCAAAACAACCAATGGAGAGTTGTAGTTTTGACGCGGGCAAAGTAGCATGGAGAGTAAATATGTGATAAAAACGAATCCAGGAAAAGAAATGTGTGAGTTGTTTATCCCTTATTCTGGGCTAATCTTTTTGCTCAGGGCTGCAATGTATCTTGCGTTGAGAAATGTTACACTCTTACTACAACATGCCTGCAGCAACAAAGTGACAGCTAGTAATTTACACGGAGAACACCAGGCCACCCAGTACTGAAGCCAAGAACACTGATAAAACTGTAAGGACACTCTGGACAAATGGATCTCTACCCAGAGGCATGTAAAAAAATACAGATTTATGTTCAGTTAAATAGATCTGCCAGAGAATTTAACGCTTCTTTCTTTGCAGATAGATATACCCATCTACAAAAAAAAGTTTGTGAATGTTATCCGCATAGATAGTCAGTCTGACAAACTGTATTTGTTTCTGTAAAATTTGATATGATGTTTAAATGTTTCACAAAACACACATAGCCTTGGATAGAATTATTTCTATTTTTTTAGCATTATTTTTCAGGTAATTGCAAAAAGCTTAATGGGAACAAAAAACTAACCAACTAAATAGCAACACTGACCCATAATTCGTGGTCCTTTCATGCAGTGTTCTAGGTACAATTCGAGCACGCTTCCCAAACATCATCGAAAATTCATGAAACGCCAAAAGGACTAATCAAAGTTTAATTTTAATTAGTCTTTTAATGGTTTATTTCTTCTTCATAAGTATCAAATTCTCAGGCTAATTCCATCTCAAAATGATTTTATTTTATTTAAAGTAACAGATATATATCATGGCTATTTTTAATTTTTTTTTTTGTCCCAACATAATAAATAATTTGTTTGAAGTAAATGTAAAAACACCAGGTACAGTTACAGCAGTGACAACAGATTTCATAAAACATCACACTTAACCTACCATTCTGTGCAGAGTGGATTTCTATGGAATGACATTTTGAGATTTGAGATGTTATTACTTCAAAAAGCTACGCTGAATTCATACTTTAGACTCTGTTACTATAGAGAAGACAGTGTTTAAGAGTTTTCTCACCGCCTGGGCTGGCTCCAGGTGTGTGTGCTGTGCAGCAAAGTGTTCCACAACCTCTTGGTAGTCACTGTGGTTGACGTTGTTTCCGTTGACCTTCAGGATGACCTGACCTGGTTGAAGACCCACCCCAGCTGCCTCCCAGCCTTGAAGAGCGAAGGAGAACAGGGGGTGCGGGGGTTCGAGATGAAAAGTCAGAGACGGTGAAATACTGCGGAGTGTTGGGACAACACACTTGCCTACTATGAGCATATCAAAATGATGACCGTACTATTAAAGGGCAGGAGTAGACTGAATATTAAACCTTGATATCCAGAGGGAAACTGCAAATCAAACAAATCATCTCAACTTAAAGATATACATTTTCACTCCTTTCTTCCCCCAAGGAAATGGAAAATTACTTGACTGATAGTCAAGACATGATGTCCGAGGCTACCGACGGCTTCACTGCCGAGTTGTTCGATCAACATCTGCATCATCTTCCTCTCCTTTCTAAAAATATAATTGCTGGCATCCTTTCCCTCTCGTGTGCCAGCAGTTCGCTAACTAAGACTACTTGACCCATGTGTGGAAAACATACAGGGCAAGAATCTAGAGGCAGCTACTCCTACTTTAAGTCCGGATTCAGCAAGGAACCAAGCAAAACAAAACTTATGTGTGCATGTGCTGAGTGCCAAATAAGACACTGGACTTTGGGAAAGACAGAAAAGGCAATGGAATGTGGAGGGGGGGGGAGAATACAGAGAAATCATCCTGCCATAATAAAGAAAAGTAAAACCGCTGGATCACATTCCAACCAACCAATGGCTCCTCTCCTCACTGTGTGTCCTCTACTTCTGTCTGGTTTACACATTTGGATCCATCCCCAGTTAAACTTGCCATCAATCTTTCTATTCTGAGGTTGTGTAGGAAGTATAAACATCTGGTTAGGAGCTTTCAAGAGGACAAAGGGTGGAATGAAAAGGTAGAACAAAAGCTTGCATATGCGTGTGTGTGTGTGTGTGTGTGTGTGTTAAAAGTGGAGTTTGGTCTATTACAGCCTGAACCTTGACCAAAGGCCATCTGGGTGACAGGTGGCCATAAAAACCTAATCAAGATTACCTAACAACCATATGCAACAGGTGGTTAGAGGCTAAGGTTACCTCATCTTTCCCTTAAATTCACCCAGAGCTGTTCATCTATTTGACAGTACAAATACTTTAAAAACAGTTACTGGACTGGTGCTGCAAAATGAGGGTAAAAGTTTTCAACTGTTCCCAAATGCCCATCTTTGATTATATATGCACTGCACGCTAGAACAGGGTTATATTGCACAGTGTGTACTTTCTTATGCTTCAGGTTTTCTTTACCATCTTTAAAGAAAACCTGAAGCCGGGGATGAGTAGATGATGACAAGATTTTCCCCACATAGAAAATACAATTAATTTAGGGATGATGAATAAAATTGAAATGAAACTGGTTCCAGAAATCAGTCAAACTCACCTTTTCTTACAGCATGGACATGTGGTGGTGCGGAGCCACAGAGTCTGAAGGAGAGGCTGTCAGGGTTGTCAGGGATCTTTACAATCCTGAAAGAGGAAAGAAAGTCCAGTTTGACCGGTGAACTCAGTTTTCATTCGTGTTCTGTGTAGTTGCATGATTCCTCACTCTTTGGCCTTGGTGGCAACCAGCAGCCGAAGGGAGCGGCGTATGCAGAAGGCCTGGTTGATCATGGTTTCCACATCAGCGAAAGGCCTGAGGAATAGCAAGTCCTCATTGATAGTGCAGATCTTCTTGCCCACCTGAAGACCGGCCATCTGGAAAGACACACAGACAGACAGGATCCTGATATTGTTTGGTTTCGGCTCACTTTCAGGTTCAAACCTCTTTCAGTTGATGAATATGTAAAAAGGTAATGCCGAATTGCATTAGTCAGGCAGCTCACATGAAGCTCCAGTATCACAGTGAAGAGTGTGTCAAATTTCTACCTCAATGACGAGCTTCCAAGAACCACTACATCATTCTGTTAAAATTGCATCTTGCATTTTTCACCAAATGAATGTCGAAAACTTCTTGCTGTGTCAACTGGACTTGAATTTCTTGACTTGAAGACATTTCGCCTCTCATCCGAGAGGCTTCTTCGGTTCTAATGACCTGCGGGAAATTTTCCGAAAATGGAAACTCCCTGCAGGTCATTAGAAATGAAGAAATTAAAGTCCAGTTGCCACAACAAGAAGATTTTGACAAGAATTCACCACAACCTGGACGACTGAGAACCCCCGCAGCCAACGAATGCATAATCTTATTATCCACGTGCAATATGAAGGGATTTTTGCAACAGTTCAGATATGTAAACTTGGGCTACTCTTCCTAAGGCATACTTTTCTAAATTGGTGGTTTTATTTCCACAGCTATGCACATGTGATTATATTCTCCACGGAAGCTCATACATGATATGCCAAAATAAGAAACACTAAGAATAGTACTTAAAACTCTCCCGTTTACCCGCAAGACTTGAAGAGTGACTTTATTTACAACACTAAAATTGTGTACATCAAAAAACAATTGGTGACAGAGTAATAAAAATGCTTAACTTTGCACGGACAGTTTCCATAATCCCTTGACAAATGACAGTAACATAGCTCCATGGTATTAAATGTAGACATCATGCACATCATCAGTCACGTTGTGAGAATAATGCTGCCTCTGTGTTCTCCCTGTGTCCCCAGCGTCCCCACAGATCTGGTGGGGTGGCCTTGGCTATGCTGGGCCTCTTACTCTGGATAACAGCCCAGGATAGATGTAAGAAGGACGGACTAGGAGGAGCCATAGCCATCTGAATGTGGAAGTGTGTGTGTGCGTGCATGTGTGTGTGTGTGTGTTTGATAATACAGCATGGGTGCCTCTTTGCCTGTGACTCTGTAATAGTATCATATAGTGAAAGAGCTCTGTGTGTGAGCCCTTTTCAGAGCCCCATGGGAATCAGCTGAGCCGCATTCACTGTGCTGGCACACAGGCTATGTCACAACTAGCAATCCTGTTATTGTGAGGAAAAGAGGACATGAGGGATGAGGGACAGAGAGACAGAGAAAGGGGAATGGAGAAGTGAGGGTTTATTGCAGTGGAAAGCCAGCCAAGGAGAAAAAGACAGATTGCCTAGAGAATGAGTGAGTGGGAGAGCAATGTGGGATATCACAGAAAGCGATGAGAAAATTAATATAGAAGGGCGAGAAGGGTAAAGTTGAATGGAGCAAAGTTCAGACCAATGTCTCTCGATGTGCCAGAATGGGTTTATGTGAGAAGAAATTCCAATTTCCAAGTGTCGGGTATTTTCATATCATCAGCTTAAATAATCCGTGTGGTCATTGTGGCAGTCACCATCTATTGTCAAATATAATTTGTACTATGAGAGGGTATGAACTAAGACATTGTTAAATGAATAGGATTAAATGTTAGCATCAGATGGTTAGAACCATTTAAAACTGTGATGAGTAAAATACGTGATGGATGTAAGAAGGAGTCATCTGATTGTGGAGGTGAGCAGGTAAGACCGTCCACGTGCACCGCATGTGTACGTGTATGCCTGTGAACGTGTGCATGTAGGTGATGTTAGTAAGCATATCTAATGGCTCTCTGGCCAACCACAACAGACTTCTTATGAAACAGAGGCAGACACACAGCAACCATCCAAACAGAAGACAGCCATTACCTATTGGAACTAATGCCCTGGAGCAGGCAGGAGATACAGTTTGTGTGTGCATGTGTGTATGTGTGTGTTGACCATTACCTCAGCGTGTGACCCCCTGGTGACAGATTTCACCACAATGGCCTTGTTTTTCTCTTCAATCTCAAAACCATAGTCCTCCTCCTCAGGGTGTATCTACAAAAGAAATATCGATTAACAAATTACCCCCGCATGAACGATGATTGATGGTTATAGAATTGAGATAAAGCAAGATGACAGAAAGCAGTGACACTGATAGTCTCGCACCTTTTCAGCCTCTGAAATATGTTAACTATCCAACCATAAAGGATGTCTCAATTCAGCACAGCTGACAATTAATTCTTTTCATTGATCAGGTAACTTGCTTGTGATAATGTCCCCTGCTTCTTCTTTTATTGTCTCTGGTTAGGGGCTTACGTAAAGGCTGTCACAATCAAACACATTCGCAAACTTCCATTCGGTTGGCTATCAGGACCATCTTCCTGCTGGAAGGTCCGGATAAGATAGGAATCGCTGCTGTTACATCCGAAGAGATGGCAATGGTACATCAGCGGTTCTTGCGGTTCACTTCAGTAATAGGTGTGAAAGCTGGATGGGTGTCCTTGGGCCAATCAAGAGATTGACTTATTCCTGATTCTGTGAAAAGCCAGCACTTTTTCTGCTGGCTTTTGTGTTTACTTTCACCCGGATATGAACGGGGGATGCTGGAGATACTTAAATAGGGTTCGAGTTTCCCATTTCATATTTGCTATCATATAGGAGATACATAGCAATAAAGTTTTAACCCTGCTTGGACAGGTACTTGGATGTTCACTAATCAATAAATGGTTAACTGTTATTTATTTACTTATTTACATATTTCAAGGCGATTTGAAAACTTTATGAATTGAATATACAGTAAGTGAGAATCTTACAACTAAAAGTTTCCCTGTGAACAAGGAGGTAAAACTGGAAATTAGCACAAGATCTTTAACTAAACAGCTGATTCTCTGTTTTAGTCCCTGCAAAGAGATGAAGTGCTACATTTTGTAACAGCTCACAATATCAGGTAATATCAGACGAATCACGTTGCTGTTAGTGGCCATTAAATTCGAACCTCTGTCTTTCTACCCATTCGATTAAGAGAACTATTTTCTCTACAAATTGATCACTTTGAATCTGGCTTCAACATGCCTCAGTTCACATATTTAAGGCCAGTATATTTATTGCTTACATGAGTGGTTCTGGTGGCATCTGGCCTTTTCATGTAACTGTTGTAACTCTTGTAACTGTATTACATGCATGTATAGCTTCCACTATTCTTGAAATGTGAAGAATGATCAGAGGAAAAAACGGTAACCATATGAACTTCGAAGATTATTTGAACAATTTGTCCGAAATGTTCAATACAAAGCAGTTCAATATACCGTAAATTCCGGCATATAAGCCGCTACTTTTTTCACACATTTTGAGAACTGCAGCTTTTACAACAATGCGGCTAATTTATGGATTTTTGTTGGGTAATTACGGTAGCTTCCTTCCGCCAACACTATCACAGTGGACAAACGAAAAGGCATTTCATTGCATTTCCTTCAGGTAATTCTTCAGATCAGCAAGTTTGCACTTATTGCACACACAACCATCCTGAAAAATATGCGCAGAAAAGAATTTGATGCAGCTTTCAAGTTGAAAGCGATCAGTCTGGCTGTCGAAGAAGGAAATAGAGCGGCTGCACTAAAGTTCGGCATTTGTTCTGGGAAAAAAAGGCATCTGAATTATGTTAATGTCATTTTTAAAAAAAATTAAATTTACGGTACTCTTCAAGTCAACACTCATTTAGCGGCATACTAATAAGAGCCAATTCCAAAGTATTTATTATCATTAAAATGCTAGCTCCCAGGAGGAAGGATTTGTTTGTATAGCGATGTTATTCACATCCAGTTATGGAGATAAATAATCATTTATCCTTTATTAATCCCCATGGGGAAATTCATTCTCTCCAATTAATCCACCATGAGCAGTAGGCCGCCAGTGACCAGGGGAGCAGTTAGGAGTTCAGAGTCTTGCTCAACAACACTTAGACACACAAGGAGGAGCCGGGAATCGAACCAGGAATTTTTTGGTTCTACGCCGCCCAAGATCAAACACACACGTGTCGTGTGTATAGTGCACTCCAGTACTCTTTTCACATGGGCACCAAAGCTCTGGCAAATACCCAGACGAACTACATGAATTAGTTTTGAACTATTGCCTCCGAGCTGTCTAGTGCAGGGTCTGCCAAATATCTGATTGGATGCAGGGATGGAAATTAAAACCTTGTTCAAAATGAGAATGGGCTTCATACATTTCAGCCAATATAACTCATGAACCTCAGAGAGGAACAATATTTTTTAATTGCCAGCAAGTACTTTTATAACAATTGTGCGGTGTAAAACGGTTGCAACTTTGTGGCTCTGGCCTGCAAGACACTTGCAAGTAGAGGTCAAAGTGAAATTGCACTTTGGTACACAGTCAGGTTAGGGTGATATTAGCCACTAGCTCGGGCCAAGTTGTGTTTGAGTGAGCACGGTAGATAACCAAAATGCAAAAGCTTCCTGTAGAGAGGGCTTCTCTCTCTAATTCTTCTGCGAACATAAGCTTTGAGACTGTCAAAAGGGTCAAAAGTTTGCAAGGAAACACTATATTGGTGTTTTTTTTAAGTTGAAGTGGAAAAAACTATTCTGAATCAAACACATTCACGAGGCTGATGCCCTATTCCTGGAAAAACTTAGATAAACAAATTTTAAAGAATGTAATAGAAAGTGTTTAAACTAAGAAAAAAGAAGTTTCAGGAAATCATGTTGGTGATAACTGATGTAGAAGTCTAACAGATTATTGGAACAGGAAGGGACTTAACTGTTTTTAGCCAGAGGCTGAACAAACACATGATCTCAGTACAGGTGGTGATCAAATCATTGTTGTTTGGTAAACAAATAACAATGCTCTATTTTTTATTCTTATTAATCCCTTGCCGGAAAGTGTTCACTGTGATTAACCCTTTATTGGCAAACCATAAGAAGTGAGCAGCCTCTGAGCAGCGCACAGCCAGCAGTTAGGGGCTCAGCTTCTTGCTCAACAATTCTTGGTGATTGAAAAGATGATTGAATGCTCTTACCACCTGAACTGATAAAGAATATGCTGAAAAATTACATATTTGATGAACATCCGATTCTTATGGAAACATGACCACATGGAAGAAGAGAAGCTCAAAGTGCATTGCATGTGTGCATAACTATGTACATCTTACCACCAGAGACTTGGCCAAGATGTTTTCTATGAGTTTGAAGTCATTGCGCTGCAGCTGCTTGCTCTTGGTGCTGGTTCCCTCAGTTTCCTCGTCCGCATAGAATCGGAAGAACTGGGATTCATCTTTGAACTCGCTTTTCTCCAAAACTGCAGATGCACACAGACACACACACGCACAATGTATGCTTCCATATCCATTCGATAAAGGTGTGTAAGCGCTCTTATTGGCTGGTCTTTAATGGAAAAATACAGCTTGGCTTGGAACTCATCTCGGTAAACTTTCTAAATCTGTGGTTCAGATAATTTAGCAATTGTTTCCTTACGTAATAAAAGTGATAAATTTGTGTGCACATGTGCAAAGTGATTTACCATATAACATAACCATCACTTTGTTTAATAAGAGGAGCATAAGAAATGCTCCTCTATGTCATTCATAAAACATATTTGGCTTCAATATAAATAAATTACAAATTAACACTGACTAAAATTTTTATCCCTGCATGTGTTTGCGAGGTTGTCAATTGGTAAGGCAACTTTCAAATAACACATATGGGGCAACACCAAGGTACCCAGCTGTTCAGAGATTTAGTGAGCATCTGGCATCATCAGGTGAACAAAAACCTTAAAAAAAAAAGGAATTAAGCCCACGCACACACACACACACACACACACACACACACACACACACACACACACACACACACACACACACACACACACACACACACACACACACACACACACACACACACACACACACACACACACACACACACACACACACACACACACACACACACACACACACACATTGGCCTGGAACCAACTCAAATGAAACAAGATCATGTGTTATATCCTCTGAATCACAGATGCTTAATCTTACCTTATCAGACTTCATAATACCGCCTAACCAACAGAAGGGTGTGCTACAGCATTTTCTACTGTATTGCAATTGAATTATGAATATATCATTAAAACATGATGTAACAATCCAACTGTTTAGATAACATTAAATAAACACCAGTTTATGACGATGATTACCCTCCCCACGAGTGAAAAAGTCATTCAAAAATGAAACCAAAGCAAATTTTGACTTATTCATATTCATTGCCTGCTTTGACAACCATTTACAGTTCCTAAAGTAAACAGACACTCCCTCACAAAAAATAAGCCCTCAAGAAACATTCTTTTCAAGGAAGGACTGGCATCGTGACTTCGAATGACGTGAGCAGGTACGTAAAGCTGAAGAGGTACAGCTTTACTATTTTATTTATCATCAGTGAACGCAATACCAACATCACAGTGGGCAAATCTAGATCACAGAACGGAAGAAGAGGACAATAAAAAACAGAAGTCAAAATTAGGGGGGGGAGGGGAACAAGGTGAAGCACACTAGATGTTGTGACTAGGGACTCTGGAAAATGTTTTGAAAATTTTGGAAATGAGGTGAGGAGTACAGCCAAGCTGAGAGGGAGATCATGGCTGTTAAAAAGGGTGGAGGGAAGGGCAGGAGAGAACAGATGAGTCTTCAGAACAGGCAGTAGCAGGAGGAAAGCTTAAGTATGAGTGTATGTGTGTCAGTGCATGCCTATAACACTAACTAAAAGAGCAAAAGAAAAACTATAAGACTACCAAAGGGGTGTCTGTAGGTGTTTAAACAACAGTGGGATCTAGAGATAACTAATCATGAAGTGAAATATGAGGTAGTGATTTTCTAAGCCACTTAGAAATGTGTCTAAAACTGTTTAATTGTGCTAGTGTAATAGTTTGCTTATGCTCTTAAACAAATTGGTTGTATTTAAGAGTTTTCACACAGTAATGTACGGGACTTTTGAAACTGACAGGTTTGTTTGGGCATTTGACTGTAAGTATGGTTCAGTGGACTGCTCAGACATTTGTGTAGCTAAACCAAACAGCTTTGTTTATGGTACGCCGCTTACTATGCTTACGTTCAACATGCCAGACTGGAAACCCAAATGCTATAATGCAATATGGCAATGATTTTACTTTGAGTTACATATGCAAAGATACAATGCCCTTTAGCAGGAACGCTATTAAAATTATTTGTAGACTCATGAAGTGACAAATTTAATTCGGCGTGTATATTTATTTATTACTTTATTTATTTATTGTGACATAAAACATTACTATTTAGGTCCCCGCCTTATCTTGGTTTGTATTTTTTGTGGTTTGATTGATTATATAATAATTTATACTTTATTAATCCCTCATGTGGAGATTTGTTCTCTGCATTTAACCCATTATGGATGAACCATTGGCAGTTGGCTGCCATACATCAGCACCAGAGGAGCAGTTAGGGATTCAGTGTGAATTAATTGTGATATCATATTTGTGACATATAAAGGGTGACATATAGCAAGCAATTGTGCACTAATTAAAATATCCAATATTGTGTCGTTTTTTGTTTTTTTTTAATTTATTATGTTGAGGTAGTGTTTTGTTCAGTCTGAGGCTAATATTCTTGACTGGACACAGACGGCAAAATATGTGATGAGTTAATAGAGCAACACACAAAGAAAACACTGGGTTGATAGTTGAATAGCAATAGCAGTGATTCATTTAATATGAACAGGAGGTGAGCACAGCTAGGTAATTTGATAATAAATGGAGGTGAGAAGAAACATCAGTCTCCTCTACAGAACATAATCTTTCTCCTATCCAAGGGTCAGCAATCTGCTTTTATCCTGTGCTGAAAAAGGAGAACTATAACCTCAACTGATCTGGATTCTGTGTATGCATGCACGGGTGTTTGTGTCCATTCTGCATGTATGTATGTATGTGTAAGCGAGAACTTAACTGACCATGGTGCATGAAGCCATTGTTGCAAAGACCCACACCAAGCATCACAGCGTCCTCTCGGGTCGAGCAGTCTCCCTTGGAAACCAAACCAATGACGCACACAGTCAGTTACATGACTATTTACACCTTTGCATGCAGAGCAGACTGCAATACCACTGGCCTCAATGACATTAATATCGGTTGGTTTTTAATATTTTAACATGTGAGCCAGGATATTTTTACAGATACTACGTATTTTTAAAAACTGGTTTAGAGGTACAAGGGTATTCGAGAAGAATTGTGAATGATACTAATGGGTTAATTCAATCAACACACTAGAATAAACAATACTTTAATATTGATCATTCTGCAGTGCATGTTTGTGCAATTATGCTAATGGGTTAATTTAATCAACCCGCTAGAATAAACAATTGTTAAATATTGATCATTCTGCAGTGTTTGTGCAAAAAAAAAGCAAACAATTTCTTGACAGATTTCTAGAAATCATCTTCAGCAGTTATATTGGAGCATCAGAGAATCAGTAGACATTTTAAAATGATGAAAATGTATCTTTACAGGATGCTTGTTGGTGTCCTTCATTCTGATAGAAATGCACTTTTATATTTACAGATACTATTTATAGTTATTCTATACATTTCCATCTCACTATAAGCTACATTCTACATTCTTGTTATACAAATGAGTATATATACTCTTGATTAATAATACATTTGAGAGCAAGTTGAATTAAAAAAAACAAAATTGCTACTTTGATTCAGAGTAGTACAAAAATATTCTTGACAAAAAAAAAAAAAAAAAATCAGTATTTTACCTTCAGAAACAATTTAGAACATACAATTACCCAAACAGATAGTTGGATTCAGTACAAGCACAATGGATATGGTTTGTACCTGTGAAAGGAGCCAGTCCACCAGTTTGCAAGCAGGTACCACAGATTTAAAGGTTTTTAAATGGTGGTCTCTGTCTCTGGAAGAAGAATTAAAGGTTTACACAGAAAACTGTATTTTTCAGGCAGACTGTCTGAAAAATATAGGCCACATTAAGATTGCATGAATTCATGACTGCATACGTGCAACAAAACCCTTTCCCAATTTTTAACAGAAAAATACTGCTTGTCAAAAGAAGAAATACAAACATATCAAGCATTCAAAAATTGACCAAAGTGCAGACCGAAGTTCCCGTACTGAAGCACACATACACAGGACCAGAAGGTTCCAGAACAGTAAAGCAGATAATGCCATGGAATGTGAGAAAATATCCTTTGCCAGTCAAGATTTTGATTGGCAAAGGATACATCAGTGGTAGCCTGATTCTTTATTTTATCTACATATTTTTGTACATTTAATTGTCTTCCTCATGATGCCAGAACACTGTGGAAAAGCATTGCCACTCAAAGTATAACCTGAGAGCTGAAAAGTACGAGATTAAAAAAATAATAAAGATAATAAATCCATTTACCAGATATTAAACTCAATGGCCGCATCCTATGACACCAATTTAGAGATGGATTAAGAGGCCAGAACACTTTACGTAATATCGAGCTGACCTGCAGGGTGATTGCTTTTGTATGTTAATAGGATCTGCAACTAGCCAAAAGCTCTTATTTATTTTTACTGATGGCAACCTATGCAGGCAGCACGGTGGCGCAGTGGTTAGCGCTTAGCACGAAGGACCCTGTCAATTCCGACAGGGGCCCTTTCTTTGTGGAATTTGCATGTTCTCCCCGTGTCTGCAAGGGTTTCCTCCAGGCTCTCCGCATTCCTCCCACAGTCCAAATACATGTGGCAGGTTAATTGGGAAAATTGCCCCGAATGATTGAGTGAGTGAATGTTGTCAGTCTATATATCTCAATTGACTGGTGACCGATCCGGGGTGTTCCCTGCCTCTCGCTCAATGACAGCTGGCATAGGCTCCAGCATCCCCTGTGACCCTGAGTGAAGGATAAGCGGTAGAAGATGGATGGATGGATGGATGGATGGCAATCTAAGCACTTCAATTAGCAATTGAGTGATGGAGGGATAAATACAGAGAATCATAGGAAAGCTTAAGAAAGCAGGAGCATTGGCAGACACTGAATCTGTGTTTCAGGTTATGGTGAATTTCACTCTTTTCTCAAGACATTATCAAATTAGTTTAGGGGGACCTTTCATTGTGGAGTGAATTTCACTCTTTTCACTCTTTTTCACTCTTTATCAAATTAGATTACACCCAACTTGAAAAATGTAACGGCAAGTTCAGGATAACCTTACATCTATAAAAATACTAATATCCTAGTCAGTCACTCTCCTGGCATGAAGGTAGGATAAGGTGGGTCTACTTTTCAAATCAAGTACAAAATAGTTTAATACAGGGGTGGGCAAACTACGGCCTGCGGGCCACATCCGACCCATTGGTCTTTTTAATCCGGCCCGCCAAAGATTGATAAAGAATTAACACTTGATGTGAGTGATTGGATCAATGAATGTGGGAGCTCAAACAGGACATTATTTCATTTTTGAAGGTACTTGAAAATTTTCCTGAGCTGGATGAAACAGATTGCGTTTATGATTCAGCCTTTACTATGGACATACTGACACACATGAATGAGCTGGACGTGAAGCTACAAGGGAAAAACTGGTTTGTGCATGAAATGCAAGCAAACGTCAGAGCCTTCAAAACCAAGCTGGTTTTATTTTCAAAGCAAATGTCAGACGAGTCTGATATATACTGTTTGCTACTGCGTTTTTTTTTATACGCATCGTACCTTGTGCCTGTCTGTCAAATTTTAAAAGCCAATACGGCCCCTGAGCCAAAAAGTTTGCCCACCCCTGGTTTGATATGTGACCTAAAAGGGAAATTTGAACATGACATGGTTGTCGATGACGGTATCGCTTCCTGTACTGTCTGAATGACAGTAAGTGGTTAGAGTCCCAGCAGAAGGGTGCAGGTGTGAAGCTGACCACTATTATTGTCTAAAGTTGCATATTCATGGTTGATGCTAGTGCTTCACCTTCCAACCCAGACCAAAAACATGCACATTAGGTACAACAAAGAAAAATTTGAGGAAGAATGTATTACTCATTATATTGGCCCTGTGACCAACTGAAGCCCTATCTAGTAAGAGCCACACCTCTTGTCATGTATCTGCTCAGAACAGCTTCTGTTCCTCACATGCTCAGAACAACTGGTATCCTTGGTAGTTGTGCAGCAGTCACAAACAGCTGATATACTAGTATTTTATAATTAAACCATCTTTGGTACTAACAAAGAAAGACCCAAATAAAAAGCAGGTATCTGAATGGTGCTGTTGATTATCTCAGTCACTGATGATTGACCAAATAACTCCTAGCTAATAAAGGGCATGCAAGCATGTTATTAGAATGTAGAAAACCTCAAAACAAAGGAAAACAGCAAGGACCTCTTTCCACACTGGGTGTAGGAAAATACTAATTATGACATAAATCCAAATTCTAATTAATTGGATTTATGCTACCACATTCAGAAAGCTAAAACCTATTTGACAAGTGTTAGATGAATACAAATACCTTGTATCAATCAAAAACTTGAGCTCAGACTTCAGACCTTTTATAGCCAGCCAATGGTTCAACCCAGAGAATGGTTCAATTTTTTTTATTTAACTTATGCCCATACAAATTAAGGCTATGAAGGCAAATGGGGGAGCAACATTCAACAGCAACATAAATGCATGCAGCTAAACCTCATTGACATCCTAATTTGAAGGATAACCTTGTAATTTGATTTGGTTAGGCAAGTCATGAAATGCTTAGATTAATAAGGTCTACCTTATACGTGAGTACTTTATTCTTAATGTTTCTTCAAGCTAAACTGAAGCATATTCTGAAAATGAGAGATAACAAGACAGGGGAACAGGAGTCCACTGACTATGTATCGAATTATGTACTGTCGTCATTCGGTCTTCCACTCCCTCCTGAATCATGTTAGTGTTTCGTCACATGAACCTCCGGTCATTAAAAATCTAGCAACTCGGGCTTGATTTGAATCTCAAAGAGATGAACTTTCAGCATGTCAACCCTGCCGCAACATCCCAATGAAGTCAAAAAGGAAGAGATCTAACAGACTTTATCACTCGCTGTCAGTTAATTTGGTCTGTCTTAGCTACCGGGGTGACATGAAGAGAATATGAGCCATTCATGAATATACAGCACATTCATAGTGGAAACTGGGAAGGCTGAAATATACGGGTAGAGGCAGTCGGGCAGGTACTTACTTGATAACAGGTGTGTGGAGGCTGTGAAGGCGGCAGTACAGCCTTACACCCTAGAAGAGAGAGAGAGAGAGAGAACAAGCCATGCTACTGAGTCATAGAGCATACACAACCTAGATAAATAAGAACATGAATGGCTTCAGGGCAACAGATTTTATCTACTGATTGTGTAAAAGACTTACCTCAAGGCCACAGATTTAGGATAGAAATTTCAAACCTAAAGATGCTGAGCTGCTTCTGAGGACAGAAGCCTGTCAAGATAACAGCCTTAATCTAATTTTAAGTTCTATGTTTGCTCAACCCTTTTTTGTTATTGAGCTGCTGATCGTGTTTTTTTTTTTTCTTTTTTTTTTTTTTTTTTAACTTTAACGGCAGAACTGACAATAAGAAAGAGGAAGTGTTACCTTGGACATTATATCCTCCAAATCACTGCGAGCCTTGTATGTTCCATCATCATAGCGGAAGCGATAGAGCACCTGCTCATTCTTGAACTGGTGCTTGTCTGACACTGAAATATCACCAGAAGAAGAAATGTGTTTACCTGTGACTCGTTTATCCTTTTTCTTCTTGTATTAAACTCAAGGTTTCTGAATCGGATGTCTTTTATAATAATAAGGCAAGAAACGAGAAATAAACAAATGATGGAAACACTGCAGTTTCAAGAGTTAACCATAACATTAAACAAAAAAGACAGGGGTAGAAAGCAACTGATTTCCATTATGATAAATCTACAGAAGCATTCAATTTAATCTAATCAGTCCTATTTAGGATGACTAATAGTTACACAAACAGAGAAGCTATGTCAGAGCAGCCAAATATTTGTGTTCCCCCACAACAAACTGGCATGGACTCAAACAAGCTGATGGTTTTCTCAGTCTAGACTTAAATGTCCCCATAAAACCAAAAGCATGCACCACAAAACAGTTATTACAAAGTGTTGAATGTGGTGAATGAAATGATTGTTGAATATCAAGAGTTCCAAAATTCCGAGATGAACTGGTGCATTCAAATGGATGAATCGTGCAGAGCGGATTGTGCTGGAGGAGTTTTACAAGATGCACTATGGAATGTTTGACTGTCTTTCATCCACAATCTCTCCACAAAACAAATGCAAGGCCTGTGAGCAGTTTTAATTTGCCAGTCTTCAAGGCATCCCTCTTTGCATTACTTTCACTGACCGCTAACTGGTGACACCTCCACTGGGCGTGCAGGCAGACGCTGTCTCCAGTTCTGCCCACAAAGAATTTCTGCTAAACTAGAGTCCTACATGTCATTATTGTATCACTCTGTGGCAAGACGCTACTGTGAGGCAGGATTTTTTTTTTTTTTGGGGGGGGTTCCTCAGGTATTCAAAAATATGCACACCAGGCCACAGCAAATTCCCTTGAGGAAGAATGCAACAAATGTTTGAACCCTTTTTGAACATACAGGAGACACTTTAGTAACAATAATGGACAACTGAATTAATATTTCCAGCTTTTTGTCTGTTTTTGATCTGTTTGTCTGCGTACGTCTGTCTGTCTGTGAGTACCTCTGAATACCAAATCCATGGATAAAAGGAATAACATGAGACACACTTGTCAAAATTGTCGCTGCCAACAAAAACTGTGACAAAATTGTCACAGTTTTTGGATCACGGGCGGTCTGTTAACTGAAAGTTCTACGCCTGACTTTGTCAACATATTCGTGGGAAACTATATGTTACCTATAAATGAAAGGAAGCAAAACACGCTTAGATGTTAGAGGATGTGATTATAAAAAAGACAACACAAACACTGTCCACTAAAATGCATACAGTTAAAGATGATGAGTGTTTCACAAACAAAAAAAAAAAGAGAGAATTTGCATGGACTATGGAGAAATAATGGTCTTTATTTGTCTCACCGTGGTGAATGATGCCATTTTCCAGCAAGGCTTGTCCCAGGTTGACCCCTTCATCAGGTTTACTGATCTCTCCACTCTCTATCAGCCATGACACAAATTCACTGAGAACAGCAAGCAAAGAGACAAGCAGTCTTAAGAGATATGCTTTATTGTTAGAATAAACATATCTTCTTTGTTTTGTTTTTGAGATTAAACTGATGTCTGGTGTGGGAATATTTTATCATTGCTGTTTTTGTTCCTTGTTTAAAATCAGTAGCTATGAGGGGTGCACATGTACAACCCCAAGTAGAGACTGGTTCTCTGGTCATAAGATTATACATTAGTTAAATGACTTTTGAGTTCACATCAAGTGCAATGCTGTCATTCTTTCATAAGCCGCCTATTGGCACAGCCTGAGACCTGCCACTCACGACACAGAACCACGTGAGGTTAGGAATGCTGTCCCCTGATTTTAGATGGCAGAACCGAAAAACAGGTTGGAAAAGGCCTGGAAATACTTACTCTCCAGTTTAAAAGCAGTGGCAAATAACAGTTAATGCACTGGTCTAAAGTTTTTTTTTTTTGTTTGATTCTGCATCCAGAGCCAAAGCTGAAAAAGCATGCTGACAGATGGTTGGAAACATTTCTTTAAGCACCAATTGCAAGAGGCAGCTGATGAAAATGGAAGATAACCAGTGATAAAGAAGAAGGCGATTCAAACTAAAGATTTCTTTGTACATGACAAGCAATGTGATGCATTACTGCAAGTGTTATTGATTGCTAAGTGCGGCTACCGCACTAATGGAAGCTCAGAGAGATAATGCGAAGATGCTCTTCATTCATATCATGAGGATGCTCACCAGTAGCTACAGATGTTGCCATCGCTCATCTAAAACTATTCTGAGGTTTCATGAAATGTATATATTAAGCTATACATGATTGTTCAATACATCCATTCAATGATACAAAGACAAGCTTAACTTCTATTTCCATACTGAGTAACATGTATTACATGAATTACAACTGTATCACGCACACGGGGCAACTCGTGTCTCAATCATTGAATTTAGACAACGTCATGAAGCTTCTGATGGAAATTATCCACTACATCCATATACATGCACTAAACCACAGTCAATTCAAAAATCTCATTGCTGAGCTGGACCAATCCCTTAAAGGTGACTTGCGGTGGCTGTCAAAAGGAAAGGTACTTTGTTGCTTCTTTGAGCTTTTGGATGCCTTCAAACTGTTCATCGAAGAGAAGGACAAGCACTACCCTGAGCCCTCAGACCTCAAGGCGATTATAGATCTGGCTTTTTTGGTCGACATGGTATAACACTTGGACAGAACCTAAACCTGAGTCTGCAGGGTAAGTCAAAATACTGCTTGAACTGGTGCAAAGTGTGTAACTGTTTGGCAACAAATTGAAGCTGTTCAAGATGCATATTCAGAAAAGAGATTTAACACATTTTCCCACTCTGCAAAATGCCAGCAGGCAAGTCCTCGTTTAATGCGGACTCAAGCTGTTTGCAACCCCCGTTGGTCACTGATGAGGCTGCAGCTGAGTCGGAGATGATCGATCTTTTTGAAGAGGACCAACTGAAGTGTGCTTTGAGAGAAGGGACCATTGAATTCTGGAAAAGTGTGCCAATGGAAAATTACCCAAATGTCAACCAAGCTGTGCTTAAGATCCTGTTGTTGTTTGGGTCAACATACGTCTGCGAGTCTCTTTTTTTTTTTCTACCCTGAAATCAAAGCATCGATCTGTTCTGAAAGACAAACATGTGAAAGAATTGCTTTGAGTGACAACAACTGGCTATGAACCAGATTTGAAAAGGATCGTTGAGGGCAAGGAATGCCAGAAGTCCCACGAAGCAACATGCATGGTAAAAATGCAACTGTAAATTACTATATTTTTGTTTGGAGACATGAACCGAACATTGAACTGAGAGTTTTTTGGTGAGACGGTGCATCCAGTGTTCTTTGTTGAAAATGACTGGCCCCTGGTCTTAGTTCTGTGGGAGTCAGTTTTTATTATTATCATGTTGATGTGTGACATTTACAGTAAATCTGGCAGAGCAGAGGTCTCTGTGTGAAAAAGAGAGCAAGAGAGTGAGGGGAAGGGATTGGGGCAGTTCATGTGTGCCCATGTGTATGATGTGGCTCTTTGTAGTAACACAGTAAAAACTGTGGCTCTTAGCCTCTGACTGGTCGGCCACCCCTGTACTAGGGCAACAGTTAGCCATCAAATAGGCAGTCAGCATTTTGGTTCTTTAAAATAAGCACTCAGACTGCGCCTGCTAGCAATTCTACCAGAAACACAAATACAGAGAGCTAATGCAAGTAATATGGGGGAAATGACTAAGTGATAACAAGTTAAGTGGGAGATAATAGCAAATTAAGAGTAAGTGAGGGAGGGCTAAAAAAAAATAGATGCCAGGAAAGACAGCCATAATGAGAGTCAGAACCTGAAGAGCTTAAATTCTTCAGATGCACTGGGGATGCAGCCTTTGTCAATAACACCCAAAAGTACTGGAAAGCCCATGTCATTATATTGCACTATTAATTCTTTGCTGTATTCTGACTCTAAATGCATTTGCAGTGCTGAGATTTCTAAATGTTAATACATGCATATAATTACTATCCAATGAAAAAAAGTACTTTTTTTTTTTCCCTTTCTTTGTTGTTGTTTTTTTAGCTGACACTGAATTCTGACCTATGGATAGCTGGCATACCCCCCCAATTGAATTCTGACACACACCGACACAGCAGAACAGGATCAGGACATGACCCTGTATGACATCCTCTGTATTATAACACATCTCATTAAATGCATGCACATTTCTGGCAATGTCTGTTGAAATTATGATCAATGTACAATTTTCTTTCCCCACCTTTAAATACTTTATTGAGCCAAATTGCCATGTTGGCATTGTTACAGAAACAAAATGGTCTCCCTAACCCTAATCTTTCACTAATCGCAAACCATGCCTTCTTCTTAAAATGTAGTGGTTCACAATATGGGGACTTACAGTTTTCCCTAAAAGGGAGGAATATCATTATGTGCTCATGACATGAGTCATACCCAATGCATAGCCAGACTTTCATAATAACGAGTCTTTTAACTGAAGCTCTGTGATGAGAGACTTTCTTGCATCCTGATGTATATATTGAATTAAATAGGACACTTGCTCAAGGGTTCAAAGAAGCTAAAGGTGCACCAAAATACTGAGCAGGAATAATTACTTCTGCCATCATCTTGGGTAAAAGAAAAATGAAATAAATCTACAATGGTTACAGATGACTGAGAGCCTGGCCGATGTCCTCAGAAAAAGATGGAAGGATAAAACTGTGTGGATATTTTGCCAAGACCTGTGGAGTCTGAATACTAGATCCTTTGAAAGCTTGCCGTTGTTGCGTAACAATGATTTGTAAGGATTCCCCTGTGCACAGCATTGCAATGCAGTCACATTCCTGGAAACCGAAGACACAAGGCACAGAATAAGCAAAGAAACTCACTTTCCCATGAAACACTTAGGCACAATGCTAAGCTTCCTCCGTCTATCCTTGATCAGGTGCCGGCTCTTGGTCATCATCATGTGATAGAGCTTCTCCCCCTTTTCTGCTATCATCACATAGGCATCCCGTTCCATTCCCAGTTTCAGGCCTATAAACACAAAACAAAAAAAAAAAGTCAGAACCAGATGGAATTGCCACATAAAGTGCCACCAAGAGACTGTCTGTATCTAAAGGATATAATCATAACCTGATTATATCCTTTGGAGTAAAGATGACACGGAAAGATGTGGGAGAAGAATTAAACGAACGAACAAAATCTTCACCCCACGCATTGAATATCTTACACTGCTGGGGTAGATTAAGGACTATTTAGGGAAATAAATTTACAATTCCTTTCCTCAGATACGAACATAAATCCGAGCTATGGGGCGAAAGGGTGTCATGGTGCTCTTAAAGCAGATAAGCAGGCTTTTGCCTGAATGACAAGGTTATGTTCTAGTATTGTGCTGATGGAATGTTGCCGGGAACAGAGCATGGCGGGTCTGATCTGCCACAACTGGTTTAAACAAACCCAGGTGTTAATCTCTGTTTTGTAAGTTGTTGCTGAAAAAGTTCAGGAGGGTGATACAATTTTGATCTAGTGTTGATTTCTTAATCTATTGAGTATTTCTACTTTTTTGTAACTATTCTTCGTATATAAGGAGACCATGTATGGCCCCATTGTGGGTTCTCTCACCACAATAAAACCCATAAATATGATTTTTGGCTGCTTAACCTCACTTTGGGGTTGATCAACTTCCTCACTATAGGACTTCCAAAGACATTAAAATATACCGCAAGACTAATCACACTGCTAAACCTGATGATAAAATATCAAGATATTGCTTCTTCAGTGAACTTGAGATAGATAAAAAATATTTGTTTCCTGAAATCTGGGTGACTAGCTTTTTGTCTTTCAAGATAAGCTAACTTTATTGATCTCCATAGTGGAAATTCCTTTGTCACAGCAGCGTAACAGTCATATCAACAAAAAAAAGTAAAATAAATATGGATATAAATAGAAATAGAAAAATAGAGGACCGCAAGACATCCATGAATAAATAGATAGCAGATAAACAGACAGCAAAAAACAACATCAGGGATAACAATGGACAACATCAAGGAACAGTGAGGGTGAAAAATACACAACCAGAACTGAATGACAATATGAATAGAGTGGCAAAAATAAATAGCAATGAATAAAAATAAACAAAAATAGACAGGATGTGTGCGGGCTGGGACAAACAAGAATAAAAAAAAAAAAAGACAGCAGCTAGAGCATGACGTGAATGGTTGAGGTAGTGAAAGTAGTACAGATGCACCTCAGGCCGGTCAGAGTTGTGTGCGTTCTAAACTGCTGTTATAGAGTCTGATGGCCGTGAGCACAAAGGAGCATCCTAAGCATTCAGTTCTGCACCGGGGTGGGATGAACCGTTGGCGGGAGAGGCTGCCCATCATGCAGGGGTGGGAAGGATTGTCCAGGATAGCTCCTAGTTTGTCCTTCATCCTCCCCACAGCCACCGGTTGAAGGTGGTCCAGGTTCAGTCCCACCACCGACTTTCCTCACCATCTTGTTGAGCTTCTGACCTCACCAGTCCTGGCGTCGCCCCACCAGTACACGATACCGAAGAAGAGTGCGCTGGGTACCATAGACTGATAGAGGGTCTTGAGGAGCCTGCTACAGACCCCAAAACGACCTCAGTCTCCTCAGGAAGAACATCCTGCTCTGACCCTTCCTGTAGAGTGCTTTTATCACGGTGTTTGCTTTAATGGAAAGAGTCCTAGAGTCTCAGAGTGAGTTAATTATTGGTCCGCCTTAGTTTATCCTGATACTGCAGCTGCAGACATAACAGGGTGGAGTTTTTACTTCTTTTCAATTAATTGTATGACTACGCAACAGCGTTTGTCTAGATTGTACCATGTTGATAAGTGTAAAAGGCATTGGTCCATGATCAGCAACACCTCACACGACCCAGTTAATGCACACAGGTCCTAAAAATGTTTCCCATTAGACTCTCCGTATGAATTTTACAGTTTATTGTTGTTTTGATTAGTTTCTTACTAGCTTCTTGGCCAAGACACACACCCATGTAGTGTGGCCTATCCTTGCCTTTTTTGTTCCACTGATGCTCTCAATGAACACCAAATATGTTAAAAACAATAACGACCAATTTGGCTCTCCACCAAGAGATTCAAGATTATCGTGTTTATAGCTGCTTTTCTGAGATCTGCTTTATATGGTAGTTCCTTAATAATTCTTCTATTCAGTTTTATCCCAAGTCAAATTAGCACTACTATCTCAACCCACAGTAAGGAATCTATACATTTCCATCTCTCCTTTTCCTTTTCCATCCATAACAGATGGAGCCAGGCAGCTGGACTGACCTTTTGGCATCATTTCATCCTAGCAGGACAAGGTGAGAGCAAAAGTAGCAGATGTTTTCTTTTCATTCTAGTTTGATGTATTCAATTTAACATTTCAGACAACTTTGGTCTACTACCTCACTATCGCAATGAGGGATATAAAAGCACCACACATATATACACATACATACACACACACACACATATACATACATACATGTATGTATGCACACACATGTCGGTATGTATGTGTATATATATATATACACACACACACACACACAAACACACATATATGAATATATACACATGTCTATACATATATACACACACACATATATATGTATATATATATATATATATATACACACACACACACACACATACATATATACATACACAAATATATATATACACACACACACACACATATATATATACATACACACACACACACATATACATGTATGTAGCTAAATTGTGATCACCAAATTTTATCTCTAAACCTGTTACTAGTATCAAAGTTATCCAGCTGAAGTATGTAGTAGGGTATTGAAAGCAAACACCTTTTTAGTTACATTATGTAATGAAAACATTTTTGAGCATTTCATGGCAAAAGTTCAAGGACAAACAGTTCGAAAACTCAATTTTTCTTACTGAGTCTTTGGAGTTGCTGCATTGGAGGCCAAAGATGGAGTCAGGGTTATATTACATTTGACAGCAGCTGAAGTAGATTTAAACAATGAGTGTCATTGAACAACAGACGGAGCCTGTCCTGCAAAGAGGCCCCTCAGCTTCTGGTCCAGCTGTCAGAGTCCGTCTTATACTAGTGATTGCTGCCTTGCACTAAGAGGGAAAAGTGCACTGTCTAACCGATGCATTTTGCCCATAATTTCTCTAAAATCAATGAAAATAAACAAAAAACATCAGGGCATTGATTGGGTTCACAGACATACACGGAAAAGGAAACATTAACTAGGTCATGTCAGGGAAACCAATAATGCATGAGGAGCGGAATGAAGAAAATATACTGGCAGGATTTCCAGTACTCGGGACTTTATCACATTGCCGTCTAGACTAAAGTAGAGGTGAGAGAAAGGTAGCACACAGAGATAGTGTGTGCTGTAGGGTGGCTAATGGAAAGGGAGAGTGTGGGGAAATTAGGCACTGTGACTGATCTGGCATCTGTTAGCCTCAGGTCGGTTTCCGCCGGGTTGTAACCAAACACCACAAGCTGCTTCACAGACCCCCATACTTATTTTTTACTATGAGCCCTTTCATTGCTCTATCAGATGCTGATTACATCTAATTCTGCTATAGATGCTGTTAATGTAGGCCTAAATTACAAAGCTACTTTACCAAGTTGTGAAAACCCATGTGCAGCAAACCCGCTGTGCATTTTAGGGATTTTCAAGCAAATCATGTTCAAACGGCTTTGAGGATCAATTTTGACTTTTAGCCATCAATGCTATCAGGTGGCTTGTAGCATATTGCCACAATTCAGTTTGAAGCTAGTCTCACTGTGTAATGCACAAAACACAACAAACACAGATGGCCAGATGGCCAGCACTAAACAGGTGGTAACACATTTTCAGTCATAGAGGGAGGGAAAGCAACTTAAGGTGTAATACTAATATCTGTTGGCATCGCTGATCTATAATGTGGGGTTTATTGTTTCCTTATTAATGAATGAAGCATTTCTCCTTCTATGCGACTACTGGTGTCCAAAGCAGTTTCTTTAAGCATTTCCACATTGTGATAAAACCAACAACAGAAACCTGGGCAACTGTGTCTGAAATATTAAAGACAAATGCTTTTGTTAAAGTATAAATAGATTTTAATAAAAACAAAAGGCGCTATTTAAGGTTTTCGTCTGAGATAATGGTGTTATGGGCATTTTCGTCTGAAATGATAATTGTGATTAAAAAGTCACCTCGCTTCAGGCTTTGATTAGCTGTGACCCTTTTACATAGAAGGGGTGCAATGTCTGTTTCAATGTTAAGCACAAACTGTCATGGCAACCTCTGCCTGGTACACAGGTCAGCTGGGTCAACTCTACACGTCATGTCACCTAAGCCTCTATTTTCAAAACAAAGGCAGGCAGCTTGTTCGAGGTAGGACATAACCGTAGGATAAAACACTGTGCGGGGTCATGCATAGTCGCTGCTCTGTGTCATCTGAGGGAGCCACCTCTGAAATGACATTAATGTGCACTGCAACATACAGTGGGTGTTAGGACTGCAAAAGCCCAACGCACAACTAGATCAACGAGCAAGAAATCACAAAATGAAGAGCGACAGAGAGAACATGTATTTCCAAGGACAGACAAACATCGGTATTAGCCACAGTGTTTCATGAGTTCCAGGAGGTACAGCAGGAAAAGTGAGATAAATTAACCTGAGGTGAGAACTGAGAGGAAATTCTGATAATACACTGACTGGTTTCATCCAAGACAGCTACCCAAGGTTTTTGTGTGTTTGTTTTCAGTCACGTGAAACTTAAGTGCAATGAAAAAAAAAAAATGCCGTTACTCACTCTCTCTTTGCTCACGTTCCCTCAAGATGGCATCGAGCCACCTCTGCTTGTCCTCTGCATTTTTGGCCATGCAGACAAACCACTTGTTTTTTGCCGTGTTGTGAATCTTCCAGCCATTTGTCACCGTGTAGTTGTTGCTGTGGTAGTCCGCTGCAAAGGCATGTGGAAAGATATCCATATGATTTTTTTTCCAAAGACATCAGTCATCAGTCACAGTGAAAAGCATTTTTAGAATTTGTAATAAAGTAGGGTAAATTCTTGGGATTGGTTACTATAATATACCAGCATATCGGCGTACAATATGTAGTACCAATATACCTGAGTTCCCTTTAGAATTCATGGAGCTCAGTTTAACTTGAAATTATATCTTTAGTGTAAATGTTTTACATCATCTTTGTTTTTCAGTCTATCCCTCTTCATCATACAGTATCATCAGCATTTTTTCCTTTATTTAAAATTACACACACATACAGTAAACATACACTTTGAAGAAACAAGTGTTATTAAATTCTGCTTATAAACGTGTCTATCACTGGGTAAAGAATGTACCAGAAGTTAATATGTATTTCTCATCAGAACACAACATCTTTTCCCTGACTTGTCAAAAAACCCTCTTTGTAACCATTCTAATTTTATCATCCATTTAGTTGCAGGTGAGCCGCTCCTGAATAATGAATGGCCGATAATGGGGTGCATTAGTCTTATGCTCAAAGGTCATATAAATAGATCTGATACTGCAGGGCCCACAGGGAGATGCTCCGGCGGGTTTAAGAAAAGTGGCCTGAGATGGGAGTGGCGCATAATTCAGTCTCGAGGTTTTATAGTTGTTTTTTTTTGCTTTTCTTTCAAAAGCGACATATTCAAAGGAAACTAATGTACTGACAAGCTGAAATGGAGAGAAGGTCGATTTATCATGTAGACAACTTTTTTTTTTTTTTACTTTTTCAGACATGTCAGTCAAAGACTGTGGGACTGGTTATAGTATATTTTAACTATTGGTCAGTGCTTTAGTTCAAAGTAATTGGTCGTGGATGAGCTCTGAGAAATGAAAAATAACCATCAAAAGATAATATATTATCTTATGACAGATTAATTTGTAAGGTAAGATCATTTAGATTCCTAATGTCCTCACTTTGGACTTTTTTTTTTTTTTGAATCTGACAATAAAATCAAATTAGGATTGCTGCCCATTGCTGGCATTCTCACATCTAATTTATTCTAAAATTCAAAAAGCATTTTTTAGATAACAGCGATGTGATTCAAACAAATATTTATCAAACTGTTGTAGAATACTATATGTATATGTTTTTAGTTATCTTAAAACCTGATCAGAATGATTTCTGCAAAAAGTCACCAGATTAGTAAAGCTTCCTTACTCGTGTCTATTTTCTGCTGGATTATTGGTTCAGGGAAATTAGAAAAACATAACTTCTAAATGTTGGACACTTTTTTAAGCAGAGGTGGTAGCTTTTGCGTTTTCTTCCTTCATCAGATTAAACATCAGATTAAATGTTGTCGGCAGGCACCACACAGAAAGAAAAAAAAAGTCATGCAAGATAGTCAGTATGGAATAGAAAAAAAATGAAAGAGGAAACATGTGAGATGAAAACAAAATGTTTCTCCACAAGCACGGGACACATACCAAGCCTTGCTACAATTCAAAATAGCAAAATAAGCCCAGTGTCAGAAAAACCACAACTGACTGACAGAGGAGGTATTCATCGTTGGTGACACATGAGTGAGCATGAGTGTCGTTCTCTCTTTATTTGTAACAACAGTTCAACCCCATCCTGAACAGCTCGTATCAAAAGGTGTTATGTAGCGAGCTGCATCCTGTGTGAAAGTATGATGAAACCCCACCCAAACTGTCAACAGGTAGAGAATATATTTCCATCTACCAGCCGCTACATGTCTAATGATGTAATCTGAAAACTATTGGCAGATAACAAGTAATACGTTTTACTGTTATTGCACAATCCAAGTGTCTATACATCTTGGTTCTTCAAAGTCTGATTACAGTTAATACAGTGGTTGATTTAAAGGGTCACATGAAATGGTTAAAGAGAGTATCTGAAACTGAACCAGCTCGGAAAATACAAACCTGTTCCATCTTCCACATTTTCCACCTCCATCACCTCAGTGTTGATTCTGCCTCTGAACACATAGAGGGGTCCGTTGATAGACTTGGTCCGCTTGGTGGATTTCTTTCCAGAAACCCTAGGAAATGAGACAGCTCTGTGGTTACACTCAGCATGGAAAACATCCAGTGATGCCAGTGTGATAGTTGGGGGGAAAAAAAATGAAAGTGCTTTACAAATGAATAACCTGTCTGAATAAATTGGTGTGGGGATTTTTGCTAAGGTTTTCCAGGTCTGGTTTCCTTGTGGTACTCTGTCAATAAAAATTTATTTGAATGTATTTCTTGGCATGTAGTGGCTAATATATAGAACAACTGGGTGATGTGGGAGGAAAAAAACAGACTATCACAATACTCCACCCCTAATTGATCTTGTCTGAATTTTCTGACACCATCTCATGTTTACTGCTCCTTCTCGCGAATTTGCTCGCTGATTTGTTGATGTTTTTTTAGAAAACTTCTTGCAGACGATGAGGTGATTTGCTTTCATTCATATATATCTTTTTCTGAATTATAGCTCATTTTAGAAAAGCTACATTTATCACTTGATATTTGTATCTTTTTAATATTTGTTACTTTATGTTTTATTCTGATATTTAAAAAATGTAAGATTCAACACTGACTGTAATATTATGTGATATAATCGTGCATAACTGACAATATTAGATGTAATTTCATTTTGCCCAGCACTAATGTACTGTATGTTCTTTCTCATATTACATGTCTCACCTGGACTTCCTCTTACAATAAACCAAAAGATTATCAAACAGGAAGAAGACCCGTTCTTGAATATTGCCTGCTGAGATTTTTAGGAGATTTCCATGAAGCAGCAGCTCCGTGCAGATATCTGTAAGGTTGGTTCCCTGAAAATGAAATAAAAAATAAAAGATTAAGAGGGCTGATTGCTGCCAGTCATGCACAGCAGTAAAATTTTAGAGTTTTTTTTCTCTCACTACAGCAAAGAGATTCTTTTGTCATTTTCAAAGACAAATGAATTCACAACCTTTTTTAAACAATCTAAAAAAAAAATTGTCACTGTTGACAAATTTGTTTCCTTCTAACAAAGGCAGAAAATAGTCAACATATATGAACCACACACAACTGCAATTTACACAACAGGTTTTACGAATTGTGGTATAAATTTAAAGATGTTCCCTACAGAGAAAATTAAGCACAATCTGAATGTTGTCTTGTAGCAACATTACAGATCTTTCCTTTTCGAGGTGTTAACACACAGTAGTTAAGAATTAATGAATATGACTGCAGGGATATCAAACTGCAGATATAAGCAAATATTTAAGTCAATGAGAAGCACAAAACACTACAGTTGTTGAGAGGAAGCACTCAGACTTTTTGCCTTGACCCAGTTTTAGTTTCCTATGAGACCTGAGGACCAACAAAAAAGAAAAAAAAAAAAAGACATCCACTCAAACAGCTGTATGTGCACAGAGGAAGGAAACACAAATGCACGACATCTTGGGGCTTTAAATGGAAATGTCCCAGTGCTTACTTCCTCATTGTTAAACAAACTTAACAGCTGAAATTTGGAAAATTTCTTGAACCTGTTCGATACAGTCTGTTTAATCAAACTATCGATCTGGAAATGTCAAAGTTCATGATATTATGATAACATGATGACTTGTTCACGACATCAGATTCGGTTTTATGAATTATGCATAATTTCCAGGAACTAATCTTCACTGTTTTACATTCACTTCAACAAAATGGAAGCCTCATTCACTGATGCATGCTCTAGTACCCAATAACCTGGGTAAAAAAAAACAAGGAAGTATTCCAGATTGTAATAAAACATCAATATCCTCAGAATCTGAAAAAAGTTGAAAACCTGCTGATATCAAAAGTGAGAACAGGACAGATTACAGAATTTCCATTAGTCACCGTTAAATGGATCATACTGCTATGAATCATCCGGAACTAAATACACTCATGAGTGGAATAAGGCAACGTCCCCAACTACATCCCCACAGGCACACACATATATACCAGATTTGGTTTTCACCGTTTCACCGTCTTTGCGGACTCTGACACCCGTCCACCAGGGTGGGAAAACCCCCTGCTGACCACACCCACTCTCAAGTGTCTGTAATTGATTCCCATGAGTGTAAATTTATGATGAATGACGATCGCTCCCGAGTTCATAGGGACACACATCCACTGGGTCTGGGGGAGGGGATCATATTTCAGACCACTAAGTCTAACTAATGTTAACAGTGCTAAGCTGAGGAGTTTTAAAGTGCTGACTTTTCATATCTACAAGTGCATATGACAGTATGTCGCAGAGTATCATTAGGGTGAGTCTGGATTCCTGCCTTTATAACGTAAGTGGCCAAAATCACGGCAGCCAAAAGAACATGCAGTGCACACTTTTTCTGAGCAGCAGAAATGCATCTGGGCCTAATTCCTTCTCCATTAGGGCTGGAGGTAAATGGCCTGGAGAGTAGCTGGTGAGAGGCGAGAAGAGCGGCGCTAATGATGTTAAGCATCCTTGGAGGGGGCAGGGTTGGGGTGAAGTGCCTTCTACGTAGTTGCTCGAAGAGAAAAAAGAAATTGCTTCTCTGGAGCAGAAAAAATAGATTTCTGCCCTAATAGAATCACACCTACATGTGTTTTTTTTTTAAACAAAACTTTAGACTATGGCTGCAGACACTTGGTTACGATGTTGTTTTGGCAATGATCCGTTTAAAAGTAGTTGTTTCTCTAATAGCTCTATTAGACATAATACACCAATTTAATTACATCATACAAGTTCACACATATTCATATAAAATTGCGTTAATTGGTGTTAATCAGGTAATCAATAATCCAATTTTACAAATGCCAAGGCACATAAAACATCCTTTTACTTGAACCAGTCAGATTAGTCATACCTTTGGTGTGAAAAATGACACAAAAACCAAGGTTTCAACTTTTTGCCCATATGACGTGTGTATTCCATTTCTTATTGCCTGATGACAACTTTTAGTAGAGTGACCTGTTTGTTGCATTAATAATCGATAAATTGAATAACAATCTGTTTATTAGAGCAAAGTCAAAGCTGTTTCAATTGCCTTGTGGCACAAATATAGGCAACACCAAAGAGAGTGGTGTACGATTCCATTATGTTTTCATTGAAGCTAAATTACTGATATACACCAGCTGAACGAATATCTCTTTTCTTTTGCTTGGGTTGATTAACTATGACTAGGGTCAAATTATGATGCTTTTTCTAAAGGAAAGGAAAAAGATAGTTTTGAACCATAGACAGTGGGATGTGCCTTTGAGGCCCACTCTGAGTCCATCCTTTACTTTTTCTTCCTCTGCCCCTCCACTGGTCCCCTCCATCTACTGCCCCTCGTGCATGTGAGACTGGACCTCTGCTTCCAAGATCCTTTCTGATTGGGCAGCGTGCCTGTTGGCATCCCCCTTGGCACCCTGAGTGGGTTGATTGTCCCATTGGTCTCGACTGAGACAAGGCCTCTGTTGTGGTGAGTGAGGGAGGCGTGAAAAATGCACCGGACCCTTCATTCGGCTCCCAAGCCCCATCCGTGGCCCCTGCAGTGGCAATTTTGGATGCAGTAGCACTTAACTCTTCAGATAGATGGAGGCCACGCTGGCCACTATCGCTCTAAAACAAGTCTCGGTTGCTTTTATTCCTGATAGAGAGTTCTTCCTTTGGGAGAGCATGTTGAAATTACGCTTTCATTCATCGGTTTCAAACGGATACATCATCCTTTGTTTGTTTCATTTGGCCCATTTAATTTTGCATCAAGACAGCAGCCACCGCTCTTCCAGCGGAGTCCCTCAGTTCATTTCCAATCTTACCTCCCAACCCTCAATGTGAGACTGCAGTTGTTCCAATGCTTCTAGTTTCTCCATTTGCCTCTTGGTTTCGTTGATGTTGGAGCAGACAGCCTTCATAGCCTGCAGAGCCTCCTCCACAGCTGGATAGTCTGCATGCTTTTTGGGGGTCCGCTTCAGCAGTTCCTACGGTGGGGAAAAATTAAATGTGACGCATATTACTCAATGAAGCAACATAAAATTGTTTCAACACTCTTAGGTGAAGTCCTGACCATATAGTTGACTGTATCAAAATCAGGAAGGGCTAGCAAAAATTGACAAAAATGAAAGTCAAAATATTCTGAACAGCATTTTCCCATGACATTTCAAAATGGGTAAGTGAATTTGCTGAGGAAATTGGCAATATCTTCACTAAATTAGGAGAAAATAAAATGGGTGATGATCCATGTTGATCGTAAAAATACACAGAAGAATCACAAAACAGTATGATAGTAGCATTTATACGCCCCAGCGCTATTTTCAAGCCAAAAATGGAGCATCGGTGATTGCAGAAGATTTGTAATGTCTTCGTCCCAAAATGCAGGATAAATCAAAATGAGTCATACAGTATTGTATGAAAAGCAAGTGAGGAACAGTGTAATTTTTGCAGTACCTTCAGCAGTAGAGGGTACTTGCAGATTCTCTGAATGGGAGTGAGAAGGTAACCCTCCAAGGGAATATCTGTGCTTTTCTTTCCTCCAAGTAACATGCAATGCTGAGGAAGCATAGAAAGTTGAAATTACACACCTTTAAACAAAAGGCAGTTGACCTTGATAGTGTTTTTTTGCCCCATATCTAAGTACTTTGCATATTATACAAGGCCAAAAGAGGACAAAAATAAAAAAAATATATGTGCAAGAACAATGACAGATGCTTATTGCAGTGTGTGTGTGAGGGGTGAAACCTATGATTGCAGCGCAGTGATCTCTGTCTTGAAGCAAAACTAAAGGTTTGATACATAACTACATTCAGAAGGCTCCTTTACACACAAAGAAAGATCTCTTTCAGAGAATCATTGCATTATTATTCCAGGGGAAGTCTCTTCCTCTGACTTTGCACATAATTTCTTATTATGATCTTCCTGATTTTAAGCGATTTCCAATTAATTTTCCAGACATTTCTTGATGATTTATAGATTACATTTTTCTGACTTTAAAAATTACTATTTGGAATTTTTCCCAGGCAGTACAATACAAGCAAGCAATTGTAGTAAGGTCAGAAGGAGGTTGATTATCCTATTTTTTAACTTAATCAAGAAAGGAAACAAAAGTTGAGGTTTTACCTGTCAAATGATGTTTGCACACAGACAATGTGATTAAATATTACAGTATTCCTTACTTTAAAAAAATCCAGGATGCACAGCCAATATCAAATAGATCTCATTATCTACCGAGGCCCGCTTGGGATTTAAAATTGTCTTCAAATACAGATGAAAATGACTTTATATTGAAATAAAGAATAGCTTCTCTGCTATGTAACCCAAGAACCCTCTAGATATCCGTACATTTCAGTGGATCACTACGAAACCTCAAAAATTGTCTCTACTTTTTCCCAGAAGACTTAGGCTTTAATAAACCGCCTTCAAGAACCAGCTGAAAAGATGGTTTCTTCAGAAGTCGGGGGTTACAGTTACAGTCACGGTTTCTCTACGCTTTGTATTTTGCAGGAAAGCTGGCTGTCAGTATGCGATGAGCTCATGGGATGTGATGAAAGATCAAAAGCAGCCATGCAGATAAACCACTTGAGTGTTCTCCAGTGGGAAAAAAAGCAGGAGATCAGAACACCATTATAATCATATGGCTATTCCTTTCAGCTCTACAATGGGAAAGAGAGGATGTTGGAAGAAGCATTTTTTAAAGGAAGTAAAGTATATTGTAGATGATTATGATTGCAGAGCTTTCTATTTCTAGTATATTAATGTCTCGTTTTTTTCTCTGTTTCTCTCCCATACCCTCCTTACGGTCTAAATCTTCACAGATTTAATGTGGTTTCATCTTCTGCTTATTTGTAATCTGCCAGCCTAAAGCCAAAATTCCCTAAGTTCTTCACTCTGACCTCCTTTTGCTTCTGCACTTCTCTCTCGTCTTCAACGTAATTAAAACTGCCTTTCTGCTTCATTCTGGTTTCAGAAGCACGCTTAATTATTCGATACGACTGGCATGGAAATAGTTAAAAACGGAGAAAAGAACATTTTCAGTTATATTAACGCTTAAAGGAACTACAATAATTTTTATCCCTCTCACTATTAATTACATTAACAACTTGGTGCTGGGGAAATCGTTTCATGTCAAGGACAGTTTCTCTTAATTTTTTTGTCATTGTTTTAAAGAAAAATGAGACTAGGATTTGGATTTTACTTGCACATCTTTATGTTCTGAATTTTCATTTATTAACATGATCAGGTGCTTTATAGTCTTAAAAACATAGCAACATAGGTCTGACTCATATATGTGCACATTTCCTAAAAATGTGGCACATTACATGAAATGTCACACAACTCTGCAGGCAATTACAACAAACCCAATAAAAATATATAAATCTATGAAATGCTGAGGGTTTAAATCGAAGCATCAAAGTCAAGGGACAATTTCTTTCTACGCTTATTACAGTTGTTGATAAATGGTTGTTATGAAAGCAAAAATGTTCCACACGGACTTTGCAAATCCCCTACATGACTAGAAGAAATAAAACAGCACAGCACACAGTGACACACTGACCCCACTGTTTCTATTTTGTGGGTCAGAAGAATGTCATGGAGGCAAAAGATCAAGCAGTAACAAATTCCGGGCATCAGCCAATCCTGACAATTTCTGCCAGCAGTAAACAGCTGGCTGCCTGAGAATCTGCAGATGATTTCATTAACAAAACTCCCACACAAAGGCCCCTTCGCCATTCTAAGTTCCTTGTCCCGAAAGGTTCAGGTGTCAAAACATGGAAACAGCTGGCAGCTGAAACACTGAGATCAACACTAAAGTAACTTTGATGATAGTTGCATCCTGTTCAGGCGGGAAGGACTTTCCGACCTTGTTATGCTTTCTGCCCTTTTATAAAAGTGTTACCACTGACATGGATGATTTAGCAAGAGGGAAAAAGGGGAGGTGGGAGATGGATTAATGGAAGGAAGAAGAAATAAGTGAGAGGGCAGTCGAGAGGCAGTGCGAAATGTGAAGAAAGAAGGTAAGAGATCGAGAGGATAAACAGTGGTTTTACTTGCTGTTTTTTTTTTTGTATCGTAGTAAAATAGGATAAAATGAGTATAAAAAGAGGAAGAAATCCATGGAAATGTAGAAGAGACTTACCAGTAAGAAGGTCCTGATATTGGGGATCTTGTTGAGCTCCATGAGTAGTCGCAAAGCCTTCTCATGGTTACTGCAGTACTCACCATATACTGAGAAACTGTCCTTCTGCAAAGACAAATAAAATTGCTTGGGATCGCTGGCAAAATCATAAATTAATGACAATGCGTCAGTTACTAGACACATATTCGTTTGAGATGTGCTCCTGTGTGAGGCACAGTAAATAATTGTTCTTTTGGGTTTCTTATTACTGAATGTAGGATAAGAGAAGACTGACTTCATTGCTCTCATTACAGGGAAAGTCAATCATCACAGCAGCATTACACAGTAGAAAAGTGTGCAAATAGTAATAGAAAGGATATGCAAATTTTAAATGATATAGATACAAATAAAAAAAGGGGCTATGTACAATATGTACAATAGAATATACAAAAATATAAAAATCCAAAAGGAAATAAAAGAAATGACAGTAACCAGGAGGTGAAACCATGCACACATTATGGGACAATGCTCGAGATGGACAAACTGAAAGTGTTATCTGAAACAGCACGGTACATGAAATCCAAAACTGCAGGTGCTCCATCCCTGCTCTCAATTTCAACTGCCCCCTTTCACTTAAAAAGATGGCTTAACCAAAACCAAAATAACAACCAGTCACCAATGACAGTTGCATGACAATCATCTTTTCAGGATTTATACGAGTCATTCCATTAAAGGATTAGAGTTTTTGAGCATGAAAGTTTACCTCTGCCATCATCTAGGATTGTAAAACGTCCGATAACAGACATGCAAACCAATGGTTTGTGTAGTTTTACCTATGCAAATGCATATACTGACTAGGTTACAAACAGTATATCATTCCTTGATCTGTTGCGCTCTGTTCGCCAGCAGCTGCAACAGAGGCAGCCAAACAAGACAAACACCTGTTTGTGGAACTTCTGGTCTGAACCATTTCACTAGTAGGAGCTGCAAATCTTTTGTAGATGTTTCAGAGAAGTGCAGCGCAACCATTGGGCAGCTTAAACCACAGAGGCAGGAAATCAAACACAACTAAGACCTGATTTTTGCATGTGAGTAAGTGTAACAGCACAAATTCTGCCCCAAGGGAATGTAGCCTCAAGGGGACCCAAGCCAATGTTCTCCCAAAGTAAGAGAAGTATGACAGGGTGAGGTGTGCTGTGGGTGTGACAGCACCTTCATGTTAGCAATTATGATAGTCAGATGAGGTTAAACTAGAATCTCCATGGACGATGATGTTTACAGATGACACTGTAACAGCTGGGAGTAGGTGGATGAAAATCCAGAGTGGAGGTATGCCCTGGAAAGGAGAGGGCTGAGGGTGTTTAGCCGCAGCAAGACAGAATACGTGTGAATGAGAGGGACCCCATTGTGAGGTTACAGTGAGTAGAGCTAAAGAAGGTGGAGGACTTTAGGTTCTTAGAGTCAATGTCGGCAGCAACTGACAGTGTGAAAAAGAGATGAAAAACAATGTGCAAGTAGGTTGGAACAGGTCGTATGATGTGCGATAAAGGACATCAGTGAGAATGAAAAGAAATGTGTACAAGATGGGGATAAGACCAGCAAGGAGGATGGGTAAGATCAGGAATCCAGAAGTCAATCAGAGGGACAGCACATGTTAGATGTTTTGGCAATAAAGTTAGAGGCCAGACTGAGATGGTTTGGGCCATGAACAGAGGACAGATAGTGAATATATTGGTAGAAGGATGTTGAGGTTGGAACTGCCAGGCAGGAGGCCTAGAGGAAGCCCAAAGGGAAGATTTATGGATGTGGTGAAAGGAAAGGGAAAATGAGGTTTGTTGGTGTGAAAGAAGAGGATATAGAGGATACGGTTGGATGGAAGCAGATCATTTGTTGTGGCGACTCCTGAAGGAAACAGTCAAAAGGAAAAGAAGACAATTTAAGTGTAAGAGTACCAGTGGGAGTAAACAGCTGGAGCAACAAATGGCATTTACCCAAGTTTCTGTAAACAATTTCATATAATGCATCAAGTGTAGGACGGTCAGGATTTGTAGACATATATGTACCTCATATACCCAAACATTGTTCTTAATTAGTCTGTCATAAGAGTGTCATCTGTAGTGGATACCATGTTCTTGACACAGGATTGTACTACAATTTCCAAGCATTTTTGGACCGCCATTGCCATGTCTATTTGGTTAAGATCAGGAATTGACCGATGACGGCATTAAAAAACTACATAGTAAAAGTTGGGCTTGATAACACGTCATAGGAATGACAAATGAGTGTTTCCTCAGTCACTGACTCAGTCACTGACTTAACAGGGAAGTCACTGACCGTGCAGCATTAGCAACATAGATACCACAATGACCCCAGATGTATTTTGTCTACACAGTGCATAACCAAACAATTTGACAGGCTATGGCAGGGGTGTCAAACTCAAATACAAAGTGGGCCAAAATTTAAAACTAGGATAAAGTCGCAGGCCAACATTGATATTTATTGAAAAAAATCTTATTCCAGATATAGCAATGAACCCAAACAAGTTTTGCTTAAAAACTAAATATGGAATAAGCATAGCCTAATACTATACAATATATAACTTAATATTGCACACATGCAAAATCCTGTTTTCTGCCTACGTAGCAGGGTGCCAGTATTAGCATAAGGTCGCTATGACTCCTGTCAACAGAGGAGGGGGCGTTTATGGGTCTTGTTATGAATTTTGTGCCAAAACACCAGCAGAAAATTCTGGGATTTGTAGAACTAGCGGTACATGCACTGTAGACTATACCAGCAGGCCAGCTCTAGTAGTCATTTGGTATGGCTTTGCGAATTAGAATTACAGTGTGGGCCACATTTGGAGTTTGACACCTACGAGCTATGGTGTCAAAATCTATGAAGAATTCAGAAAATGTCTCTCAAGTGTATAACTTAAGGTTCAGGACTGTTTTGATGGCATATTTTTGTGAATAACGTCTGTGTCGGGAAAATCCAGACACCAAATGATTGTCTTGTCAGACTATTATTATTCTTGTTGACAATTCTCTGCTTAATGGGTAAAATCTTGCCAGTCTGCACAGGACACTTTAATTATATATAAGTGAGAGATTCCTTGCAGGAATTACTCTAACAAGAACAAAAGAGTCCTGAAAATTAGCCGGAAAAGTCCTGAACACACAAAGGATACCCAAAAATCGGAGAAGTCAAAAACAAAAAACACACACGCGCACACACACACACACACACAAACTAGTGCTAGTAGTTCTGTTTGAATATTTAGATTTTATTATGGTGAATCCTCATTTAACTTTGTGTATGTGCTGCACTTTAGTGGCAGAACCTGAAATAAGCGTTTCACATCTCAATCACCAGTCCACACAAGCACAGCCTGCCTCTTTGCAGTTTCTTTTGCAACCAAAACCCGTATTTCCTTTCCACAGGTGACAAGGAATTCAGCCACCTCAGGCACACTGAACATAGCCTGACGTTTCACCGGGTCCAGAATGTGAACCTTTATTTCCACTGAGTCAAATTAAACATCGGGACTCCTCTGAAAGACACTGCTTGTACCCAGAATAGCTCTTAGACCTGGGTTGTCCCTTTGATAAACATAAGGCTTTATTTAAATTCTTCATCATTGGAATGTTATTCCTGAGGTGAGATGAGAGGTAGTATCGCATACTGAGAAATCACATCCAGTCAAAGCATAATGGGTGTAGTTCAGAAAGCGCATAATGATGTGACTGTTGCTTCGTGCATAGCACTTGTATATTCGCTCCCAGAAATAGAGCAAATATTGATGTCTTTGATTTCTCGTTCAAGTTGTAATTACTTTTTCACCTTTGCGCACTTTCAATAATCCCAAAGACTAAACAACTTTCGAATATTTCAAATTGGATTATTTGCTTTAGACCGCTAATTGCACTTTATTCCTCAATAATGATGAATGAAATATGCCACTGCATTTCCACTTAAAAATACTTGGAGGAATTAAACCTTTCTTTTAAAGCCTTGAGATACTTGCTGTTTCAATTGAAAATCAAACCTTGATGCAGTTTTTACATCTACAGCCTCCAAAGCCATCATGGCAAAACTGGACTTTTTGAATGGCTATAAATCTTTTCATTTTTCTTCCTCAACTGCGAGTGACAGACAGTCTTGGAGAACAATGAAGGAGGTTAATCAAATCCCAGTCATGGTGTTGACCTCTGGAAGAGGTCAAGGGCTATGGCTCGAGGGCGCCAGACAACACCAACCAAATGGCAGTGAAGTGTCGGTGCTGAAGGAGACAGAGGTCATGGGTTGGGAAGGGAAGCGTAATGGATACGCGGTAACAAAGGTTGGATGTGTGGGAAGCTCAATACTGCAGTAGAATGACAGATTAAACCAGTGGCAAACATCATCATGTGAGCATGCACACACACACACAAACCACCCCAAACAAGGAAGAAAAGAAAACAAACAAACACACAAACTCTAGAATGTAGACATTTCATTGAAAAAGTTGGATAAAATGAAACAGCCCAGACAAAATTAAATGACTGAGCTCTATAAGAAAAATAAAAGTAAATTAAAAAAGCAATATTAAAAGTAGTATTGCCATACAACCTAATAGATTCAAGCCAATAAATATTTCCATTTGAAAAAAGGTATGGGTGTTCTGAGTTTAGCAGGGGTGAAACTGCAGAAAATGTTGCAGGTTCAGCATATTTGCAGCAATGCAGTTTAGCAAGTAATAAAAAGAGGCAGGTCATTTAACTGAGGACACACATCACTTATGTTTAACACCTCCGGTCCCAAACTTTATTAATGTCCCTTTACAACAGAAACTTTTGACTGGCAAATCAAGATGAAACATGTGGCAAAAATACCTTAGAAATGTAAGCCACAATGGCGCCGTCTGTGGTGATAGTGTAAAGTTCCTTCAGCTTCCCTATTCCCCTTCAAGTCTGAACTCTATATCTGTCTCTGACCATGAAGTGATGGAAAACTGTGTTGAGCCCGCTTAATCAATTTTCCACCCTGACAGAAAGAATAACCAAGATGCTCCACACATGTGTGAAGGTACGTTTTGATCAGCCAATTCCACAATTTTCCACAGCTGTGATTAAAGGTCATTGATGCAACATGCAGGTGCTGGACTTATTATCACTGATTGGGGCACGTTCCTACAGATGGCTGGCATCTATTAAAAAAAATGAAATGTAAGCTATAATGTTATACTACAAGGTTATGTTATTTTGTCTGAGTCAGGTCTGGCAGAACACTGAATGTCTATTACCATTGCAAACAAGAAAGATACAATTTGTGCAATAAAAATATTCCTACAGTAGATATAATCAGTTTATTTTATTTTTTTATTATTATGAGTCCGGTAAGACATTTTGAAAAAGGAAACAGATATTGTCTTATATCAATATTAAAAAAACCTGCTGGAAACAAGTGCCAAATCACTATTATTCAGTCCAACTTCAGAAGAAAGCAGAGTTAGAGAGGAGAGAGGAAGAAACCTATGGGTTTATCGATGCAGTGAGATTGCCCTCTGAGAAACTACCAAGGGAAGAAACCTTCACTGCAGCATGATGGACCAGACCAGTTATTATTCCTAGCTAAGGTGTTTGGGGCATTAGGGGAAAATGCATTTAATGTCATTTATCGAAGTGCGAAAAAGACAGGGACACACAGAGAGAAGGAGAGAGTGAGAAAGAGATTGAGTATAACCAGCAGAAGCATTGTCCCCCTCGCACAGTGACAAACCATTGCTTCCTCCCCGGACACAGACCCCTCTTTGTTTGTTCCATGAGGCCAGTCGAGTTCAAACAGAGGGGAGTGGATGGGTGGTGGTGGTGTTGGTGGGCTGCAGAGGAGGATGGAAGTATAGAGGGGCAAAACAAAGAGATGACAGAGACAGTGACTTACACAGACTGAGGGGCGAGATGCTCGGAGGCGAGAGATGTTTTGCCTGACAGGATGCAGGCCTTTTTGGAAAAGGAAGAAAGGCCAGGGGGTGGAGGTACACGGTGTTGTAGATGCTGTGTGTGAGTGCGTGCTTGCGAGTGTGTGTCGAAGGGAAGGGGTATTTTTCACAGGTTTTGCATGCTTGCCTACAGTCGGGGTTTTCTCCTTATTTGATGATTTTGTAATTGGTTCTCTCCCATGAAGCGCGGTCATATGCTGTTGTATGTGCTAGATTAGACGCTTTGTGTTTTTGTGCCTGTCGTACTTACAAACTGGAGAAACACGTGTCCCAGTTCATGGTGAGGCTGGGGTTCAGGCTGCAGAATGGATTCTACTGCTGATAACACCTCTTTGTGCAACTCCAGGATGTCCTCAATGTTTGAAAACAGAATCTATAAAAAGAGAGATGATGTAAAAGGAAGGGTTACAGAGGAAGGAAACGATAAAGAAGGAGGGAGGGTGGAAGGAAGACAAGGAAAGAGCAAGGAAATACCAGCAGATGGGAATAGATGGGGTCCAGGGAAACAAAAATGCAGTTCAGTTTGACAAGGTAACAATATTGATATTTGAAGGATATTTTACTGTTTATCATGATTGCTGTTTGATGTATTTATCAAAGTTTCATTCTGGAAATGGAGTCAAATTCAAGAAATACCTTGACATGTTCTGGTGAGAGACACTGTTGGTCTTCTGCAGTTTGCTGGATTCTGTGCAAAAATGCCTGGGAAGGCAAAAAAAAAAACACAACACTTAGATATGCATTTTATCATGATGACAATGTGGTGTGAATCAAAAAAGCTCAGCAGGAATTAAACATACAGCCGGAATTCTATTAAACAATATGTTTGTAATGTGTCCTACTGGGATTGCCAGCCCTGCAGGGCTATAAATGATGTTTGCAGTACAGAACACTGGTTTGCAAAAAGGACAGAGAGCTTAAAATTGAAGAGGGTACCCTAATTTTGTGGGAGATGGCGAAGAAAAGGAAACACTGCACAATCAACCTGAGATTGATTGGCTGTAGCCCTGGAGTATGACAGCATTACATCAAAACCAGTGTATTCAGGGAACAATTTTGAGAACCATGTACCTCTTGAGGCACTTCATTTATAAAAGAATAATTTCAGACAATTTGGGCAAATTTCACTGTAGCAAAATTGTTCCTGCTGGTCTTTTTAGGGGGGAGAGGCTCTCACAATATAATGCCACTGCTGAAATGGTGTATTTGCAGAAACATCACCCATTAAGTCTTTATATTTGTGGTTTTAGAATTTGAATTTGTGTGTGAGGGTATTTGCATTTTGCAGCTCAACAATGCTGAGCCATGTTTTTGCCCTGAACGGCCCAGGGATTGTCACATGACTGAAAGCTGTGAATAAGAAATTTGGAAACCCTGAATCATCTCAACCAGAAAAAGTGGAAGTCCAGGTCCCCTCTGCTGATTATTCAACATGCATGTGCATGCTCACTGTGTATCAAGGAAACATACACATGATTGACATGCACACAAAAATTGATGTGAGGGTCATATGCTTGTCACAGTGACAGGCATTGAGGGGGGAACATTGGGTCCCTTACAAACTAAACATTTCATGATGTGGCAAGCTTGTTTCCCGCACTGTCCTCTGGCACTTGAAGCTCACAGTGTTTATCTTTTGTGGTGGGAGCGAATGCACCTGAGCATTCAGCTGTAAGACACTAGAGAAATTAACTGCCTCATTGTTAGAGCATCTACATGATGACACATACCACTTCACTGAAGCCAACCAATTTGGGCTTTGGTTGTATGTTTCACCATATTGTGTATGTGTGTGTGTGTGTGTGTGTGTGCAAATGCACGTGCATGCACGCACACACATCTGCCAATCAGGATTGTGACTTAAAAAAAAAAAAAAAAAAAAGAGGATGATAAAAAGAAGGGAAATGAATCGGCAGTTCTTCTATTCTCTGTTCCCCATTTTTTTCTATTGACTCGTCTCTGACAGACTTAACCTGCCTCCCTCTGACTTTCTACATCATCCCCTGATGCCGCACTGGCTTGGAAAGAAAGGGATAAAGGAGAGGAGATATGAATCCCACAAATTACAAGAAAAAACTGTTCCGATAGACTCCCTTATCTGGCAGTCTGCATTCCAACTCATAAAATGTACACATATTTGATCTAATATTTTTGGACTTTTCTCTCCACAAACACAAGTTGTTCAACATCCACAGCAAATAAACAAGAATAGAAATTATCTTACAATTCAAATTCTGGCACATTTTGAGGGAAAATTAACAAAAAAAAAAACTCTTCTACAGAGAAAATAACATTCCCATAAATCAGTAATATCTATAACATTATCATTTTTGGAGGTTCTTGTGATTATGTTATGCACTCATCAATACGACTACTTCGAAAGATGATGACAAAGTCCCTCTAAGCTTGTCTTGATTCTTGGCAGCTGTCCTGTGATACTACATTAATAAGACTCTTATCTTAATAAAATGTGATGGTCATGAAAGAAAACATGTTTTTGCGTATCCATTAGAAAAGCATCAGATGCCTGATACGGTCACACAAATCAGTCCACTTCATGTATTGCAACTGTGTCCCACTTGCCTATAATGAAGGACCGACACATGTAATCGCACATTTATTCCAAAGATAGAACACATCCAAGCAGGCAGTCAGACGGCAATCATATAATTTCCCATGAGACCAAACACTTTGGGAGGATTGTCTTGGGTTTTCCTCAGTCCTTGCTAGCTTTTGCGTAAGTTCACAAAAATAGAAAGCAAAGGTCCATAGCAGTAGGCTGTAACCTCGCTAATTAAGACCAGTATTAAAGGAAAGTAGTAGTTGTTGTGTTCTTGAATGGTTTTGGGAGGGAGCTGATTTTGCTTGCAGCATACACTAATTAAATCTCCCATATGGCATTTTGTCCCGTGTCCACAGTGGAAGAGTCACTCATGTGAGAGATTGCTTCCTGGCAGAGAGGACATGAAGAGATAGGCTTTCAGACAAGGGTAGCAGTGGGGGCTTTGTAGGGTACCGGAGAGAGCAACACATGCAAAAGGTGGGAAAAATACAATTGTTGTAGTGATGAGGGCACGATACATAGCGAGGTAAAACTTAAATGTCAATACATAAGTGTTTTGTTAATTGACCTTCTTCCATCTAACCAAGATTCACCCCTAAGAGAAAATGTGCTGCACAGATGTGGTGACAGGGGAAGTGGCAGGGAGGATGGAGGGACGGAGCAACAAAGAGATCCTTTCAGTCCAGGTCTCACCCCAACATGGCCATTTTCACCCTGGGTTGTATTGGCTGTCTTCATTGTTCCATCACAAAACACAGTTTTATTTGAAAAGTAAATTGGAAGTTTTCTTTCACTACTGTCATGAATGAGACACTTGCTTCAGTGAAGGCAAAGCAAACAGACACATGGGTATGAGCATCACGCATGCCTGAGTTTACTCAAACTCAGGATTGACAGTACGGAGTGTATTTTCAGAGCATGACAAGAATCAACAACAATCCAAAAAGATGATATTATGTGCATGATTGGAGTGATGCTGACAACCAATGAAAAACTATTCACTGTGGTTGAAACAAACAAGCAATATAATAGGGCAAACTTCAGTCTGGATTGATTGTTATATCTATCTGCTTGTTGCAAGTTTTAACAGAATAACCGGGCAAAGCGAACATTTAACTTCCAAAAATGACAGTCTGACTGGTTGCCAACACCCAAAGAATTGCCATTCCAAGATATCAGTTGAAGAACAAAACATGAAAATTTCAAAGTTTACAACAAAATATTTAATTGGGCCCCAAATGAAGTAATGCATCATTTGCAAAGAAAGAAAAAATACGCCAACATATAGATGAAATGAATATTCAAATAGATAGTATTTAAAGCTTAGCTAGTTGTTGTTGGGAAAGAATCAATCATGAAAAGCAAACACACAGTAGTCCTGACTAACACTGTAACTCTACTCTACCCTCAGGACACAGTTGTTGAGCTCATTACTTCTTAATCAACATGCAGAGAAGCAGCAGGATGAGGCTGACGACCCTTGTTTAGTTTCATATCTCCATCTAAGGTGACCTTTCTGCCTCTTTTCTGACATCAGCAGATCATCATTAGTGACTCCATGGTGTATAATCATGTTTAATGGAAGATCAGGCACCGAGGGATAAGATTTCATAGGATGAAAGATGACAAAAGAACATTTCATGATTTTAAGATTTTGGGCAGATAATCTAGTTTACTTTAACCTACTGTTAAAAAAATAAATAAAATCTAGCCGAGTAAAGTTGTTGGCCCCTAATCTGATGGCTGTTACGGAGAAGAAAGATGGCTAAAGGCAAATTATGGTGCTCAGTAATATAAATCATAGTAAGTCTTTGTGAAAAGCACACATTCAGTCTAGGTTACCCTAAACAGTCTACATTAGTTCACATAAGTTCATATATTTTCTCCTTAAAACAAGAATTCCAAAAATCTATATGTTAAGAATTATTGGTCAAATGGGATATTAATCTTGTTTTTGGCAAAGTTTAATGATTCTTATACGCTATTTGGTAAGGGCTCAGGTGATGCACAGGACAGATAATGCTATCTAGCCACATGGTGATAATGAGGTGATGGTTACTTAAAAATACAAAAACAGATATGGTTGATGCAGATTATGTGTTATATGTGGATTATTTGAGTTTTTTGGTTTTTTTTTGAGCTGTTGTTTATAACATGCTAAGGGAGATACCTATTTCTTGATATAGGATCTGGAGCTGTGCATGAAACAGTTTGAAACGGTTTTGAATTTTTTTTTTTTTTTTTTCTATTCCTGGATATTTTTGTAACATCTAAAAGCGTGATATAATAAGCAGGCACACTGAAGAGCAAGAGATTCTAACCATCGGCTCCAAGAGGCAGAGTGCAAGCTGTGTGGTTCATATCGTAACCCAGCGAACAACCTATGGGTTAAGTGCTTTTACACTGCGGTTTTGCTGCTCTGTAAAAACCACAACATCAGCTGCCTTTACATCATAAAGCGGAAAAAAGGATGTTTATATCAACAACAAAAAAACAACAGTAGAACATTAGATTCAGTTTTGTCATGCTTGTTTGTGTACTCTGTACTCCGCAGACATGGCTGAGGAATCCCAACATGACTCAAGTAGGATTAACTGGTAGAAGAGTTACACAAACAACTAGAATCTGAACACATAGGGGTACATGAAAGCTGCAAAAACATGCGTCAGTGCTGTTTTACTGCAACTGTGCAAGAGGAGACTAACCAAAAGTTAAAAAAAAAAACAAAAAAAAACTACTAACTGCTACTTCAGTATGGGCAAATACCTCTTTTACTGTGCTTGTGTGGAGCATGTTAACAGGAAGTGAAAACAGAGCAACCCCACACAGAACAAAAGCTAAGAAATGTCTGTGGAGGTTCTCAGTCATCCGGGTCATGGTGAAATTTTGTCAAAATCTTCTTGTCTTGGCAACTGGACTTGAATTTCTTCACTTGAAGACAGTTCATTCAGAACTGAAGAAGCCTCTTGGATGAGGGGTGAAATGTCTTCAAGTGAAGAAATTCAAGTTCAGTTGCCAAGATAAGAATAAGAACAACTTTATTTATCCCAAAGGAAATTGAAGATTTTGACAAGAAAAGCTTAGAGATATAAAGATTGTTGACAGGATCTCCTTCTCATAAGCAGGTAAATAGGGTTTCAGGACAGCTTTGAAAGAATATACAGTGTGCATAATTGAAATGTGTGTCGCAGCGTGAAAGCAGGTGTCGTTTCTGGACGGGAGGATTAGTTTTCATGAAAAGGAAAGACATCTTACTGACCACTAATGCACTTGAGCTTGAAATAGAATGTACAAAAAGAGGAAAAAAATAAAAAACTTAGCTGAAACTATGAGCATACACACAAGAGGGTCAATTCCAATCAATTAAAGTTTAATTACTTACTTATTCGATCAATGAGTAAAACCTTTTCTTGCAGTAGTGTGGCCTGAATAACTCATCACTGTTAAACAAAAACCTGGAATTTGACACCCTGAGGGTCCCTTTTTTTCCCAGTTCCTTTTGATAAAAAAAAAAAAAAAAAAAGACAAATTAATTTGTAAAAACCCAGGTGCGATGCTGTACCATTGTGGAAAATAAAAAAACCTTCCGATCATACGCATGATGACATAATCATTTACACTTAAGGCTCCCTAAAAGACAATTTCCTTGGATTTTTACCAAACTAAATTGTGAAAAAATAGTAAAGTGGCTAAAATGAATTTAAAGACACATTTTATAATGCATTTCAATTTCATACGACCGTTTGCATTTAAGCAGGGTTGAAAAAGAAGTGCTATAAAGACTTTTAGCCAAAAGAGGGCTGCAAGATAATCATTTGATGTGGATCATCTTGTTTTCATAATTGGCGGAGTCCAAATAAGTGATTGGAAAGAATATTGGCTTAATTCACATCATAAGACAACAAAAAGATCAGTGCAGCAAGACTTTCATTAGTGTGTTTCCAAGGGGATGAAAGAAATCTGATGCCTATGAACATCCAGTACCGTTTAAATCACTTCTAACAGACACAATAATCAGCACTCATCACCAGTAGCATCAATTCATTTGATCAAGCAGCCAAAGGGTCATAAATATGGGTTCGGGGTTTGCTAATTGTTGAGTGAAAGGAGGAGCCAGACAGTAAGGTGTCAACATACAGATGGACCATGTGCCAGTCTTCGCTTCACTGGACAGTGAATAAGAGTCTAGCTGTCCGCCTGTCTGCTCCATAACCTTCTGCTAAGCCAGCTTTAGGTCTGGCCAATACAGTGTATTTCCAGTACACGTGAATCTATTTCTACAAAATTAATTTGGCTAAGTACCAACTAAGTATCAAGAAAATACCCGGAAGAAAAAAAAAATGTGTGAAAATTTGCAAAACAATACTTGACAATGATTTGGAAGTTAATTCCAATGTTATCGTAGTTCCATATTAATTGGCAAATATAGTTGTGCATGGGTTGTTTCCTAAAATTCAGGAAATTAGCACAGGAGAGGCATCACAGGCGTACTTACAAAGTTAGAATTCTACAGGGAAATAACAAGAGATGAGGAAATGTCATTATTGTCAAACTGGAATCAGCTGCCACATGACTGTGAGTCTCTCACTCTCTCTCACTCTCACTGACACACACACACACACACACACACACACACACACACACACACACACACACACACACACACACACACACACACACACACACACACACACACAACAAACAAACAAACAAACAAACAAACCAGCATATGAACGAAATCACTAACCTATTGACCTATTGGATTAGTAGCCTATGGAGGCATAAAAGCAACATGGCATGGGTCACTGTCAATCACCAAATGAAGCAGCGAAATTGTACATGGAAATTCTTGGAAATCAAAAACAACAGGATGGGTAAAACTTCTATTAACCTGTGTCTGGGAAGTTGTTAAAGCAGCTTCAAACCTGCACTAGTCTGGTATGGAATGGACCAATCATGTTCCCGCCATCTAAATCTCACTCATACTTTTCCAAATATCATACTACAGGCCATTCGTCAGGAGATTTCTATCCCTACTAAAACGTAAGCTTGTATCACTAGGGAATAGGCTTCCTCAGCATTCTGCAATAACGCTGTGCCAACTCGACCGGTTCAGATATTTCTCCAGAGACCTTGCAAATCAAGAAAAGCTCTAGCACTCTTCGAGTTTTATTTTTCCAGCCAGCCGTGAGACCCCCTTTTTAAATTTCCTTTGGTTCCCACACATCCTGAAAAGTTCTCGAACATGATGACAGATCCACAGATTGAGAACTTTTCAATGCGAGTTCTCAGGTCACCAGCTTTAAACTCACTACCCCTCTTCACCCAAGACAAAAACACAACAAGCCTAAAACAATACTCCCATTTAGGCACTCTTTTGAGGTGGCCAGCCACAAAGAGGGACAGGACAGTTTTGGAGAGGTAGCAGGGGCCGTACTGGTGTCGACATGGCATGAAATTGAATAAATAAATGAAGAAATCCCCTCTTTGTGGTCCTGGTGCAGCAGAACCAGTGAATGGCCCGTGGAGTGCCACAATGAGAGACCCCAGCAAACCTTGGACTGCTTTCTCACTGCAACCGTAATTTACATCTTTACCCAACCCTCCAAAAAACTCCCTGGCTCCCCCCTTAGCCCCCCAACCAATCTCTCACTGTCTTCCAAGAGAAACTCTTTTTAGCTGAGCCAGTCGCCAAAAAACAAAGTCTTCTTTGAGTCCTGTCCAGATTTCTCTGTCTTTCTTACTCACTTCCGCTTTGAAGCACTTTAAACTTCATGGCTGTTTCAGTAGCTCGCATCAGCGGAAACCAAACTACAGGGGGATGAGACAGTCTGAGCTGGACCAGAAGCTTCCTGTTTGAAGCTGCCTACTAGCTGCCAACTAGGGCTGGGCAACTTGAACCAAGGAAGCATCTCAATCTGACCTTTTAAACACAATTTCCAAAAATTAGAAAGAAAAAACAAATAAAATCATTTGTTGCTTTTTCCAGGGACTTTCTTGCTAATCCTGACATGATTTCTCACTCAATTCCTCATCATTTATTTCTCATTATTAAGTCATTTCTTGGTGATTGTGTTTAGAATTACCTCATTTACATGTACTAATAATTTTAAAAATCCATGATATTACAGATAGTATTCAATAATCATTTTAGATCACCCACTCCATGCAGGCTCCATTCAAACTCTAATTAATATCATGTAGTTAATATACTGTATGATGAACAAAATTACTCAAAAATAGAAATTCATACTTTCTGTCTTCATTTCTCAGGAAGTTAAAATCTGACAAGGGCTTTCAAAGGTTTTACAAAAGTAACACTCTTGGAACATTTCAAAGTATGTCTTGTGAAGTCGAAGACGGGGCATTTTCACCATATTATCATGCTAAATGCCCAGAATTTCACAGTGTCTGCAAATACATGTTTTAAAAATATCTTTATGGTATAGCATTTTTCATACTGGTAGGGCACGCCTGACTTGAAGCTACAATACATACTTCTCTCACATATTTATAATTTATACCAGCAAAGCTAAAAGAAGCAAACACTTGTTCGCACATACTTCCCTTCCAAAACCAAACCTTGAAAAACAGTGGGAGGGTAATAAGTCTTTGCTTTAAACCTGTATATCAGATGACGTGAACCCCAAAAACCCGAGATAAAGTGGACATGAAGTTTTCATTTTGGCTAAATCATCATTTCATTCGCTCAATCATTGCTGACACCAAGCGCAGATTTATCTTTTTCACAGTGGCTTTGCTGTTAATGGGTGACATGTGGTGATCTGAAGATAACATCATGTAGCAGATTGCAGAGACCATCTGGACAGTTGGACACGTGTTTGTCAGCGCTGAGAGACGTGGGGATCGCAGACTCAATCCAAGTGAGGTGAATGTGGTGTGGAGTGAGCCATCAGGGCCCGGCGTGGCCTCCAGCAGAAAAACACCAAATGTACACCAGAAAAACAAGTAACACTGGGGATAATTCCAGCCAAACTCAATTTGCATTTCCTCCAGTGCCTTATCATCCAGCAGTAGCAAACAACATGACGGTAGAGCAGATACTCCAATGTTTTCTTAAAAACACATTTTCCAACCCTGATGTCAATAGATGCACTAACAGTTTGCCGAGTTGTTCAACAGCGCTGACCTTTAACCCATGAATGGTGTACGGATTGAAGTGAGCGCTGCAATGACACTAAAACAAACGGTCACAACAGAGTACCGGTAAGCGGAACAACAAGAAGTCAGTTTTCCAAGTACATACTTTACTTCGGAGTCCCGAGTCAAGATTGATTAGTCTGGAATTGCAGATTTCAGGTACCTGAACTGATTTGTCCATTACATATATCATCATAGAAATAAACTTTTTTTTTTTTTTCTTTTTTACAAATGTGCTTCCCAGCCAGTATCTCAAATTATTGAATTAAAATCAACTACAGTCAGGAGTCATCAATGTGAAAATCCAATGCCATTTGAGATGCATTTAGTTTCAGGTCTAGGATTTTGTCAAATCACATGTCATAAATTTGGAATTATCTGACTCTGGTCCAAATGATGTGACTCAATGTACACGTCAGCCAATTGATTACATTGATAGAGAACACAATTTAATGAATTAATAAATGGCAAAAGTGGGACACCTCTCCTGTTTCAAAATATTGTTTAATTCTAAATATGACTGCAAATAACTCCTTACTATGCCAAAAAAATACACTGTGCTTTTTTGTCAAGTATGACACAAATAATGCAGAGCTGACGTTAATTCTTGAAGTTCAAGTTTCCGTCTTGAAACCAAATCACAGAAAAATTGAAAGTCTTGGTTAAATGCCCATCCAACCAGGAACTCCAGACTTCCACTCTCATATCCTTATTTAGGGTTGCATAAATCGCAGTTGGAAGAAAAACGCCCTGAAGACCTGGCTATAGTGATTGGTCCTGTCAAAATCTGCCATCATTCTGTGAAGCTTTTCTGTCAACATGTGTGAACAAAACCATCACATTAACATCTCAAGCATGTATGACTCAAGGCTCTAATACCGTCATATTAGTTGGCAAAATGTCATCGTAGTGAACAAATGCCAAAAGAAAAGCCCTTCAGCTTCCAGGCCCCACAATTTGTTTGCAGCTATCATGAACACTTCTCTGTATGTGGCCAACAGCCTCTTAAATTCATGGGGTTAAATAACATTGCAAAGACCTCTCTGATTAGTTAAGTTGTTTACCTTCTCTTCAGTCATGACCAAGAGTTTAGGTTTATTTTCGTTCTTATATTTCCACATCAAATTTTCCAGAGACACATATGACTGTTACTTATGATCATTAAAAGAAAAAAAAAAAGTTGAAAAGCCAACATGATGAGATATGAGGATGATATTTTAGCCTTGATCCAACGGTAAAAAAAACGCATAATAAATTCAAGTGCGACAGCTATGGAGGTCGAAAACAACAAACACAACAAAAACAAGAGGCTCCCTGAAAATAAAAAGCACCCTAAGGTCCTTGGAAATAAAAGAAGCCTTACCTTAAAGTCATGCTAGAAATATTCTTCGATCAAGTTGGGATATTAGTATGAGATAAAAAGGAAATGAACATAAAGTAAGGTGAAGATGAATTCTTGTCCTTTTGCTGAATTTCAGAAAACTCTCATACATATAAGACAAGGTGTTGGAAATGTGATGGAAATGTACTCATTATGATTTTCAAGATATTCAAGTGACTTTACGAAGACTTGGGGAGGAAAAAAGACAAAACAAAAAAAGGAATAATCGAAATAAAATGCATTGATACTCACAAGAAATAGAAAAAATAAGTTACATAAGGGATGATTCCTTGCAAACACCATGAGGATCCTGACTCCTACATCAAAAACACTGCTTTAGAAGTCAACACTAAAAAAAAATAAATAAATAAAAAAAAGAATGACTGAACTTATTATGAAACAGATGTTAATTTATCTTCCAGTGTGCTCGTACGAGCACACTGGTAGGCCAAACAAGTTGGTTCAATAAAATTAATTATGCAGCACCATTCAAGTAAAAGGCATATCTAAAACTACTACTGTGGAATGGAACCAAAATAAAAAGAGAACCTGTTTAGTACTGTGTTGCAGAGTGTGTAAAGTGTATGTATGACACTCCGTCTTTCTCCCATCGTGTCATGTGAATGGTTTCCTGGCAAGACCACACGCAGGCCAGGCATCTCCGACCCACTCTGATTGGGAAACAATTTAACAGACCCGTAATCTAAACCAGGTCTGAGATTGAATAAAAGTTGCTCAATGATAGTCCAATGATTTATCTGTTGGTCAAATAACCTTTCACCCCAGACGTAAGCCACACATCTGGTTGCATTTTAAAAACCCAACAAACATTTAAAGGCTGCTGCCTTCGTTCGTAAACTGCAAAAGGTCTCCAGGGGAACAGAGATAATCCCTCAAAACCAAAGATGCAATGAGATCAAACTTTTGTTGCATGCTTTCTTTGCGTAGCTTCCATTCTGACTTAACCCGATTCTTGCCCAGGTCAGAATCTCATGTTGCCGCACTTTTACGACTCATGCCATGTCATTCACTCTTATCAACTAACAGCTGGTCGTAAAGCCCCTCACAGAGCTTCCCACACGTGTGGATGATCTTTTGTCAGTCATTTAAATCAAAAGTGAAAGTCCCTCTTGTTTGCAAAGAGGCATGGCCTGATATCTGAAGCAGGGAAATCAGCAACTTGATATGCATAATGCTGACATCTGGTTTATTTCCTCCAGCAGACACTAAGCTAACTTTTAAAGATTAAACACACTCAACGTCGAACACATGAAATACCTTCACTAAACAAACAAAAATTCAGCTTACATATTTGAAATACTGACATAACCACCATGAACTTTTCTCCTTTACTAATTCACAGCTGTACATCCCGCAAATATCTCTTATGAAGGAAGGAGGGGTGCTGGGGGGGTTGACATCATGCCTCTGGGTGTTTCAGTGGTTAAGACTTGTTAACTCTAATTCCTAAAATTCCTGCTGCAGTCTAGGGCCTGAAAGAAATGGCTTATCAACCACATGACTAAAAATACACCAAGATTTTATTGGAAAATGGTATTTTCCACCTTGTTATGGCGCCAGCTACACTGCGATGGCTTGCTCTGTCTGCCACAAGCTGTATGGATAGGTACCTAATGTCCAGAGCACAATGAGAAGAGGTGGGCCTGCGGTAACTTTGAACAGCAACTTCGAGTGTCTGCACTGAAATACTGACAGTGTTTTATGTGTTGACCTGCATAAGTCATGTGAAAACATCTGTTCACTTGAAAAACTCGAAAAGAAGCTTTGAAATGAAGGGAGTCCACGCTTGTAGGAGGGGAATATTACATCCAGTATGAATGATTACTGCATGACCGTTAAATAGTATATTTTGAACAAAATAGTATTTTGTCCCTTCTTTTTCATTCAAATACCCGATTATCTGTCTTTTCGTAAAAGGATGAACAGTTGATGTGGGGAAAAAAATATATATCAATGACAATGTTCAGAATTGCTTTTGTTCAGATTTGTCATAGAACCAGTTTAAGACAAAATAATTAATAAATAGAAATTCAATAGTATTATCTGAGGAAAATGTAATAATTGAGGTGGGAAAAGTGAATAACATATGAAAAAATGAATCAATAAATAAGTGAAATGAGTGATTAGTAAATTTACTAAAAATGATGTTACTGTTTATTTTTAGAACTTCAAGTGGAAAAAAACTTCACTGTTATGTGATGTTCTCGATCCATATATATTGCCTTGTTGACTTTCCCTCTAATAAATTAGATATTTGCTAATATTAGGGTTACATAAAAGGAGACTAAAAGTCATGTTTCTCAAGTCTTAAAACACAGTTTACAGCCCAGTTTTTCTAATAAAACCCTCAGAATGCCCTAGTCTTCTGTCATAGTAACTTTTACCTGCCGTTAAACCAGGCTGTTTAGCTTCTTCACCTGTGTTTTTACTTGATGTGAGAGCTTGGATGAACTCAACTAAGCTGAAACCACCAGCGTAGACACTGAACCAAGAGCACCAATCTGATGCTATTTATACCCCCCAGAGAAAGCCCAGAGAAACCCGACGCTGGTCTTTCCCACAGAGTAGGGAGGGCTGAAGGGATGGAGCAGGGATAACAGAAAGTGAGAAACAAAAGAAAAAAAAAGAGGCAGACAAATGCTGTCGTTTGAGATGAAGGTCAATATTTTCTTCCAGGGTGTTCAAACAATACTTTGGTGTGTCTTTCGGTTAACCATAACTGCAAGCAAACATATAGAAAAATCAAAATAAGAGACGATTGGTGGGTGAAAAAAAAAAAGTGTTATATATCGTGTGTTTGTGGGAGGGAGGGTTTCATACCAGATGTAAAGCTCTGGTGAAATGGAAGAAAAACTAATATCACAAACAAAATATTTTTGTGTCTGAAAGGGTATTTAAAAGTTTAAGGCACCCCATTCTCAACCATTTCAAACACGAAAACGCACAGCATATCTGACTTTTTAAATGTATCATTTGAAACTGGTTTAAAAAAAGAAAACTGCACAGAACCAAACTGTTTGTTTTCCCAAAATCTATTTTTTCCACATAAACTCATCTACAACTTATTTTGAGGTCATTTGAAATGATCTGTGCGCAATTTTTTTTTTAATCTATCAATTTTAAAACCTACACCCTCCGCATTAAGAAGTATTTGATCCATACAGATGCATCGCTCTGCCCAAACGAAGACCATGTTGAAAAGTGTAATGTCACTTGTGTTTGCCCCACAGGAAGAGACACAAAAGGCAGGATTTCCAGAGCGTTCGTATTATCCGACTCGGATACCACTTTTCTGGTCCCCATTCTCACTTCTCACAAATAAAGAAGTCAAGAGTGAACTACTTAACCGTGTTATTCCATTGTTCTCTTTACTATACAAGCATTATTGGGTCAATGTAGTCCAAAACTAAGGGGGAAAAAAAACAGCACACACCCAATTTGTATGTTCTTAAAGGAAAATCCCTCACATAGACCGCTTATGACAACACTGACTGTATTTCTGTCACAGAAAGCCTACATTTTGGTGGATGGTGGCAAGGAAAATCGAGTGGCCGGGATTAAATAAACAAAGCGCTGCTCTGAAGTAAATTCTGGCTAAGCTATGGCACAATGAATGAATCAGCCGAGCCACAAACGACAGACAATGTCTCAAGCTTGACGAGCAGTTGTTAACTGCGATTCACAGCTGAATATGAAGTTTATCACCATTGTTCTATGGCTAAACCAGAACTAATATGCAGAGAAGATGAACCTGTGTGCCAGGCTGCCAACTGCTCATGGTTCATCGATGATGGGTTAAATGCAGAGAACGAATCTCCGCACGAGGGATTAATAAAGAATTTAAAAAAAAACATCTTATCACACTTTCAACCCGCTTCTCTTCCCACCATGCTTGCCTCTGACACATTGCATGAACTCCAGGCACTGGAAATTGCCAGGGAATGAACAAAATACAGAATGACTGAGATGCCAGAGGCTGATAAAAATCTCTTTTGTGAGTCAGTGAAATTAAAAGAAGATTCAGGAGGTTTCAGAGGAGCACAAAGGAAAGTTCAAAATAAATCTGTGATAATGACTGCTGCCATTCAATTAGCTTCTGTATCTACAACGGAAAGACCTCGGGGAGAAAACATCAGGTCCCAGGAGGATGAAACGCAAGTTGCATAACAATGAGAAACGTAGCTCTTAACTGTTACGATTAACATGAATCTAAACCTGACACGTGAACCCAGCCTGAAACATCAGCCTTTCCAAATATATCAGCATTGGTGTACATGTTTGTGGAATCCGGAAACTTTCCAAATCAATATTTTACACAAAATTATATGATCGGTTTGTTGTATATACATTCCTGGCAGTCTGCAGACTGCCGAGATCTTGATTTATGGCTGAAGTTTCACATCGGGAAGTCTAATGCCGACTATTTGATTTACTGTCGGTACTGCGGATGATCTTGTGCTGCTTTTCAGTTGCATTATCTTTAGATTATGTCACTGATAAATCAAAAACTTCAGATGTCCAACAATTGATCCCCATGCAAGCTACCACCAACATCTTCTGATGCAGATATTGTGTTGGTTTAAAAGACAACATTGGACTGGCTGGAATGAAATATTATCTCCCATAAACTTTACATCCAGCGCAGCTGGTTGTTACAGGTTAACCAAAACTCGGCACTCTTTAAATGAGGCTTACATTTTATCCAATTAATCAAAATCAAACATTTTCCGAAACATTATCATTCCCTCTAAATATCAATTAATCAGTAAATTACTACCAGATATGACAAATAACTTGTTTTTTTTGTTGTTTTTATTTATTTATTTATCTCTTTTTTTTTTTTATAAAAATGTAAAACAAATGTTTAAACAACACAAACATCATCCAATTACATCAGTCTGATTGGCCGATTGTCTTTACTTGTGTTCAGCATCAACTACAGAAACTCCATGTAATGGAAGTGCTCACGTCACAGTGTGCTTTGGTCATAGGTGCAATTCAATTCCTGTAGAAAAAACGCCCCTCTGTGTTTGACCGCCACACTATCCGAATCCCCGTCTCCATCTAACCCACCGCTGATACGTAAACATTGCACACATTCTTAGGAGCTTCCACATTGAACTAAGCGAAGACGTCTCCGGAACACACATACGGCACTTCTTATTCCCTATCATTGCTTTTCACCAATTCAGAGTGGGTGACAAAGTATCCACCCAACCCCCTCTCCCAATCACTTTATCTTTACTCGACCCATAAGTCTTGGACACCAAGAATTCCTTTATCAGCAGTACAATGAGCTGAACGCGACACGGCCTCTGCTGCCAAAGAAGGACGAGGAGCAGGAATGGCCGGACTACGGAAGAAGATATTACAACGGATTATCCAGGAAAGGACTGATTTTTCGGTCCTCTTTGGTTCGAATGACCTTATTTATCTCTAACAGTCGATTATACAGTGCCGCTCAAAATTGGTATTCAGTGGATTTTGAAAATTTAATGTGTGATTACATGACCAAAGCCAGGATATATAGAAAGAACGCAATGTCGTGTAAGTCATCAGCTTTCATTTCCAAAATCAATATAGATCATAGTAGATATGGAAGCTGCAAGTCAGACACTTGGCACAATTGACTGTCAAAATCATAAAAAGTAATAGGGGAATTCAATTTGATTTCTTCCTGATTCCTTGTTACTTTTTCCAGATAAACCCTACTTGATTCTAGTTTTACTTTTTTGTTTGTTTTGTTGTTTTTTGTGTTTGTTTTCACTTTGTTTGCTTGCTCTGTTTTTTGATTGTTCTAATTTCGATGTATCATTGCATCTGTCTTTTTAAGGCTCCTTTGTTTTGCTGTTTTTGCAAAAGAAGTTATCTCAAAAATAACAGTGGATTCTTTTTTTCCCCCATGCAAAAGAGCCATCCCTTCACATGGATTTTTATCCATTTTATATTAAATTAATTGAAAGGATTTTAACGTTTACCGGTATAATCCCAAACACGATCTTTTGTAGGCTACATGAGAGCATAGCAGAATCGTTTTGCTTTACGTCACGCTCACACGGTACGTGAACACATGTGAAGATGACTTTTAATGAGGGCAGAAATATCCATCTTCTCTGGCCTGCAGAGAGAACTGTGGACAAGATGATAAAAGAAAATAATCACGACACATCCTGTGTCAAACTTAAGTGAGAGCTTTTGTGTCTGAGGAGGACACCGGAGCACAAGTGTTTATTAACAGGCTGCACATGTGAAAGAGTTGTTTTGGCTGCTTGCCACAGGTTGCCCCGAATCCAACAAAAACCTTGTATGTTTATCATGACAAGGAAAATAGGGACTAAATCTTGGCGTGTTTGAATTGGCCACAATTCGGCATTGTAAAGGTCATTGTATTCTATACGCAGCAGTGATAACAGAGCCCCCCCCTCTCCCTCAGGAGCCGGGCGAATAACCGTATGGCTTAAATCAAGAAACGGTAATTGAGGCGATGACGGGCGGGGGGGAGCAGCTTTCAGATGCCCACAGGAAAGAAAAGCCAGACTTCTCTGATAAATCTTTCCTGCCTTTATCATTATGTCAGAACTGGGTTTGTGAGTGTGGGTGGGGTGAAAGGAACAAAGTGTGTATCTCTCCTGCCAAAGTTGTCTTGTTATAGATGGTTAGCGCCGATTGACTCTTGTGTAACAGATGACAAACGGCTGCACGGCCCCGATTTGCTTCTTTTTCAGAAGTGATAGGAACGTTTCAATCCGTTTTATCAGCTGAGCTCCAAGGAGGTCCTGCGCCGCCGATACGAAGTTGGTTTTGTATATTCGTGACACTTCGCTACCATGAACTCCAAGAAGAACAAAATGATTCAAAGACCTTTGAGGAAGTTCCAAAGCATGTGACAAAACAAGAGAAAGAGGAAACTAGCACCGTGTCTAACAAAGACTTGCCAGATGCTGAAAAAGGAAGATGCACTAGATCCTAAGGCATTTTATTCGTATACACGTAGACATGATTGCGCTTTGAGAAACATTTGACTTTTTCATGCTGGAAATTGAATAATCGGACATCCGTATTCATAACGCGAGGCCGATGTTTTGTTGCTGACCCAGATCTCTGGACCTGGTTTTGGAGGGTGCCACAGGAAGGAGATTACCCTAACCACAAGCACTAAAATATAACAATATAAAAAAATTTACAGCCAATTTGGAGTCAACCACTCACTGAACTGATCGCAGCTGGAAGCAGAGACCACCTGCGGTGTCCACGTACCGAGGATTAGGAGGAAAGGATAAGAGGCAGCAAAAAAAATAGCAGTGAAGCGAGACCTATCAAAAATCTATTGACAGGAGGTGTCTATATTTATCAATTACTATTATAAACAGCTGAAATGCAATGAGTGGTAGTGATGGTGGGGGTGACTGAACTTAAATGATTTCTTATCTGTCTGCTCTGGGGAGAGAAAGGTGTGATGGTGCCTAATTCTCATGAATATCAATTTGTTTGCAGAAGGAATAGAGCAAACTGTGGTTGTCTTTCGCCTCAGTACCAAACACAATTGAGAGGTGTGAATGTCGCCGGTCAAGTCCCACAGTGTGACTAGTTTTTGACCTTGTCTGAGCTGCAAAAGCGTGGCTAAGGTGAGTCTGCACTTAAATCCTGCTGTCCTCTGAGAAGCACCAAACGTTTGATTCGAAATCCAACGTGTGCATTTATAGTTGTTCACCACTGCGTGGTTACATTGACAACCACAAAAGCAGCGGAGAGGAAAGTTGAGAAACAACCCAACAAGAGCGCCATTCCAAACCCCGTAGGGATTTCTGGTGATTAAAAGACTGGACCGTCGTGGGGGGCAGGAGGGTGAAACGAAATAGATGAGTCAAACACGCAAACGTGTACAGAAATATACGTCAAGACATGTGCCGAATCCAAGAAAACTATTCGAACAAAGTGGAACAAGCCACTCTGTACATTTTGATAAGTAAATCCCTCTAAATAATCAAGGGGAATTTAAATGTAGAAATCGGTGAGTGGAATCCGGTGTGCGCTTCCGCCAAGTACCAACGTGAACACGAGACACCGAAGAGGTGACATTAAACTTACCGACTGAAGAAAAAGCAAAGTCCGAACATAATCCCTCTCGGTGTTGATTATTTCATTTAAAACACAAAGCCGGAGTCGCTGCTGTCGGTCCGAATCCTTGACGGCGTGGATACCGTTCTCCAGATGCCCGTCTTCCTCTTCCATGACGGCTATTCAATCCTCGCAAAGGTCGCTCTTTGCAGAAAATATGCAGATTTTCTCAAGTATCCGGGCTGCGTAAATTTTTGTTGCTTCAGTCCATCATGCGGCCGCAAGTTAAGTCCGAAGAGCCCCACACCCCCGCCCTAGAGCAGGGATGCACGGTGAGGCGCCGCACGCTGCTGAAACGGACCGAAGTCGCAAAAACAAGCGTTTGGAGCTGCTGTGCGGGCGCACCAGCTGAGAGCGGGGCTGGAGAGACTAGGAGGACGAAGAGGAGGAGCCCGGTGGCGCTCACACACACACACACATACACACTCGTGTGTAAGCGGTGGAACCTCAATACGAACAGAGACGCGCGTAAATCGTGGCGCACTGATACAAATCAGATGATAAAATCAAGCCCCTCGCCTCAAATCCAGATCCGTTTATTGGATCGCGCAATAACAAAACGCGGATCTTTACGACTTAACCATGGAGATCGGATTTGTGAAATATCATAACCCATTTATGAGCTATAGTCATAGCAAATAGGCCTTAGCTTCAATAGAAGCCCGTTACCTTTTGCTTGCAGTGAATCAAAAGTGATGAGACAGTTTCAGGTATCTTCATAATACACGACCGTATTTAAACAGGTGAGGTCATAATGACGGTTGGTTTTATGAGTTGGTTGGTTGTTTTCGAACACTTGGATACAGAACTTAAAACACTGAAAATGATATTCGGAGAAAAAAAAAGAAATGACTAACGCAATCGATTATCATTCATCTACAACCTCAACATGCTGTCTTTGCTGGAACTCTGATGGGAAAGCGCCCTCTGGTGGATATGGGCGGTACTGCACCCAACCAAACAAAGGAGCGGACATAAGAGTGTTGGGCAAGTTGTTAACTTTCCTTCTGTTAGAAAGTAACATGGATTTGTCTTGGTCATTAGTCATCAAGTAACATTTTCATGTTGACTTCATTTTGCTGAGTGCGTGAATGGTTGTTTGTCTATATATGTGGCCCTGCAATTGACTGGTGTGCAGGATAAGCGGAAGATGATGGATGGATGGATGGATGGACTTCTATTTGCAACACAACATTTGTGTAAAAAGTCTCTGATTAATTTAACTGTTGATAGAACTGTATCTGTCCCAGTTTGTGTGAATGCATGTACATAAAGGCAATCATACTCGTGCACTTGAATCAGCCTGCCATAAATTAACACAGGTGTTTCCATTTATCAGAAAAAAAAGTAATCAATCACCAGAAAAAGGGTGCCTGATGGTCAGCAGGGTGGTGAGTCAACAAATTCCGAATTAGCCTCTTAGATCAGGAAAGAAGGCCATGCATGTTACATCTTCCGCTAAGCTGGGCTAAAACTCAGTTCAAAACTTCAGTAACAGATTCTATCCTCCTGCTTTTTCAGGTTTCAGGAACCACCTGCCAGACTGTGAAGGCCTCAACCCTCTTTCAAAATGAAATATTGAAGCAAAGTGGCTTCTGGAGGAAATCAACAGTTAAAAGTGGAAGCAGATTTTATTTTTCATAATAAACATCCTGTGAACAGAGTCAAACATTGCGAATGGAAGAAATTAAAATGTCAATAGTTTTAATTGATGCATATTACATTCAATACCCATGGTGATGCTCCCACACCTACATACATAAACGTTCCTTGCTTTCTGAGGAGGAATGCAACAGACAGCTTGTAAATGCCGTACACTATCATATATTTACATATCAGCCTTTGCTCCTATACATGAAAAATCTTTAAATATGACACAGCAGAGTAGTAACATAGGATAGGTTGCATGACTGATTGTATGTACTTTCTTTGAAGCTTGTTTAAATGCATTTCCCTCCAAAAAATGGGCCAGGGTGGAGGCACCGTCATAAAAAGTGAGTCACACTTGAGACATGGTAGATTAAAAACTCAACTACACGCCTTCATTTATATTTCACAAGATAAAACTATTCCTTCAGCAGGGTTTTCTTTTAACAATGCAAAAAGGTACAAAAAGACATGTAAGGTAACCTAGAAAGAATAGAAATAAACGTAAAATGTGCTCAGTGCATTAAGACTTTCTGATATAACAAAAGAAACCAGGGACGTCCTGTTCCGTCTGTGATAAATAAATTCACATTGTTTACAGGCAGACAGTGACAGTTTGAAAACCAAAGTTCAGTGAGTAAACAAAGTTAAGCACACTGCGAGAGCTACAAAAATGTGTATGAAGACAAAACCGCATGTTTCTGCAACCTGAACCAAACATGAAAGACAAAAATGTCTTTCTAGAATCTTTACTCATCAAGCATAAAAGTTATCTATATATATATATATATATACACACACACATATATATGTATGTATGTATGTATGTATGTATGTATGTATGTATGTATAAAAATGCTTTTAGCTTCAGTGAGTCTTTTGGCAAATGCATTCATTCTGACAGATAAGTGAAAAGGATCCATGTACTTTTCTGTGCTAACGGTGTGTAGTATTATAGATAATGTCTGTGTGTTCTTGTCATATCATCCTACAATCAAACACAGGAGCACTTTTAACTCTTTATCAATAGACGGTTTTGTCTCCAATTCTCATCAGTTAACAAGTGGTTTGGCTGGACATTGGAAAATGCAAAGTGAATGACCCTCAGATTCTCATCGATTGAGACATGTATACAAAGGTAATCTTTAAAGTTATAATGGGGGTTTTTGTAAGTCTAATTGATATTCTGATTGAAATCTTCATGGAATACTAATCTATTTATCCACACACACACACACACACACATATATATATATACATGTATATACATATATACACACATATGTATATACATACATATATACATACTCACACACACATACATATACATACATATATATGCCTGTACATATGTGTGTATGTATATGCATATATATGCATTTACATGCACCTATTTTTACTCACTCACACACACGCACGCACATGTTTATAGATATATGGTTATGGCATCAATGTACCAGATGCCATCAATTTGATTCAGACACTGACCCTATTTGAAGGTTTGTTGATATTGTGAAGTTGCCAATCTCAATTGAATTAATATCATTCTAACTTAAATTATTGGAGTATTTTTGATCCTTGTACTTAATTTGACCGAAAAATCTTGTCTTTACTTTGTTTTATCTATTTGGTGCAAAATTTTTTGTATCGGGAGGACTGTAGTTTTATGTGTTATTGTGTCACCTTTTCATATCAGTTATTTGACTGTCTTAATGGCAGCATACTGTACATGTAGCTGCATGCACACTCAGTGCAAAGTCTGTTCTAGGATGTGAGGACAGTTCAGGTGCAACACGACATCTGAATACAGTAATTCAACACAGGAGTCCAAAACAAATACTCTTGAGGATAAAATAAATAAATATCAACAGGAACATCTGTGTGCTCTGTCAACTGAATGAGCATGCGCACTAGGAAGACGTCAGCAGGAGTCTGGGTGGAAATGACAGTTTGCTGTGAAATCAGACGAATGCCATCAATCAATTTTTTCCATTCGGACTCAAAGAAGAAGTGAGGCTAAACTGTTTCTGATGTTTGCATGGTTTCCTTGGCAAAAAAATCCAACCATAAATCTGTTCAATCCCAAAAATTCCGTCCTGGATTTTAGACATAACTGTGTGTTACCGAACCATCATGAAAATCCAGTCATATCACAAGGGTTTAAAAGGATGAGCTTCTTATCATTTCAGAACAACCAACAGTGTAAGTGTTGTATTGCATTTAAAGAAAAGCAGAAAGTCTTTTGCCACAAAGCATGAACTTATATGAGGAGACAGTCACCATTGAGTATCAGGCATTCACATCTTCAATGTGAAATAGAAACGTAGCTTTCCCACCTTGGCATGGTTTTCTTGCACTTTGCTCTCAAGAGTCAAAGGCAGACAGTGTTGATATATGTATTCATATAAATAACAAAATAGTACAGTATAAATATAAAGATTCTGTGTGTGTGTGTGTGTGTGTTTGTGTTATTGTGTGTGTGCACCTGTGTGTGCGCATGTGCGTGTGTGTCCATGTAAATGATGTACAAGAGTGTAGCACGAGAGTGTTTGTAGTGTGCGCTTATGAGCCAGTGTTTTGACAAGTTGGGCCATTAGAGGTGGGGCTTTCCGTCTCCCACCTCATTAAAGAGTGAAGTGTAAAACTCTGGCTCCAGTTGCTTGTTTCGATAACGTTGGACAATCTCAGTTATTCTCTGCTTCCGCCTCACATGTGGTGGGTTGTACGAGTCACTTTCCAAACGTTTCCGTCGGCACACGTTGATGATTGTTTGCCGCACTAGAAAACCTGGGAGGACAGAAGATATGTCACATGAGAGCCTCTCAAGAAAAAGAAGTGCAATTGCTTGGTAATTTATTTATGTCTATTATTCAATTTCGTGCTGTTTTAAGTTTTTTTTGCTGCTGACACATGTGATCTGAATGACGTCAGGTCGTACATGCAAAAGCTGCATGTCATTTATCTGTTGAAACATGTTGACAGACTCTTATGGCAGCATATTTTACAATGCACTTTAAATTTTTAATCACTGATCGATATTAAGATAGATTCATGTGAGGTGCTAGTGCTACCTAGTGCTCTGCGGCTGACCACCATGCCATCTACCAGGGGAATCACCATGCCAAATTTGCCAACAGCCCCATGCAGTCGGATCCTAAAGAGACCCGTCTTCAAAGGGTGGATGAAGATCAGAGGAACATCCTTCTCTAGTAACCCTGACCTGTGGCAGTAACAGGAAACACAGAGCAAGGATATGAAGGAAGGTAGGTAGGTATTTCTGTTATTGATCTGTTGTCAAGGATAATGATATAGTCATTTTGTAATACACATTAGATCATATCGCATGATTCTACTTTTCAATCTTTCTCAGAAAGACAATAAAATCTGTTACTATGGTAAGCTGACGTAATTAAAAAATAAGAATTTACAAATTTTTGCATTCATCAGCTCCACAGTTTCCACAGCTACGTTTTCCAAATTAGATTTCTGTACAGAGCAAGATGATAGTAACATATATTGATGACTCAGCTTTGACATGTTTGCTGACAGATCAGACAGCAATTATCTAAATCTTTAACTCGTAAGCAAGATGCCAACAGGAAGACTTGTAAGGCCCCTCAACTTTAAATCATCTGCAATGTGGCTGAGAAATACATCAATTTATCATTAGCACAGGGTGCTTGTCGTCAAGACCCATAGCACACAATATTATAAATCTCATGTCATTATCAATATAACACATATTGTCATAAAATCTTTTTTGTTCAAAAAACGTTGGCAAGAAAGCAACCAAAAACAAGCAAGAATATGACAGAGATGACCATGATATATACCAAAGTCACAACCAAGTGGTAAAAAAATAGAAATAAACAAATAGATAAACAGCGAACAAATAAATCGCTGATAAATTTCCCTCAGTGAACAAAACTACTGGTATGCTTCTAAAGGCAATAATTTAATTTTCTTGTTCTTCTCTCACACCTAAGCATTTAGGGATATATTTTGATGGGAGACAGACTGCTCTTCTCTTCCGTATTATTTAAATGTCAATAGCTTATATGTAGATTTTTCTTTAATCTAAATGATAATCTTTCATGGGACTTGGGAACTCAGAAAAAAAGTGAATGCTCTCATAAAATAAGTGGTTCCCAGAGAAGGTCAGCTCCCAGATGTGGCTCTGCTCATTTACTTGTTAACAGCCAGTTTTTAGTTTCAGCATTGTGGTCTGTGGCTTCAGTTCATCCACTTTATTTACGATAAAGTTCTAAGGAAGATAACTAGAGCCTTTAAATATTCACCACATTTGGAGAACATTTCACTAAATCTTCCTATAACCACTTTCACACTTCTCTCAACTGCCCCAGCTCTGCCACAGACCTTTTTCATTGTCTTCTTGAGCATGCTGCAGGTTTCACTTCATGTTTTGCAGCAATGTTTGTTTTGCACTCTTTGTTATGCCAGAGCTCATACTGTTCTGCAGAATTGTCTATTTGTACTCAGGACTTGTTTGCTTTTTCTTTTTGCATCTGAGCAAAAAAAAAGTATTCTCTACAAATGTATACTCTTCATAGTAGCAAAAAAAAATGTTTGTCAAATTGAAGTACCTGCAGGAAGTGCTGTTGCTCATGCTTGCCTCCAAACCTGTGCTGGTTTCAGCTAAGAGATCAGACAACGGGAAGTTTTCTAAAACCACACAAACACATACAGTCACATTTATGAACATCTCATTGTAGTTGTAAACTTCTGTGTTGTTCTTTTTAACAACCAATATTTACAGCTAAAGCTGTACTGGATTCAGTACCATGCAATATTTTAACTGAACAAAATAAAATCTTGGGACAATTCAACTGTAATCTATTGATTAGTTAGAAGATTAGAAGTTAGAAGATTCTTCCCAATGTTGATTTAGTATTAAAAAACAGATTGAATAAACACTGGTAATTATAGCACCTTGCTAAAACAAGGAAAATACACTTACATTAATTTCCTCTAAAATATAGTAATTTTATGCCTTAGGTACATAGTTTAACATTTCTGATCTGGCAAGACAGGGCAATCGAAAGAGATTTCCTACCAATATCGTCAAACCGCTCAACCCACACCACAAACACCTTGGTCTCAGGACCCAGTGGTGGGAAAGACTTTCCGGTTGAGGATCTCTTGCTCTTTACCAAAGGACTCAGCTTCAGAAATGAGAAGTATTAAATAAAATCCACAATAGTTTAGAATCGGTGTAAAGTAAGTTCAATCCGCACAAAACAGACTTTACCTTTTTGGCAGACTCCAGGTTTTCAGAATGATTCGGAAAGAGTTCTAGTGTGAGATTGGGCTGCTTGAGTAAACCAGGCACAAGGTCTGTGTTGGTGTCTGCCTCCATTGTGGAGTCACTGTGAACTGATGACTCCTCTGGGAATGGGAAGTGAATGTTACAAACACTGAAGTCTTTGGAATCTTAACCTTTTGAAATGCTATTTCAGGTTGTGAAAACTGACCAGAATTTTCTGTTAAAGATGGCACAACAAAGGCAATCTCAGTCAGTGCATCAGCGTAGTACAATACTTTCTTCTCCCCGTTAAACACCGAGCCCCCAGTGTCCTCAGGAGTAGCTGCTTCCTCTAAAGAATGAATTTTGAATTAGATACAGGTTCTTTTAACAAGAATATTGAAAATTACCTTGATGTTCACTTGTTTGGTGACAGTTGTATAGTAGACTTAGCACCTCACCTGTCTGTTGTAAATCACTGTCGGAGCATGAATTGAGGGACCAGCTGGTATCGAGGTGTCCTGTCCAACCTGGGTGGCGTCCCACATCCACAGGCCAGCCCAAGGACAGCAGAAACTCCAAAAAGTGGGGCTGGACACTGGCAGATGACTCCACATTCCTCAGGATCTGATTGGAAAAAAGAAGAACAACAGGTTATAATTTACAGAAATTGAAATGGACACTCAACTTCAGATTATTTCAAGCAGTAAGAATAGGTACACTCAATAAATTACATAGTGCTGAAGTTATTTCATCACCTCATGGCTGTTTTTTTGTCCAGCCCTCACATAGAAAATAAAGACAGTGTCGAAAGGTCGGCAGGGAAGCAGGTCAAGGTAGCTGATGTCATCAAAAAACCCTGGCAAAGACGACTCCAGGCCTATCAAATGAGGAGGTAGGCGACTGTTGTTGGGCTCCTATCAATGAAAAAAGAATAAACTTAAAAGTTCAGCAATCACAGAGCTATTTACAATTTAGGTCTTAGATTTGGCTATTTTTCATGCCATGTGCTGCTAATTGCCAAATATTTTCATACTGATTGGCAGAGTTATGTTTGTGAAACCCCACATTCATATAGAAAAATCAGCACTTACATATTGAATATAGCAGCCAGCCCTTGCACCATTAATTTGAAGATTTGTCAACATAATTTTATAAACAAGCAATGTGATACCAACCTTTAGTGCTTCCAAAGATAGAAACCCAAAGTGGGAGAGGAATAGGCGTGCTGTCTGAAACTCCTGTGAGGGGGGCGGGGGTTTACAGTCTGTCTGCGGGTCAGGGAAAGGCTTGGACTTCCAGATTTCCTCACTATGTCGCTCAAGGGAGTTCTCATACTCAGTCTGCTTAGTCATCATTATGCGCAGCTTGTCATGTTGAATTTCTAGCTGAAGAGAAAAATTTACCACAAAACTTTAAGCGTACAATATGGATGATTGCCTAATTTAAACAAACAATCCAATCAACGAGTAGTATCTTCCAAATGTCACCAATGTCTAGTTGTCATTTTAAAAAAATAACTACCGAATGTTAAGGAATTGTGTGGACAAATGTGTAGGTTTGAAAGCCAGTTTTCATTTGTTAGGATGACGACATTGTGGTTTGGCATTTTTACCATTAGTATCGGTGGTTTTGCAAGACTCCTGGATTAGATTATGAAAGGCAAAAAAAAAATCGTAAATCTGTATTTCACTCCAAACCAGGTTATAATACATTTTCCCTCCAATGGACACCCTGGTGATATGGCAGTGCTTGAACAACTCACATGAGGTAAATTACTCAGTAAATTTGTAGCTCTTGATTCATCTGGCCAGGCCATAGAATACACCTGAGTGTGCATGATAACAAATAGTATGGTTACTCAATGACTGCTTGGCTCTATCATAGCTTTGTTGTGGCACAAGGCCTTATTAGAATGGTTTCATCTGAACGTGATTAGAGTGGATTGAGGATTAGAGATTAATGGCATGGTTCAGGTTGAAAAGTTCTCACACCTCTTTGCTGACAATGTCATCCAGGTCCGGGATACTGACATCAGCTTTGACAAGAGGTATCTTGTCTACTTCTTCGGGAAAGGGTCTCTGTTTGACATTATACTTGATCCCTACATCATTGTTGGGAGTTGGGCGGCCTTCAGGAACAAACACCTGCTGTGGGAGGGGAGAGGTTGACAGACAGGGTGATGTAGTGAGTAGAAATTTGAGCTGCTATCTGAAATATTGTACTTTGGAATTTTTCAATATAGGATGTTGCAATATTATTATATAAATGCAGAGCGCACGCTCAAATGTACAGTTATTTATAGATGTACAGCCACTTGTACAAATGTACAGTTTATTTACTGATGTCAAAATCACTATTTTTCATTATATTTACTCTTCATTTTATTTTTATTATCATTTCATTTATTCTATCCAGTTTTTTATCTTATTTTTTCATCTTTTATTTTGCCTGTATTTATATATTTGTATTTAGATATTTATAGATGTTGTCTTAATTGATCTGCTTTTAGGTTGTTATGCTACCCCTTGTGCCCTCCAATTCCCCCCCTGGGCCAAATAATGTTCCTCTAATTTGATACAAAAATTTATTGTGAACTTGAAGACACGGAAAATGTTTGCGACTTCACTAATCAAATTTGAGGCATTTACAATTGTTTTACAAAATTCTGAGGGATGCCATGAATAAATTAATATTTTAGTAATCATTGAGGATGAATGTGAAATTGACACTTTATTAGTGAAAGAAAGAAAGAAGTACCTTAAAATCTAGACAGTATTTGAAACAACTTCTTCTCCTTTCGGCTTTTCCCTTCAGGGATTGCCACAGCAAATCAACCTTCTCCATCTAACCCTATTCTCTGTATCCTCCTCTCTCACACCAACTACCTTCATATCCTCTATCACTACATCCATATATCTTCCCCTTGGTCTACTTCAAGACCTCCTGCCTGGCAGCTCCGATTCCAGCATCCTTCTACCAATATATTCACTCTCCCTCCTCTGTACATGACCGAACCATCTCAGTCTGGCTTCTCTGACTTTCTCTTCAAAACATCTAACATGAGCCATCCCTCTGATAGACTCATTCCTGAACAGTATTTGGAAAAAACAACATTACCTAAAAGAACAACAAGAACTTACAGAAAAATTAAGGGAAAAAGGCAGAAAATTATAGAAATATTAGAAATGTTGATTTTAATTGGTAAAATCATGTACGTAAATATTTTCAGTTTATTCCAAATACTTGTTAAATGCTTCTGAATGCAGCAATGCATTTAAAACAGTAAAGAATCTCACCTGGAAAATTCCATACCTATGCTGATGTTGTCACCTATATTGATATGGAAGAATATGGTATCTGTATATTGTAATATTCATTTTTATTTTTCTCATGGCCCAATTGTCGTAAGTAACACAGAGGTGTTGTTACTGGAGCGAAAAAAAAAAAAACTGATGTTAGCAATCTACTAACAGATCTCACCCTCTGATTGGCCCGAGCCCCTCTGGGTTGGTGGAAGAGCTGCATGGTCCAGGCATGTCTGCCAGCAGTCCCCCTAATCAAAACAGTCACCGATGGACTGGGATCTGTGAAAACAGACAAGCTCTAATTTACAGAGAAAATGGATATCTCATTGTTCTTCCGAAATTAGTCTTTTCTCATCGAACTTAAAAGCATCAGGTCACAATTCACATACATTAATACCGATCAACGTTAACTGGGTAAAAAAGGAGAAAAAAAAAAAAAGAGCTACTGACTCTGCTCGTTTCCAAGAGGTTGTTCCAGCATGGCCAGAATGACCGAGTTGTCCAGGACAAAGTATCGGAAGTTGTTTGCTCCAGTGGCACTGAGACGGGCATAGCGAATCAAGGTATCTTCATTAAGCAGGCTACAAGTGGAGGCAGGCCCGCTGGGTGAAGGGAAAGCCCCTAAAACCTGCATAATACTGAGGATAATCATGGGAAAACAAACAGCAAAAAAACTTGAGAAACTGAAAGGGTACAATAGTACTACAATAGAACACCAAGACTACTGATATACTCACTGGAAAATAATACTTTGGGAGCAAAATAGAACAATTACGTCAAAAGTTGTAGATGGAAGTTCTCAGTCATCCAGGTCATGGTTAATTCTTGTCGAAATCTTTTTGTGGCAACTGAACTTAAAATTTGGTATCCACAAAAAGATTTTGACAAGATGTACATCAAAAGTTATTTTTCAAGTGAAATGTTCACTTTCCTGGGGTTAATAGAAATGCAATAGAAGTCTGGATGCATGGTTTGAAGTCATGAAAAACTCAAGACAGTTGATGAGCAGCAGTGGTGGCATTATCCCTAAATGTTCAACACACACATTGAGATGTATAAAAATCAAATTTGAATACCATCAAAACTCACCTCTCTACACCAAAATATGTTCCCCTAAATTTTCCTGAGTCAAGGGATTTTAAAACAATAATTCATAATGCTTTTTGATCACTTGTGATTCACAACCAAAACAATGAAACAAAACCACATGTAAGATAATTGAGCCACATATAATATGCCTTAAAAGGACTGCCACTATCTAAATCCAAAATTAACTGATGTGTTTTTCGTTTAGCATTTAAAGATATTACATCCTGAACACAGACTGTTTAAACCACTCTGCAGCCTAACTCATCAATAAAACCCAGGACCCTCACTGACAGTCTCGACCACCTCTCTATTCCACTACTTTTGCACTACTTTACACCACTTACTCATTGGCACCACCAATTAAACTTGTCTGTCAGTTTTTTTTTTAAATTTAAATGATTATTCCATGTTGTCCACGAAGCACTGACAAACCACAGAAAACTCATATTTGAAACCTGGCGAATAAAGACTCTGATGAGGCACATAAACAACCATTGAGATAAGTTCAAAAATTGACTAAATGCTGACTATTAGATGCAGGCCTAAATGATTGCGAGAAGTTGTGCGTAATTGCGCAACGATGGCACCTTATGAGCTACTAGAGGACACTGCCAAAAGGAGAATTTGGAGGGAGCATGTCTTTAGGGACCATGCTAACCTGCTGGCCCCGCATGACTGGTAGGAGTTGCACGATGCTAGTGCTCGTCCAAGACCTCATCACACTCAGGTTCCAAGCAACAGGAGTCTTTCAGTGAGAGCTGGCTAACAGGTCAGGCATCTCTCAAGTCATATCCAGGCCTTATCCTATAGCTACAGCAATCTGCTGATGTGCAGCAATGTTCTTCTTTTTATATTGACTTCAATGCCAGGCAACTTTTCTTTATTTCCACAACAGCACAATGAACCAATCCTGCTGTCCTTTACGTATGGCCTTGATCACCCTATCCCATTCAATATATTTTCCTTTGGTACCTATACCAGAGGAAATAAAATTGTGTCCTGGCTCCATGTGCAATACAAGTACAACGATTTCTTTTTCTTTGTTGATCTTTCTGGGGTATTTATCATTATTATTTTTACCAAAACTGAAAGCAAGCCATATATCTATATAATTTGCGTATTGTTTAATGGGAGGAGACAGGGCAGTCCAATTGGCACATACTGTTGTGCTTAATTCCAAGTCAGTTGGGATGTGTCAAGAAAAGGTGTGCAGGAACCGAGTATTCACGATTTCTGTGTATATGCGCTTTGTTTTAGGCATACACCATGTTTCAGTATAAAAGCTGTGAAATCATTTATACATGAGGCTCCAGGACTTCCACCATGCATACAACTGTTTGGCCAACGCAGCATTACAATGCTAACACAGGGGTGCATTGAGCCTCTGCTGGGTTAGGGGGATTTTAAATCATTTTGTTAATCCTTTCTCATTTCAGACCCTGTACTCAAATAAGACAACTATATGATTTTTGACTCTGTCTCATGTTTTACTGCTTATTGTTAAAATGATTAACTGTTCTGTCTCAAGGTGTCAATCTATATTGGTTACTGTTTCTTTTAAATTAGCCTTGGTATCGACATATACCAAAAAACAAAGTATAGGGTACACTTGAGCCCCACAATCTTTTATCAGTGTTACTGATATGAATATTTCAAACTTGAAGATGTCTCACCAGGACAATGTTGCCTCAGCAGCATCTTTCACCCTCATAGAGGCTGGATTGTGCTCCTTTTCCCCTTTATGTCGGACTTCCTGTTCCTGTCTGGACTTGCTGCCAGAGATTCCAAGCTCCACAATCTCCAATACTTCCATCAAACAATCCTTAGACCAAAACAAAAGTTTCCATTGGCTGACAGAATAGTATTTCCTCTAATATTCAGTAATGCATGAGAAATATAATTTAGTCATTAATTTTAGATTATATGCACCTTCTCATCCAACATGTCAGGGTGTTCTGTGAGCCACACACAGAGAAACTGGAAGGCTGCTACAATCATGGAGTGGAGGTCTCTGGACTGGAGAGGTGCAGGGCGGCTACACTGGTACACAATATATCCACATATAGAGCTGACAGCACGTTTACGATCTGCAGAGTCTACCCCCACCTTGACCTGGCCAAAACAAAAACAAACAGAATTTATAAGACATCATACACCGTACAATTTCATTTCATTCAGGTAAAATCGTTTTGAGGGCTTTTAATTTGTTTTGAGTATTGTGTAGCGGTAGAGAAAGCACTTGTGTAGAATGTGACTGCATTCACGCTACATACGAGCATTAGCCTGTCTGTTCAAAAAAGGTGTAATTGCTTCTCAATTATATTTTTGAAAGACGCATTACATTAAACTTTGGACTTATTTATTCAGCTAAAGCTCACCAACACGATTTACACCTCCCCCTAGCCAAAACACTGAATCAATGTCTGTGTTTTGTCGAGCTAATTTATACTAATGGGATCTTACAATTGATGTCGATGGTGTTAATGGTACCTTTGCTAATCCTGCCAGCAGCTCCAAGGCAGCAAGTGAAATGCTCATGTCTTGCCTCCACTGAGAGTTGAGCCTTTGAGTGACCAGGTGGATGCTGCGCACCAGCAGGCCTGCCGCCGTATCTGGAAGAGCTAGACCATATAACACCCCAAAATACCAAACACCGCAAAGAATAGAGCAAAACAGAATATGAGGATACAGGCAATACATGTGTGGTCAAGTTAGGGCTATAGTGTCTCGGAAGCCGTGTAAAAGGCAATTTTACAAACAGTACAAACATTTTACATTTTAAAACAGCACAGCACACAATGTTAACCAACATTTGAATTCATTCAGGATCTGACATTCTGAGGAGATAGGGCTGAGCAATGTTAACATACCTCATCACGTGACACTTGAAACAAATTGGAATAGAAGGTTTCAAAGACCAAATAGCATATGTAAATTAAAAAATAAATAAAGAAAATAAAAACAAATGAATAAATAGATCACAATTTTGGATCATGAGGTAATTAATGATGTGATAATGAAAATGAAGTTGATAATATAGTAAAACATTACAAAATAAAAAAGCTATCGTTTTGAGAATAAACAAAAATATCTATTTACATTAACTACAACTTCATATCTCGTGATAGCATCATATCCAAGGGCATTCAGTTGGTATGAATTTTCAAAATGCAAACCATGCTAAACGGCATTGGTGTACAAATTATGACCTCTATTTAGGACTGTGGAGTTAATTTATTGTTTGAACAACAGAATGCAACACAGCTGCCAACCTGTCCCACAGGAATAAAGTGGAACCCCTTTCCCATTTCTTCACAGACTAAGTAACAAAATTAAATGAAAATTAGTATGGCAAGTGCGTTAAGTACTTTTAGATTGAAACTACTACCTTGCACTTTTACGATTGTTATGTGTCACATAAATGTATGATTATTCATACATAATGACAGGAAAATGGACAAATTGAATAGAGGAGATATTCCAACCCAATTTCTAAGACTAGACCTGCCCTGATCAAGTTGCATTTTGACAGAATGTTTTCAGCTTACTTAAAAATCAAGTAAACATTGCTTGCAACAACATAAAGACAGTCGTGATATAAAATAGTATATGTTGTATAATATGTAGTTTGATTAAGACAGAATAAGAGAAGAATATTAATTAATTGTGGAAGCATTTAATCAGGACATTTTTTAAGCAAATATCTTGATTCTAACATAATCCAAACTGACATGAAAACATTTCTGGATTTCATGCCTCTTATATTGGAATTAATTTTTTTTGCATCACTCAGCCCTATCAAAGAAGGCACTGCTGAACTAATGAAATATATCATAAGCTGAGTCACAGTATCACATCAAAATCCTCAATATTACCTTCAAAGGCATTTTACCCAACGCCTCTTAACCCTGTATACCACTTTGGCCACATTAGCTACAAAAAGTGAACATGTTAACTTAATAAGTCCATAATTTTAAATTCAACCAGTATGCACTTGGTTGCGAAAGACAACTCCAAAGCTCAACGGTATTGATTCTTTGGGCATGGAAAAATGGCAGCAGCTTGTCGTACCGTAGTCTCGAAGTAAGGCCTGGGCAGGGCGCTCTGAGTCCGGGCTGGTGGCCTCTGTGCTGCCCCCACTGCTGAAACTAATCCCACTGTTTGTGCGGCTGTGACTCTGGCCCCTGGCTGACACATGGCTCCCATCAATACTCCCCTACAACCACCAAACACAACCATTAGGAGACACAGGACAAATGTCTAATTCTATCATCTTTAATTCTAATTAGTATAATAGATAAAAAATGCAATAAGCCTTACAGTTTCAGTCTGTGCACCAATGGACTCCAACAGTGCAGAATCTTGAACAATATTTAGCATTGCGCCTGTAGGGGAAATTGAGGGGGGAGGGGGGGATAAATAAAACAAGAGGAAGATTATATGAAATTAAACACTGCATAAAGGCTGAATGAATTAATACAGAGAATAAGGTGGATCCAGATGATACCCAGAATGAGCTGTGTGTTGGTGGGGTCTGTCTCTGTCTGCAGAGCACCTATGAGGACGTTGACAAGACGTAGCCTCAGGGACAGGAAAGACACAGGCTGGTCATGAGGCCATCCATCCTCCTCATTGAACTTTCCCTCTAATAGAACCTGAAACACAGCGCAAAGTTTAACAAACTTGTTTCTAACAAGAGGTGCTGCATTTCAGAAAAAAAACGTACAAATAGCACTGCTGTTACCTCTGATTTGATGTTGCCAAAGTGATGCGGCAATGGCAGCATGGCAAGTAAGATGTTGATGGATGCTCTCCTCAAATCAGTCGGATTAACATACATCTTGAATTTGGACAGCTCCCTAAAATAATAATAAAGCAAAAGTTTTTGCCCTCTTGAAATCTCATGTAAGACTGAATAAGACTACCTTTTGAATTTTCAATCAATGTGTACTATTTGTAAATAATATTGTTCGGAGGAATGGGAAAAAAAAAAAAAAATTTGAGGGCCATTTTGTTAGTGAATTGCTACAAATGTTCTGATTCAGTGCCTTATTTAGACCTGGCATAAACATCCAGCCATTCAGAGTTAGTCAAAGTTACATTTGGCCTCACTGATATAAAAGTGTGACTCTGGATGCATCCAGGACCCCACTGTAGGAACTCTGAACTCCACTGTATGACTGGAGGCAAAACTGCCTCCAATCATACAGTGGCCTCCAGCTCACAAAAGCAGTTTTTTTTCTAAACTTTCTTAAAGGGTGATAAATGAGTGGATATACTCATTCAAGTAGTAAATCATTTACAAGAAAATTCAAGTAGTAATCTCTCTATAAGGGATCATGCTTTTAAGTCTATGGAAATAAGCTCATACAGAGGTCAGAGTCTGTGACAAAATATCCTTTGTCCTTCAGGCTAGTAAGAATTATATGTAGCTACAGGAATGCTAAAAACAGAGTAACGTGCTACAACCTGGTAAAGTTGGAGAGAGAATATGGTGTCCAACTTAACTAATCAGACTGAGTTAATACACACTTGTGCTAGTATCATGTGAGGCAGTGATACAATAGTATTTTTTCCTGCGCTAATGCATTGGTCACTGAACAGTCTTATTGTTATCCTGTTGTTTATACAATCAATATACAACAGGTGCAGCTGCTAATAGTGTGTAAGAAACATTCATCACCGCTCGGTGCAAGTCTGTTCCAACAAACAGTTTCTGTACCCAATTGTTACACACCTGGTGTACATTGGCCTTTAGCTGGATGAACACTTTCAAGTGAGCAAGTAGAGAATACAAATTCTAAAATGAATGGACAAATATATCTGGACAAACTGGTCTGGTGTCATTTGCATGTGGGAAACCCTGAAGATAGCGCTCCACACACCTGTCTGGTACGATAGTCTCCAACGCTGCTATAAAGTAGGGTACAACTACATTGATGCCCTTCAGGTCAGTACAAAAGAGAGAGGAGGAGTTGAGAATGATAGAGGCCAAGACTGGTCTGCAGATGAAGTCCGAGATCTGAAGACCTTGAATCAGGACCATGTAAAATCTGTGGAAGCAGCACATTCGATTGATTAAAAATCAATTCAAAAAAAATAACAGATAGATGGATGGATAGATGGATACATAGAGATAAATAGAATGTCACTGTTTAACATTGCTGAATCTAAGTATGTTACCTGGAGAGGTAAACTGGGAGAATCTCCTCCCCAGTTTTCTTGCTACAGAAGATGCGGCAGAGCGTCCCGCAGGCCTCAGCTCGTCCTGCCTCGTAGCTCTCTGGGAACTCATTGGCGTCAAACATAGGGTTGGAAACCATTGAGTCAGTGGACATTTGAGAACCTTTCCTTTTGAGCTCCAGAGTTACTTGAGTGGCTATTGCTGTAGAAAGTGGGAAGAGACAGAGAATGAAAGGACACTGAATTGTATTGTCTTTGTAAGTATTCATGCGCGTGTGAGAAACAGGCAAACATAGATATGTACTTACTATATGATCACAACAAAAAGTAACAATTCATTTTAAACAAAAACACCAGGAAGCAAACATTTATCTGCAATCACAAGATAGTACACAGACTTCAATGACAGCAAACACACGCACATCATTTTAAAGCATTCAAAAAAGGGAATCCTGACACAAAGAGCTTGCAATTACATCTCTACCTACAATGGGTTTGAGCATGAAATGTTAATTTGAGTAAAAACGCATAATTTTTCTACTGCAAGGCCACAAGCAAAATCCCTGTGTCAGCTCCCTCACTGTTGCAATTACAGTATATGACTGTCACTGAAGGTACAGGACATTCACGTCATGCATTGAAGAACCAAACCAATCAAATTGGAACATAAGTGAACTGACAATACAAGAGGAAATTATATGAAACAAAACAGTAATGCTGAACTTGAGAGGATCTGAAGCTAAATAATAAGGATTAGTGTGACCTAAAGGATAAGAAAATGAGAACTTAAAACAAGATGGCGTTGTCACAAACTGGCAACGTTATGGTCGATACAAGTGGTCAGTTGGTGAAACCCATTCCATCACCTTTAAAAAGACGCTGAGAGAACGCTGATGATCTTTTCAATGACAAGGAGTGGGGAACAAAAAACAATGGCAGAAATGGCGATGATCATGATCAACTCAACGCAAAAGCAGGAAGATTGGTCAAGAAACTAAAATCAAGTGAGGAAAAAAAAGCTGCCATTCCTACTTACAAGATTTATAAGAAAGGAGAATTTGGATAAAAGAGGCTGCAAGATAACAGAAATAGTGGAGAGACACAAAATCAAAGCAGATCCGATATTTTGGGATCAATTCATATCAGGCATGAATTGTATGATTTTTTCTCCTCTACAAATGACCTTTGACCCACCACAACTCATTGATATTAATCAGACATGGTAGACACGTGCAGGACAATATACAAAATAAGGGGGGAAAAATAAATGGGGAGCCAATGATATGACAAATTTCAAATACCAAGCAGTCAGTAACTGCTTCAGTGTTTTAAAAATATATGAACCCTTAGCATGACTATACTCTGTAGTTTGTGCAAGGTTAAAATAATAAGTCATTAGAATACGATGACAATATCATACCAGGCCACTTCTAACCAATCCCTCCGCACAAAGAGTTTCATAGTCAATGGTGAAAAAGGAAAGGAAGATCTCAACAACATAGCGTCAAAAACAAGAGACACCAAAAACACAGAAAACTCCACAAAAAAACACAAACTAATGAACAGCAACCAAACACCCTCCTGCTCATGCAGAAATCAAAAGGTACTAGCTTGTCCTGCTTCTTACCAGTCATGCTGGGGTCTCGGCTGAGGCCACTATGGAGCTTACAGTGGACCAATGCAGCGTCAAAAAGCCACTGACCAAACAGGTTAAGGATGCTGTTGACTTTGGGTCTTGCTGGAGCAGGAAGAGGCCGTGACTCCCAACTACTCTGGTTGGGGCTTGACAGCAGGGTTGGAGAGGATGAAGTTTGCTGCTGCTGTTGCTGCTGCTGCTGCTGTTGCTGCTGGGATGCTTTTGTTGGTTGACTGCCACTCCCCTGCATGGTGGAAGACAAGAGATCAGAATTAGCAATTGACATGACAACTGTCACATGATGGAAGCATGTTTTATTGTGTGAATGACATGATCTAACAGGATGTCTGATTCTAAATCACACAAGGGTCTAATAGTGTTGGATGCTGCTGCTGCCGATACACTTATTTGAAAATAATGAATCGAAATATAAATGTGATAGTGAAGTACAATCTGTAATAAGAAACTCTACCAGATTTAATTCAAAGTCAGAAAGTTATCAGCCAAATGACAGGTTGCTGCCAAACTGTATGTGCTGCTGGCTAAAAAAAAACAAAACAAATACAGTAGACCTCAATGGACCTAGATAGACAGAAACTTTCCATTCAGACCAAATGTTTTCATTAAATCAGTTTTGGTACTTAAAGGATCAACAACTGCATCCCCAGTTAAATTCATTATATTTATTCATCTTACTTTACTCGAGCTTTTTGCCCCTTGGAATAAAAAGAGGGCAATCAACAGAGCTGGTTTTTAGATAAAAATGAAACCCTTCAAACTGTTCAACTTACAGTTGAACTTTTGCTCGTGGTTTTGGTGACCACTGCATGTCGCTGTTTGCGGCTGTGAGGGGGAGTTGTGTTGGTGATTGAGGGGGGTGGAGACATGCTCATTCGGTTGACTGGGGTTGGAGGGGCGCTTTCTGCTCTGGGACGGGATATGCCTGACGAGACAGAGATAGAATAAGTTTTGTACCACAATTTCGGCTTCTTCATTCGAAGGGAGGGGGAAAAGCAACATAACAGAAAATGTTATTCACCGTTTGATACAACTTCCTTTGGTTAAATATAATCATTTATAAGTTATTTCAAATTTCCAAATATTATTTGAAAAATTAATAGACTTCAAGGTGAGTTGATTGTATGAAATATTCATCAGAAATGTACACATGCAAGATAGAGGTAATATACATGAAATCACAGATGATTTATATCCATCCATCCTGATTAAATCCTCACACCCACAGGAGAGGTCTTAATAATGTTGGTCAGCCTCAATAAAAGGTAGGGGGTGCACCATATGGCAATGGCAAAATTATTCCCCCAAGATGTGTTAATGTCATCACCACCAATAAAAAGACCACCTCATCATATGCCCATTTTATTATATAAAATGCCAGCTGATGTCTGTACCATGAGAGAGCAGCACTGGACAAAAAGAGAACACCCTTTCCCGTACATCTCTCTTTTCAACAGAGACACCTATAGCATGAAAAGAAAAATACACACTGACATGTCTCCTTTCACATGTTTTAACAGGTATGAATGACTGGCATCTTCCAGCCTGGTTTTACCCCTGGAGGCTGAATAACTGAAAAAGAGTATATGCATTACAAAATGTCTCACTGCTGCCAATTATTCGGAGCATTTTTGCAGACTTCTGATTATCACCAGTCACTTCTGTTTGTGAACTAAGAAGTTAGCAGCAATATTCACATGGTCTGTGGTATATTTCCAAATCAAACAAACACATGGTTAGATGTAGGAAGCATAACACATCACTTCCTTCAAATGTCTCTTTGAAATAGCTGTTTAGGCTGAAACATAGCTCTTACCTAAAAAGGCGTCCACTAGGCAACTGACCCCTCTCATGGCCCTAAAGAAAATCTGTGGTAGTTGTTTCAAACAAGGATGGAGGACCACTTCTTGAGGGATGCCACTGGAGTTGAGAAACTGTTCCTGAAACTTTGGAGTGGTGCTCACTATTGCAGGGTTACTCAGGTCCACTGGATTGCTACAAACAAGAATACAGGTAAAACCTAACTCATCAAAGTTCCAATATTCGATCTTATAATAATTATATCTGAAGGACAAAAGATGAGAATTTGATAAAAGCAAATAGATCTTTTTACATAATCAGTACAACAATTATACTAGATCTTGAGCATCTTGCAGCAATTTTATATTTGGATTAATTAAGGGAGAATTCTGTTATTGATACGCATGGATAAACGCTAAGGTCCTGTTACTTATGAACTGGAGAGGCAAGCAACCTCCACTGTAGAGAATGAGAAAAGTAAGAAATAAAGAGGGTACTTGTTAAAACTGATAATAGGATGCTGGCTCAACTGGCACAGCCATATTATTTCTTTTAAATTCAGTGTCTAAATTCAAACATATGATATCACTGGTATGAGATGATCGGAAAATAACGTGGTTCCATTCTTCTGCAATTTTTCTATTCTAACACACCCACTGACGAGAAGATCTCTTACATATTTACGCTTCAGAACACATTGAACTTGAGGGTTTATCGCACCTGAGCATGTGAAGAAAGCGATACCATGTCTGTGCCACACAGTCATTGTCCATCTCTAAAGGAATCAGATTGGCATCTTCATCAGGAACTTTAAAAGGTGGGAAGGACGGTCCATGACTGAAGCGTAGAAGTCTGGATTAAAGAAGAAAGATTGTGCAAATTATAACAGCACAAAACTGCAGAAAGACCCTCATCAAATTAGTGTTGGGCAATGCAGAGGTCAGCTCAATAAGGCAATGTCAGTTCTGTTTTCTCAATTAAACTGTTTGTCATTGTATTGAGGACAAACACAATTTATTACCTTGTCTATCTGGTATTTAATATACCAAACTTCAACGTAAGTTAAAGTGTCACCATTAAATAACTGGTTTGGGAAAATGATGATACTAATTTCAGACAACCTGGACAACATCAAATTTCTCTCCTAGCACAGGACATATAACACATTTTTCAAATTACTTAAACTTTATGGTTCTATCATTGCTTCTCACGTGTTAACAAAGCTCTTTTTCAGTGAAAAGCTATTAGCTATTCCCTGAAGTATTGAATAAAAAAACAATAATATGATAATAATAATAATAATAAAAACAACACTGTGTTCTTTACCTGGAGGTCAGAGCGCAGGCTACTCTGCTCCACTGTTCTACAACAGGAGGGTGATGTCGCCAGTTGGCCAGCATCTCCCTTGCTGTCTTCCAGTACGGTGGCGTCGGAAAGCAGCGAGCACATGCCAGCAGCCACACCTCAAAAAGCACCGCCATCAGTTTCTCTGCCAGTTTCTCTGCCACGCCAACTATAAAACAAAGAAACATTGGGCCATTCTTGTTTTTACCAATTATTATGAATAACTTCATAAAGAGAGGTAGCGGAAAATGCAAGGATCACCTCCAACTGTGGGTGGGGCAAGCAATGTGTCGTTGATGTGAAGGAGGAAGAGCAGCAGCACCTCCCAAGTTTCTCGCACCATGGAAACAGATTCTCGAGCCAGTTTCTGAACTGCAGTCAGAACCTGCTGGCAAAGTCTGATGTGATTCAGACTGTGTTGTTCTGGTCTGTGTTTGGAGTGAGAGGACAGGGAAGGAATGACAGGGAGAGGCCATGTTACAAGAACTGACATCAAAGATAATAGAATTACCGCTCTAATAACTACTTTATAGCAATGCATCAAATTTTACAGCAAACCATCACCCAATCCACAGCTCTTTCACTCCAGCCAGCTTCAGATATTAATCTATCTGTTCAGCACAAACAACAACTCTCTATGCCTTTTCAAGTATTGTTCCAAGGTGCAGCAGGTGGCTATTTTCACTGAAAATATCTTCATGCCTCACATCCACCACCCCATCAGCACCAAATGGACGCCCCTCACAGTTTGCAACCACAGCTTAGTTGTGTAGGCAAATAATGTTTGAATTTTGTGTTCGTATTGAATAAAAAATGTTAAAGGCTGCATCCTGTCTTTAACATTGTATCAAGTTTTATGAACAATTTGTTGTCACTGTTCCTAACTGCTCCAAATTGTTACTGCAATTTTAGGAAGTCTTTACAGATACATATATATTTATGTATAGAAATCAGTGTGTGTGTGTGTGTGTGTGTGTACACATTAACAGGAGTGTATGCAATACTAAAAATAAGAGTCAAAGAGTGTCATCTGTGACATACCTTGGAACAAAGACATTGTAGAGGTGCTTGAGGATGGTCTGCACATACATATTGGGTTCCTTGACCACAGGCTGTGGCATTGAGTCCCTGGGCGACACAAGGGCCATCATCCAATCTGTATAAACATCCACACACAGTTTGACTGTGTCCCCCTCCAGAGGAAGGGTAAGGCCATAACATAGCACCTCCATGGTCCACTTTACCTAGGAGCCAAAACAAAGTAGAAGTGATTTTATGCAATCAGACATGGCCAATCATTGACAATCTTCAAGCAAATCTTATCACGCATCAAATTTGAATATGCAATTTGTATGCTAATCATCTAATATTATGTGTCAAGTTCAAATTCAATGTTCATTGCAGTGTCCTTCTGTAATCCTGCTTTGAACCACAGTTTGAACAAGTTCCTGCGATCAATTCAATATCATACCATGGGTGGTTAAAGGAACAAAAATGATGACTTTCTTTTAATACAGAACTGATATTCAAAAAACAGAGAAGTGAAAAAACACTGGGTGTTTCTCATTTTCTTGTACATTATCCAGTACTAAATATAGTTAGATGCTCCCCACTGCACAAGCAGCTGCAGAAATCAACATTACCCTTTGCAGTTCCTCAAATGTTTGAAAGCTGAGTTCAAACCTGAATGGGATGTGAAACTCAAGCAACAGCAATACTTGAAATGTAAGTGCCTGAATGATATACTGACTGATACTGTATATTCCTGGATTGTTTTGTATCTCACCACAGCTCCAATCTCGACATGGCTTTCTGCAATATCATACACTTAAGTTGAAGCTGCTGAGCTGCTTTGTTTGGTCACAACAGAGTGTGATGACAGATGTGTCCGCATTAATATTATTCCCTGTGCTCTAAGATACAGTTGTTTCCAGAGAGAACTCAGAAGTAAAAATGTATCAACTAAAAATAATAAACACCACTGATTTAGTCACACAACATACAAGAGAGCTGACCCAACACCCACATGGTAGATACACACACCAAAATTAACAAAGGATCTGTCTAATTCTTGGTCCTCAAATTCAAATCTGAACATCCCCATTAAAACACATTAGTATTATTGATCAGAGAATATACAGTATGTGTCTCAGAGGCATCATAACAGCATCTACTAGGTATTTGCGGGGTACATAAAAATTTCGATTAGTCTGATGATTCAGTTACCTGGCGACAAAGCCAATTTCAGTGGTAGGGAAATGTGCTCTTCAGCAGTCGATTTTTCAATTGAGTACTGAAAGATACACTGAGTAATTTTTTTTGTATGCATATGTCTTATATTTTTTAATATTTTTTTTTACATTTAAGTGGTGTGCATTTAGATCACATAATGCAAGTTAGACTACCAGGGACCTCGGTCTTTCTAGAAATTATTTTTCAGGAAATTGTTAGCACCAATCTCAATGAAAGACAAACATTAATAAAAAGTTCCTTTTTCTAATGTAATACGACTCTAGCCTTAAAGTAATTTCTACCAGTATTTTATGATGTTTTTCAGGCTATCTTGACTAAAATCCTGTGAACTTGCATGTACTTTATAAAAATTGATAGTTATATACATTCATATATATATATATATATATATAGTTAGTTTCTATAATATATCTGCTATATTGTTTCTAATATTATCTTAGATAATAAAAACATTGACATTTCGGTCAATTTTCAGGTGATTTTGAAAAAAGTTATAAATTTCTCATGATAATCTTCATTGTTAATCAATTTCATTGTTATGACTTGGAAGTTGAATACACAGATCATCCTAAAAATATAAGCCTGTCTACTGCCATTTGAAATAAAACTTTTCAATAAGATTTTACATAGTGCTTTTCCAAATGACTGCATGGCATGTCATTGCACTTAGATTTACACTATGAAGAATGCTCTCTTGATGCAGAAGGAATGCTTTGAATGCAACAGAACTATAGATACTACAAAATCATCAAGAAATACATGGGTATACCTGTATTTGTCGCATTTCAACCACAATAATGATATGTTGCTTCATATGAGAAGAACAAGCTTTTTCTCTTTGCCTACCCTCACCATTGTGTGAACTATGTTATGGGCACAGTAGCATATTAAAATGTATTTTTACTTGCATTTTTCAGGGGGAAAAAGAAGCACTGTAAGATCAAACAGAAGTCTGACACCTAAATGTCTCCCCAGTTGGTTTTTGACATAACATGTTTAAAGGACAACAAAACAATGCAGCATACAATGAGTTCTTGGAATTAATCTTAAATTAATTTGATAATGTGTGGAGGAAAACATGTCTGGGAACAAGTTTTGATGATTAAAACCTTGGGGAAGAACCCACCACATTCTCAACAAAGGTATGACCATTTGCACCATGTTTGTCAGGAACCTTCTCACCTCCTTGTCAGTCTTAAGGATGTTCTCTGTTGCTACAGGGCTCACAGCAGTGCCCAGAGGCCTGACAACTGCATTTGCCACCTCTGTTCCAACAGTAGTAGGATAGGTATGCAGAACACTGAGATGGCCCTGGTCACTCTGCACCACCAGCTGCAGCGAGCGCCACTCGGAGTACATGCTGCCGATGTCTTCAGTACTCTACTCGCACCTCCTGCCTCCACCTGCAGACAAATATAAGGAATTTGTGGAAACATAAAAAGAAAGCATTAAAATAACTCTTGAAACGAACTCCCCAAACCTGTTTTGTTATCTGGTGTGAGTTGAAAACTTCTGCCCAGTCTGGTGCCTGACAAACTTCCTATTCTGAACTTTTCATGTGTATTGTCACGTGTTACAACTCACAATGTGACTTGTTCTGTTCAATCTTACCCCAATTAAGTAAGAACATAATGCGTAACAACATGAAATCACGGTGACCGACTGATTTATAGCTTACCGTTGTACAGATATACGATCACATTGAATGTACAGAAAGCAAAACAAAAGGTGCAAGGAGTCTGAGACTGTAATAATTGATGACAGTAAAGAAAGCTACATTTGACATCCAGTAAGTCTGCAATTTGTTATTACTGACATTGGATAATGTTCTCCACGACGCGAAAACACTGAGCAATTATAATAACGTTGCATCAATTATATTTACGTTAAACTTCACTTAATAAATGTCTCTTATCTTTAAACTAAAGGGAACTAAGGAGCACACAAAGTTACCTTTTGTGTGTTGGCCCCGCAGTTGGGAAAGTGCCGAAGAAGCACAACCAGGAAAAGGTTTCGAAAATGATTAGCTTTCTGATGTTAGCTAGCCCTAACAACAAACCACATGACATGGGTTGAGGTTTACTGATGCATCCTATCTGTGCCCGTCTAATGTTTATCCGCGTCGGACAACTAGGTGGGGTCAGTCATGACTGGCCACACCGTGCACTAACTTATCTGTCACCTCAAACTACACTGTACTTGATCCGATGTCGCTAACTAGCTTAGCTAATGCTCGCTTAGGTAGCCCCTTCGTTGACATTAACTGAACTGGCTGTCATTTATGCTAGCTACCTAACTTTGACAACGTTTGTTCACTACCATAGAAATAGTAACGTATTTGTTTACCATTTACCTGGACCAACGGGAAATGTTGTCATAACAGACCTCTTGAAATCGTAATTTGTGCCTTTTGTAGCTCGGGCTAGACCATAGCAGCCTCCATCTTCGCAATGTCAGGGCTTGAATATTGCAGCTTGACGGGCTAACGGCAAACAGTGCTGCAAATTAACGCCCCCTGTTGATATATATCGTAATTACAATTGTACTGATGCTGCATTCAGGTGCATTATGTTTCATTGAAGCTCGAATCGGAAGGACCTTTACTTTTTACTGGATAGTGTTGGCCTGTATAAAGGATTATACAGGGTTTTCTTCCTTTGCTGAAACCAAGTTTGTTTTTTAATGTTAAAAGTTAAAGGATCAAGAGCAAACATTTAAATATATTATCATTATTACCATGATGAATGCAGCCTCAGGGCAGCAAGGGCCAGTATCTTCCTCAGCTGGTCCCAAACCCGGATAAATGCAGACGGTTGCGTCAGGAAGGGCATGCGGCGTAAAACTTGTGGCAAAACCAAATGTTTGAATCAAACCTACGAATCTCATACCAGATTGGTCGAGGCCCGGGTTAACAACGACCGCCATCGGTGCAGATAACTTACAGTGTACCAGTGGAAATTGGGCTACTCAAGGTCGAACAAGGAGAGAAGGATGGTGTGTTTGGAAACAGAGAGAAAAGGAAAGGCAAGAGTCAAGGACTGAGAGTAGGAACTTTGAATATTGGGACAATGACAGGAAAAGCTGAGAGATGTTGACATGATGCAGAGAAGGAAAGTGGATATACTGTGTGTCCAGGAGACCAAGTGGAAAGGTAGTAAGGCTAGAAGCTTAGGAGCAGGCTTTAAGTTGTACTATCATGGTACTGACAGGAAGATAAATGGAGTAGGAGTTATCTTGAAGGAGGAGTTTGTTAGGAATGTTCTGGGGGTGAAAAGAATGTCAGATAGACTTATGAGTCTGAAACTGGAAATTGAAGGTGTAATGCTCAATGTTGTTTGTGGCTATGCCCCGCAGGTGGGATGTGAGTTTGAGAAGGAGAAGTTCTGGAATGAGTTAGATGAATTGATGCAGAATATACCCAGCGATTAGAGAGTGGTAATTGGAGCAGACTTCAATGGACATGTTGGTACAAGCAGTCAAGGTGATGAAGCAGATTTGGTATACAGGATAGGAACACAGGGGGACAGATGGCGGTAGACTTTGCAAATAGGATGGAAATGGCTGTAGTAACCACTTTTTTTCCAGAAAAGCCAGGCACAGAGGGTAACTTATAAGATCGAAGGTAGGAGCACGCAGGTAGACTACATCTTGTATAGACGAGGTAACCTGAAAGAGATCAGTGACTGCAAAGTAGTGGTTGGTTAGAGTGTAGCCAGAAAGCATAGGATGGTGGTTTATAGAATGACTCTGGTGACAAGGAAGATCAAGAGGACAGAGGCAGAGCAGAGGACAAAGTGGTGGAAGCTGTAAAGGGAGGAGTGTCGTATGGTTTTCAGGAAGGAGTTGAGAAAGGCTCAGGGTGGTCAGGGAGAGCTTCCAGATGACTGGACGACTACAGCTAATGTGATTGTCTGGAAGAAACGTAGATAAGGAGACTTGGAGGTAAAATGAGGAAGTGCAAGAGTATATACAGAGAAAGCGGTTAGCAAAGAAGTGGGACACTGAGGGGAGTGAAGAGAACAGACCGGAGTACAGGGAAATACAGTTTAAGGTAAAGATAGAGGTACCAAAGGCAAAACAAAGGGCATACGATGACTTGTATGCTTGGTTGGACAGTAAGGAGGTAGAGAATGATCTATACAGGTTGGCTGAACAGAGATAATGATGGAAGAGATGTACGTCAGGTCGGGGTGATTAAGGATAGAGAGGGAAATGTATTGACAGATGCTAGAAAAGTGATGGCAAGATGGAAACAGTACTTTGCAGAGCTGATGAATGAGGAAATGAAAGAGAGGTAAGGTTAGAAGAGGTGACTATTGTAGACCACTAAGTAGCAGAGAATGGTAAAAGGGAAGTGAGGAAGGCAAGAGGATGAAGAGTGGAAAGGCAGTTGGTCCTGATGATATACCTGTGGAGGTATGGAAGTCTCTAGGAGAGGCAGCAGTAGAGTTTCTGGATAGATTGTCAACAGGATCTTAGAGAGTGAGAAGATGCCTGAGAATGGAAAAGAAGTGTGATGGTGCCCATTTTTAAGAATAAGGGGGATGTGCAGAATTGCGGTAACTATAGAGGGATAAAGTTGATGAGCTACACAATGAAGTTAAGGGAAGGAGTAGTGGAAACTGGACTGAGAGCAGAAGTCAGAATTTGTGAACAGCAGTATGGCTTCGGGGATCAGCTCTGAGCCACTTTTTGTTTGCACTGATGATGGACAGGCTGACAGATGAAGTTAGACAGGAATCTCCATGGACCATGATGTTTGCCGATGACATAGTGATCTGCAGTGAGAGCAGAGAACAGGTGGAGGAAAATGTAGAGAGGTAGAGGTATGCTCTTGAAAGGAGAGGAATGAAGGTAAGTTGCAGAAAGACAGAGTATATGTGTGTGAATGAGAGGAGCCCAGGTGTAACGGTGCGGCTACAGAGAGTGGAGAGCAAGAAGTTGGAGGATTTCAGGTACAGTATACGGGTAGACAGATGCTGGAATTGGAGCTGCCAGGCAGAAGGTCTAGAGGAAGACCAAAGAGAAGATTTATAGACATAGTGAGAGAAGATATAAAGGTAATGGTGTGAGAGAGGAGGATACAGAGAATAGGGTTAAATGGAGAAGGCTGATTCACTGTGGTGACCCCTCAAGGGAAAAGCAGAAAGAAGAAGATTTGAAAAGCTATTCAAGCCATGATTAAAATGAATAATATCAATATCACAAGACAATTACCAGAACTGGCGAGAGTGACATTAACAAAAGTCACAACTAAAAATTCTTTCCCCTTTTTTCCAAACAATTTGGTCAGTGTCAAGTGACATTGATTTTGAACCTACCAAAGCAAAGTCCCAGAAACTCTTTGATGTAGGTCCAGAAACTGTCCACAGGGAGGCACTGCAATCAACTGGCTTGAATTGGCGAATGACATTTCGGAGTCCAGAGCCCAGAGAAATGGCAACATGTCAGGTCATTTTGATGAAGCCGGCAAGCTGGATTTTTAATATCTCACATCTTATTTTTGATTTATCTTTTTTTTAACCAACAAGGAGACAAATACACAAGATAACATATCCAAGGTTGTCCAGCTCAGACCAGCTGTAAAAAGTCTCACTTAAAAAACAGAATAGCATCACATTGGAAACCACATACAACACAAAACAGTGCGGATGGGAAGAGTACAAAAAGAGAGGTATACAGCATAGCATGGCCCTTCTTTCCTTGAGACAGTGTCTGAGGATCTAAAAGGAGGGTGTGCTTCTGAAGTAAATTGTATTTTAGAACACATTCCAATTTCACACTTACCCCGAGGGGACAAAAAGGGTTTTTGAATTGAATTGAATTGAATTGAATTGAACTGAATTGAATTGAATGCCCAGCAAGCATAAAAGCAGAAAGCCATTTTTCCAGTTTCTGAATGCAGCCTTGTGAGATTTAAAAGAATTAAATTATTCTCATTAAACTGAAAGAGGTAGAAGAAATACATTTTTAACTCCAGGGGAGGGAGAAGTTCCACACTAACAGTATATCATGGTGTACTTGAAAGTGTCAAGTCAGTTCATATTGCACTTCCATAAATTTGCAGACATGTTTAAACAGCTGCCTAAAATGATCAGAACAGGCGCTGAGACATCTCGATTTTCCTTCCCCACATCAAAAAAAGTCAGAAAATGCTGGATCCTATTTCTCTCATGACAGACCATCTTTTAACACAAGCTCCATCACCTTAGAAGGCTTGAAAATAAAACCACAGATGACATTGGACAACTGAGGAGACAGTAACACACACAATCTGGCTTCAGGTATGAACTATATGACTGTTATGAATAAAAATAACTACAAAAAGTATTAACAAAATTAGTCAAGGGCTTTATTGAAAGCATATGGTTAAAATCCAAACAGGTCAATAGACATACAATTATACACTTACTCTGAGAGGATTACAGTGTTTGATGAGCTGTAAGCTTATGTGTATTACTTAAATACGGGGCAGCAAAGACTAGCATGACAAAGGTAACAGTGTAACAGTGTAAACAAGCAAATACTTTATGCTTTGAGTTCTCAAACTTACAGGACAAGAGATTAATAAATATGAATAACGGGTCTATATACAGAGATAAATAGACTTCTCAGCTTCATCTGTAACCTATGCAACAGGTTTGAAGTTCAGAGGGAATTTTGTTGGTGTGTTTGTAATCTTTGAATTTGATTCTTAATCTCCTGCTAATATCAGGCTGCAAATTAACCATCTGCACTTGCACTCATTCACACCGGTCACATACAAGTATCCAGTGTTATCAAACATATGCTGATGGTGAAATTATACAAGTTGAAGCCATATCATCCCTAGTGAATGTACATATGATGTTCTCTTTGATTTTGCTGGATTAAAAAAGAAGTCTACCTAGAACAAGTCCCAGATACAGTGCAACATGAGATCTGTATCTGAAAAACACACCTACAAAAAAAACTTTATTTTAAGCGTTCACCTTTCAGTTGAAATAAAATACATTTATTGCGTGTGTAAACAATATGAGGCAGTAGAAATGGAAAAGCAAATAGTCCTCCCCGTTGCAGATTCTAGCAGTCATTATGTAGCCATATTGTCTCAGGCCACATTTCAGTGTCTATGGCTTCCACATGAGTGCTCAGTAAGCCAAACCACACGTCTCTCCTGGACAGTATCCACAGAGGGGAGAAGCATGGAAAAGAATTACGAGTGAAAGTCAGCATTCTTCTGGCCATTGCCCCTCCATGACTGGTAAGATACACGTGAAGTTTGGGGTTGCTATGATGGGTAGCCATACGTTAATGCATCTAGAGGGCAGAGGGAGAAAGCATTGTAAAAGGAAAAAAAAACCTCACATTTGTGTATTTGAAGCTTTGCGTTTTATTTTGAATTCTCTTTATCTCATTAACTGGATCTTTTCATTCATCAACCAAAACCATGATTCAGATGAAAGAATGTGTCAACTTATATCACAATAATCATATTTTAGGCTTCTTCTAGTGGCATCACACATTAGAGGTAGGTTTATTTCAAGAAAACTGAATTTGTTGGACTTACATTTACTAAAATCTAATGATATTATGTATTATTTCATGAGAAAAAGTTGTGACTGTTGAGGTAGGTAACAGATCCCGTAAGTTGGGACAGTGTTCCTGAAATGAGATGTGGTTGAAATTTTAGCGGTACACGTAGCTCTGTCGGTCAGTTCACCACTTTGCTCTGGACTGAAATATCTCAACTATGACATAGATTGCCAGTAAAATGTTGTACCAGCACTCATATTACCTTATGTCATAAGTACTGTGATCTGGGGGAATCACCTCTCAAATTTTCAATTCTAATTTAAAACTTTATCATCAAATGAAAATACAAGTAGCCTCAGCTGTAGTTTTAAATTCCAACGATTGGACTATATTAACTAAGGATTACACTGTGTGTAGAAAAAGCCCCAATTTCAATTAATTGGAATGGAAGTGGTGCAGCAGTACGGAGTTGATCAGACCACAACCTCACACCCTCATGCTTTAGATAATAAGACTTGCCTGCAAATTGATTTTGGTATGGTACAATTGATTTGTCGACCAAGCAGCTGCGAAGATGGAGAAGCGCTTGATTTCCAGGGCTATTCTATCTTGTCATGAGGGTGTACAAAGGGGTGAACTGTACACAACAAATCTTTTGAAGTTTTAAGTCAAAAATTTCTTCAAATGAAATAAATAATTTATTTGAATAATTTCAAATAAAGGGACCCTGTGGTGAAACAACCACGTAAATGTCACTAAAAAGTGGGAAGTTGTTGTGATGCCTGAACCTTTATGAATAAAGCTAAATTGACATGTCCTTCAGGGCCTTTTTATTTACACAAATAGATTGCATGGTGTCACAGAATCATGTGATGAAAGTGCAGTGTTACAACAAAAAAAATTGTCCTGGCATTTGCTTAACTAATATCTTTTAGCATCTCCAACACATATAAATATAGGTGTAATGTAATGACTAACAATTTTGTATCATGTAATAAATCTACCAATGATGGCCAAAAATTTCTAAAACAGACTTACACCTGCCTTATTCTGCAGTATCTGGACAGTCTAAATACGGAATGTCCACATTCTTCTGCCTAAGAAGTCCCCATCATAATCACATTAAGTGAACTGCAATGACTTCAACCATTCGCCTGATAACCATCTTTCATTTCTACTTATCCTCTCCTCACATTGCCTTTTTAAATCTTGTACCCTGTGAAGCGTCTCTCTTCCTAATAGGGCAAAGCAGATGATAAGCCCGGTAGTTGAAACATGAATCACATCTTTTTAGTTTCTAGTTACAAGACATATTTGTATTCCATGGGCCAACTGGTTAATTTATCCTGACCTTATCCTCTCATAACTTTGTACCTTTGAAGGCTGATTGTGAGACACAACAGTAGTCACTTTTTTCCTCCAGCTCAACATGACAGGATGAATTTAGTGGCAACAAAGCCTAGTATGCCACCATTAATGCGAAAACTCAAAAAATATCAATATTGATGGGGCTTCAATAAATTTAAATCTCTAGCCTTACCACTAGAAGTTACACACAAAACACAAAAACTGGACCCTTTCTATCTCTCTTATAGAAAAAAAATGAGCTAATTTCCCAAACTTCTAAGAATTCCTTTATGTTTAGCCCACAAAAATCCACTCACCTGATTCAAACTGTGCTGTGCAGCACAGCCCCTCTCCCCGTGCTGCCCTGTAAATGGGCGAAACACACACTCTGGCTGATGGAGGCAAGTGTGTGAGGCGTGTTGAAAGAGAGTCTGGCGGTAAATAAAAAGATGAACGCTTGGCCGAGCTGTGCTGTCCCTCCCAGGTGAGCCAGTAGCCCCTCAAACCTGCTGCACTTCCTTTCCAGTCAACCTGCACTGAGTCACTGCCCACTGTGGTCAGCTGAAGGTCTGAAAGGGCTGGAGTTGCTGGAAATAAAACATAGAAAAGTCTATTATTGACATGGAGTGAAGCTTAATATGCAGCTACTGAGGAACTCTTTTGACAGAACTCATTAATGCATGGTAGTGTGTGGAAAACAAGTAAAAGACATAGTCCGCTGTTGTGCTTTTATACATGTACAGTTGCAGGCAACAGAAATTTGTGTGTCAAACAAGGGAGTGGTGTTTACAGCAACCAAAGCCAAAGTTACAAAATGTCATTACTATTCCAGTTCGATGGGTTTTTTTTTGCATTGTTGTAGCAATTTTGTTGATATGTCTTAAATTACATTTTGCCAGATGATACATGTATTTCATGATAAGCATCAACACACATTCTGGAGTAAATCTACTGAATCTACTGGAGAGACTGTTGCTTCCAATCAATTAATGAAAGTCATTTCAGGTTTGCTGTGTGTGTGTGTGTGTGTGTGTGTGTGTGTGTGTGTGTGTGTGTATGTGTGTGTGCGTGTGTGCAAAATTAGGTTGACCACCTGCTGCCATAATAGCAGTTCAGAAACTCATCACTCCCAGAAATATAGTCTGAATTTTAAGCTCCAAAAGAAATAATGCGTAAAGGTTAAGATAACTGTAGTATTCGAATGCCTGATTACAATGTGGTATTAAATCATCATATATCCTATAACCCACCTTCCTCAGTGCACACTTTAACTGACATTGCCTTCTCCTTTCCCGAGTTGTACAGGGCACTAATTGTGACCAGGTATGTGGAGTCTGGTTGGAGGTTCTTGAGAAGTGTGGAGTTGTTCCTTCTGTCAACTGTGAGAGCATAAAGCTTCCCCTTGGGCAAAGCAGAGTATTCAATGTAGTAGCTTGTGATATCCTGAGGCTGAGGAGGACCCCAACTGACCCGAACACTGGTTTGTCCCACATCAGAGATTTTAATCACAGCCGGACTCTCCACCTCTGGAGGGGGGGGGTTAGACAAGAACACCAGTAAAGCACATAAAGATCTAATGAAAGAAAAAAAAACATACTGGGCCTACAATTCTTTATAATTACATCGGCCAAGGGGTCATGATTAGACCCTGTTAGGTTTCTGTTTGTTTATCTGTCAGTGGGAGTACTTAACAATATTGGCCGGATTTATCCAACTTTGTTAACTGGACTCAAGTCTTATAGGTTCAGTTTAAATTTCAGGAGTGCAAGGTTACTTTTGAAAGATGATAATCAGTAAATATTTGTTTTTCTTGAATGCAGACGATCTCCGAGCAAAGGATGTCAGCGTTTGTACAAATTGTAAAGATAAGATAAGAGAATCCATTTTTAGTGCTTTAACAAGGAAGTTGCACACAGTTTGCCTTTGAGTTTTATCTGTGTTTTTGGGTTGTATAAATAAAAACTGACATTGATTGATTTTACATATTTTAAACCTAATAAAATAATTGTTGTCAAAATCTTCTCGTAGCAACTCGACTTTTCTTCCCTTGAAGACGTTTCACCTCTCATCCGAGAGGCTTCTTCAGTTGAAACGAACTTCAGTTGACCTGAAGAAGCCTCTCGGATGAGAGGTGAAACGCATTCAAGGAAAGAATTTAATGCCAGATGTTAAGAAGAATATTTTGACAAGAATTGACCATGACCTGCATGACTAAGAACCTCCAAATACAATAATATTAAGCAGCAGTGGAAGAAATCGGTTTATGACTCAACATTTACATAGGGATAAAATCGAACCTGGTTTTGTTGTGAAGGTGACAGAAAGCGTGTTAAATGCTTGTTCGTTGGATTCTGGGGTCAGCGTTGCAGTGTAGGTGGTGTCAGGCTTCAGGTTTGTCAGCCTGGCTGTGCTGGAATCTGCAGCCTGGATGAGCCTTTGGTACTGACTGCCACTGGTGCTTGGACTGGTCCCAGTTGCCCCTCCTGTAGCTCCTGTTCCTCCTGACGGAAGTGGACTAAAGCGGATCTCATAGAACCCCTTCAAACCAGACAGAACGGGTCGCCACTGGAGTGTGGCAGAGGTTGTGGAGATGTCTCTGACATTGATTCTCTCAGCTCTGATTATCTCTTGAAGACATGATAAAGAAGATTTAAGTTACTGTTTTCATGTAGCGATGCCACATTCAAGAAGCAGGTTGTAATTTCACAAAAACGGACACAGGATGATGACTGGAAAGAGGACAAGACCGAGAGCTAAAAATGCCTTGGCTTCAGACCGCCACCCACATAGACACACTTGGGTTTCTGAATACATTCATAACCCTTGCAAGACGGCAACTTGAAATAGCCAAGCTGGTTGGACCGTGCAACAGAACTATGACCCCACAGAGGTATTGATAGCTGCAATATGATTCATTTCTCCCTATCATACACAACCCTTTTTTATAGTATGCATCATATCTTACAGCTGTGGTGTGGACTATTAAGTTGCTGAGGTGTCCCTTGTGAGAGTCAAGGCAGTTACTTAATCTGGACAGAGAAACGAGCGACCCACTCAGTCTATATATATATATATATAAATATATGTAACATGGCTGACATAGTGTTAGATGATGCAGCAAGGAATAAATAATCCATTAATAGACCAAACTATCTCATTACAGAGACAGACACACAGTGACAGTCTAGTTCCAGGATTCTTATTTAGCTACAGTGATTTGTAATGGCTCTGAGTGTGAGTGGCAGGTATTTTACAATGCTTGTATAAAAACATACGAGTTGTATAATGTAGCTCTCGAATTACTGTTATTTATAGCTCCTTTACAGGTTTTATTTTATTAAGAGTCAGTTTATCCATTGCGCGAATATCTGAAGGGATGGCACAACCGCGCTTCCTCACATTGTGTGTAATTTAGGCCAAAAAATTTGGAGATACAGGCGCCACCATTCTGCAGCTTCCTGTCATTTGAAATGAGTGTCAGTAAAGTCTTCATCAGGTTTGGGTCACAAGATCAAGGGCCTGTTAGATTGACGTCTAACTGATCTGTTTATTGTAGAGTAACTTTTACAGTTTAAAACAGAGAATCACTTTTACTGAACACTTGCACTCTGTCTGTCTTAAAATTGTCATGCTTCCCTTGTATACCTTGTGTGCCTCCATAATACAATGGTGATAATTTGGATTTTATCTTGGACTTTTTTCTGTTTCAGTCTTCCTTTTTGTGACAGGGAATCATCTGCCCTGATCCAACCCTATCCTCTGTATCCTCTTCTCTCACACCAACTAACTTCATGTCCTCTTTCTTCATCCACAAATCTCCTTTTTGTTTTTTTCTCGTGGCCTCCTGCCTGACAATCACAAACTCAGTGTCCTTCTACCAATATGTTCACTATCCTTTATATACAGTATGTCCAAACCCTCTCAGTCTGGTGTCTCTGACTTTATCTCCAAAACATCTAACATGTGCTGACACCTTAATTGACTCATTCCTGATCCTTGGTACTTAAAATCCTCCACCATCTTTATCTCCCCGCCCTGTAGCCTCACCATTCCACTTGGGTCCATCTCATTCATACATATGTATTCAGTCTTGCTACCCGTTGCACCATGACCCTTTGAATCAGTAATAAAACCCCCATTATAATCTTTACAATTATTTGAACTATATTAATTAATTTTGATCAACATAATTTTCATTTTGTTATATATATTGCTAACAAAATGAAAATAACAACAATAATCATAATTCCTTTGATTATCATGATTATCTATGTAATCATAATTTGAATTACCACTCAATTTATTCTCTATAACAATAATAATAATAATAATAACGCCATTAGTCCTGCATTCCAGACTCACCGATGATGGCATCCCGTACGTCATCTGTGATGATACTCATATCATCGATGTCCACAAAGTACAGGTGGTTTTCAGCAGGGAGTGTCACCACTTGCCTCAAAACCTGATAGTTGCCATGCCCAGTGGAGACCACCAGAACTGCCACACCCTCATCCGTCAGTTCAGCCATTGGCCCAACAACATCGCCTGGCTTCACCCCATCTGTCAACCACACCAGCACCCTGGGGAGCCCAGGGCGGGTTCCTTCTGCGCCTCCTGGCCTCAGCACCCTCTCCTTTGCAATTCGTAGGGCTTCCACAGTGTTGGTATCTCCTCTGAGGGGCTTTATCTTCTCCAAAGCCCCCTGGAGGCCGCTTTGAGTGCTATAGGTGTCAAAGCCAAACTCAACACGGGGACGAGTGCCCACTTGCAGGAGTCCAACCCTCACCTGATCCTCCCCCAAGGAGAAGGGGCGGAGGAGCTCTGAGAGGAAGGTGAGCATGCGGGAGTGCTCATAGGAGGATACGCTTCCCGAGGAATCCACGAGGAAGAGGACGTCTCCCTCACAGCAGTTCAGCACTGTGGAAACAACCCGTCAATTGTCAGTATGAAAGTAAGCTTAGCAACTTCGTGTCAACTTACGACATCAATGCTCTTTAGTTCATTTAGACTCTCTTTTTCCAAAAGACCCCTTCAGTGTTTATACGCATTATGCACAACACCATACTTGGTGAAATGGCCTTTCATTGGAAAAGTGTTCAGATCAAAGCAGCAGAATCGGAGGCAAGCAAGCAACAGCAAATTGCAGTTAGGATAAGAAGAAATAAAAACAAACAGAGGAACTAAAAAATTAAGCTATCAGTATAATTAATTGGTGGCAGACGGATAAAAGGCCTTTACAACTGAGCCATTTGGGGACTTTCCCTTTTACAAATTTTATATATTTGAAAGAGAAGAATTGAAAGGCGGATGTCAATGGTGAGGGATAGAAGGGGAAAAATGGTAGCTGCTGGGTATTGAAAAGAAGAAGGTGGACTAGAGAAAAGAAAAGGCGTTACGGGGAGGGGGGCCACTGGCAGTTCCATGCCAGAGACGGAGAGGAATGTTGGACGGCCATATACAGAGCAGAAAAAGAAAGCAAGGCTTGTTGTGGCGGCACAAGAAAGAACACTATAAAGGAACATTTATAGTAGTTTCAGATTTTCAGATTGTGCACTCATCCGAACAGAGAAACACCCACTGTTGACTTAATTTCACACTACAAGGAGAAAATAAAAATAAACATATTATAGACAGATACAGAGTGAAAATCTGGACTCAGAGTGCCTCAGAAATATTCCAAGTGATTAATAGTTCTCTTGCTACGTCATCTCATATTCTGCCTTTTTCATATTTGAATGTTTAACACATTAGAGGAGGTGTTGAGAGCTCAAGGGACAGGGAGGCATGGAAACACACTCAAATCGAACATGTACACACACATGCAGACATGCACACTGGCCGCCTTCCTCTCCATCCCGACAGAATTCCTCACGTCTCTTTTATTGTTTGGACTTCAGATTGAGGGACGGGGGTAATTCTTTGCTGTGGCCACCTTGCCTTTACCTTTGTGCAGGTATGCCTTTATCTTAGAGCCAAAGTTGATGTCTAGAGATATTCTACTCACTGTTTATCTAAAGTGTCAGAGTTTTGCTGTATTATCACACAAGGGGTGAACTAGATTTATTGGTGCACGATTAGCTCTGCTGTGATGTGATGGTGGAAAAATGAAGCCTCACGTGGCCTCACTGAAACACTGCAGCCCACCCAATCTGTCCAGCACATGGTCGCGCACAAAACAAACACACAAAATTTGGATGCTGCATGTATCAATTCAATACAAATGACATTAACTTAACTGATACTTAATTTATACTGTTCAGAAGACCTGAGAAAAATTCCCGAGACAAAAAAATCAAACAGCTGGGATTTCCCCTTTACACAAACCCTGCAGTTTTCAATTCATGTAGGTTTTAAAAAACATTTGTCAGAAGTTGATGTTATAAATCAACTTGAAAAAGAAACGCATCCTCTTAATTCTAATCATATCTCAGCAGGTCGCCTGCTATCAGAGTTATTGAGTTAATGTTGGGCTATTTATTCATATATGTTAAGATATTGTTTCATGGTTTCTTTTTTAATCTTAAATACACAAATGTTTTTGCTTATTTGCTTGATTCCTCTGTCAATTAACCTGATTAATATCACAACAAGAAATGCCAACTGTGGATTATGAAGGAGTTGCCTAAAGTAAAGACAGTTAAAGACATTGAAAAATTCAGCAAGGAGTAAGTGAAAATTGACAATAAATTAAATTCAAGTAAACATCCACTGAACAAAAGTGTCAGCATTGTATTTTTAGAAACATTTTTTCTTAAATGGGGGCAAGGCTATTGATGAATTGATGATGAACAAACAGACCAAGATTATAAAAAACAAATACTGTATTTGAAATTAATGACCTTATATCAAGTTCAAAATAAACTCTTGATTAAATTAGATAAATAGTCTTATATTGAAGTATAGTTGAATTGCTAATAAATTGCTAATAAAAATATTTTTTAAGGCAAAAAATATCCTATCAATATTTTTATCAATCTCTCGTTAACTTTTAGGTAATTTCGTTCCATTTTTCATACTCTTCATGTTTAGTATTAAATACTTTTTAAAAGGGTAATTGTTTTTACTCAAGTTCAACAATACTGCTCTAAATGTCATGGTACTTGAGGATAAATCTTATTGTGCCTTCTGGACTTGTTCCATTTCTTGAAAATGTCATCCAAGAGGTTTCCAGAGGCTGCAACAGGATTTATCAGCAATATGTATAATAATGTCTCTTTTCAGTGGTACCATGAAGCTCTTTACTGCAATAGGATGAGTAACAACAGGTGTGCTTGATACATTTTTTTTTAAAAAGCACAGTTACAGTAAGCTGAGGTGGTTCAACTCATCAAGTTCCTATTAATGGACATAGCAAAGTGACAGCCCGTCTCTCACCACTGGTGTGTTCACACATTCCCTGGCTACTTAAGCTCAGTGTCACTCCAAGATTGGCCTCTCTGAACTTTATGCATCCATCATTTCACAGGGGATACAAGAATTGTTTGTTTTTAACTGGTAAAATAATAATAGTAAAAAAAACACTCTGACGCTGTTATATCGATTCAGTATGACTGGAAAGTAGCAGAGGGAATCGTAGACCTGCTGCAGATGATTAGTTAGATCTGACGAACAATAAACTGGTAATTCCTTGTGGCAAGCCGCCTCAACTTAGACAAGCCCCCAATGACAGCAAATATATACGGAAAACTCCCCACAGTCAATTAGAACTGAAGATGCATCTCAAAGTAGAGCTGAAATGTCTTCAAAGGAAGAGATCCAGTTGGCAAAATAAGATTTTGACAAGGATTAACCATGATCTAGATGACTGGGAATCTCTATAGACAACCTGGGAACAGGGGTGGGCAAACTACGGCCTGTGGGCCACATTAGGCCCTTTGGTCTTTTTAATCTGGCCCGCAAAAGATTGGTTCAGAATTCATACTTGAGGTGAATGATTGGATCGATGAATGTGGGAGCTCAAACAGGAGATTATTTCATTTTTGGAGCTACTTGAGAATTTTCCTGAGCTGAACGACACAGATTGGCTTTGTGATTTAGCCTTTACTGTGGACATACTGACACATATGAATGAGCTGGACGTGAAGCTAAAAAGGGAAAAAACGGTTTGTGCATGAAATGCGCTGGTTTTATTTTCAAAGCAAATGTCAGATGAGTCTAATTTGTACTGTTAACAAATGCGTTTTTAAATATGTATTGTATCTTGTGCTGACCTGGCACGTCTGTCAAATTTTAAAAGTCAAAACGGCCGCTGCCCCAAAAAGTTTGTCCACCCCTGACCAAGAAATTAATTTTAACATATTGAATGGGAGCACCCTGGCCAGGCTACCTCAACCTGGAAACATGCCATTTCACCAGTTCACTGCGAACAGAAGTGTGTCATCCACCCCACCCTCCTCAATCCTACAGGGCATCAATTTCCAGCAGTTCAGATTATTAATCACGGCGTTTATCATGACTTCACTGACTCATTGGGGAAAAGTTTCCATGGATCTCCATGATCGTCCCATTCTTTATTGTTTGCTTGTGTGTTTGGGCTGTAATTACTTCTAAAGTAAGATCTGCGAGGTCTTCTTTAAGACATTAAACGGCTGTTTAATGTTGTAAAGGCATGTCGTAGAGGTCTCACCTCCCTCAGGTGCGGGATTCTGTGTGGTCGTGAATCCCGGGTGCAGAAACAGTAGCATCCATATCCACATGTGGCTCTCCATCACTGATCAGTGGTTCAGTCAAAACAACAAAAACTGTGGAGTCTTCAGTCGATCATACGTCCACCTCAGGAGGAGGAGCGTTCCCTCTTTGCAAGTTAAATAATAATTCACATCCAGTCCGTTTTCTTTCTTTAAGCTTACTTCGTTTCAATTTTTTCCTCTTTCGCCCACTGACCGCAAAACCGGAGAGTCTCCCTGCTACACTGAGCCAAATCGAAGTCCGTGTGCGCAGCCCGGGCGCTCCCAGTACACGCCAATGCGCCCGCGGAACGAGCGTCAAGTGAACATACCTTATACAGCAGTGGCTCTTTCAAAATAAAAGCTCGGATCTCCCGAAAGGTCATTGTCGATCGCTTATCGAAACTCACACGCACAGAAAGATCGAAACGGGGTGCCAAATCACCGCGCCGCTGTGCCATCCCGGTGCGCATTTTTACGCACCCAATTCATGCCCAGTATTCCAACAGGAAGAACTGTTTGATAAAATTCATATCATCTCTCACTCTCTCAACCATTCACGCCTTCATTTTGTCATTTATCCCGATGAACAATATAGAATCTTAAATAGTTCTTCCTTGGGAGAGAACACTATAGTACACATATCATATTATGGACTCAGAGTGGAAACCGGAGGAAAACCATGTATCCATGGTTTTCCTCCGGTTTCCTTCCACGGTCCAAATACATGCAGGAGGTCAATTGGAAAAACATTGGGAAAATTGCCCCATGTGAGTAAGTAAGTGAGTGAGTGAGTGAGTGAGTGAGTGAGTGAGTGAGTGAGTGAGTGAGTGAGTGAGTGAGTGAGTGAGTGAATGAGTGAGTGAGTGAATGAGTGAGTGAGTGAGTGAGTGAGTGAGTGAGTGAGTGAGTGAGTGAGTGAGTGAGTGTTGTCTGTCGGTATTTTTTTTTCTCTTCATCCTTATCCTTGATGTTGTTGCTGTTGTTCTATTGTTGTTCTCTTGGTTGTCTATTTATATGTGAATGTCTTTTCCTTTTCCTATTTGCCTTCAAATTGTCTGTCTATTTATTTATCTTCCTTTTTATATTCATATTTATTGAGACTTGTAACTGCTATGCTGCTGTAACAAAAGAATTTCCCCTATGGGTATCAATAGTTTATCTTATCTCATCTGATCATATCATATGTGGCCCTGCAATTGACTGGCGACCAGTCCAGGGTGTACCCTGCCTTTTGCCCGATGACAGCAGGCTATATATTATATTGTATTATATTATATTATATTATATTATATTATATTATATTATATTATATTATATTATATTATATTATGTAATTATTTATATACAAAATACAATTATATTTATTGTAGGATTGTATTTTTAAGCATTTTAGTAGGTTTTCTTATTAAAGCGGTGATAAAGTTGTGAAATGTTTTTTCCTTGAAATCATCTACCAAAATAAACCCAAAAACACAATAGATTATTTTTTTTAATTTTTTTTTTAACTGTATGGTATTCAGAATAATGCACTTTTAATGATATGATTATTTTAGGTTGGTCATAATAATAAAACAATAGAATTTATTTAAAATATACTTAATCCAATACAAACAATGTATTGATCACAGTTCAACAGTTTACTTTTATTGCATTCCTGCATCATGATGTCATAGTTGCTACACACTGACACATAGCTCTAATCAAGCAAAACGAAGGTCAATGTGATATAAAAGAAAGGAGCAGACAAAGCAATTTGGGCTGGTCTCCAAGTGATAAAGCGCAACACTGCATTTATTTTGATGGTCATTCTGCCTCGATTTCCCCCTCCTGACTTATGTTGAGCTTTACATTTATTACTGTCAGTTTACTCCTCCCTTTCCTCTCCTGTCTCCCAGAAACTCAGAATAGTAAATAGATCTATGTTAACCATCCAGGCATCAGCCCTTTGGATACGAGCCAAAAATGTTTGCCCATTAGTATGTAGTACCACTCTAAAACTTGTTGTCATTTTCTTTCCACTACACCACAAGATTTTCTGTTAAAATAACTTGCTTGGCAATGCTTGGATACGTTTCTTTGAAAATTCTACAGATATTGCAAGTCACATACTTTATATCCACTGTTATGGAAACATGGAACAACTGGGAGTTTGAGCTACTCCAAAGATTAAAGAACCTCTGGCACATACAGCGGGACCACAAATATTTTCAGCATTTAACTCACTGGGAGTGCATCTTTGAAATTATACAGCACACGGTTGTCCAGGGAGAAGCTTGACAGTTTTGCATGTAAACTATTCTTGTGGTTCAACCACTCAGTTTTTTGCTGTTTTTTTTATGTGAAGCAAGTTTGTGTGTGGAAAGTGAAGTGAGTGGACAGTTTGGGGTTGAACTGAATTGTACAACACCTACTTTATGATTCAGCGCGAAGACTATTGACACTGTGTCTGTTTTTGTCTGTTTGTGTGCAGCTGAAACCAGAGGGGGGGGGGGGGGGAATAAATGGATGGAAGAGGATGACGGAATTCAAGTGGGATTGAACAAAGGTCTGGATTACTCCATGACACAACATATTCAAATACTTTTATTGTTCCATTGCAGCTCAGACATTAAACATACCCTCCCTTCTACACACCTAGTAACTAAACACTGACATTTCAGTATAGTCAATGGTTGCTATCTCTCAGACTTACAATATGTTTAGCTGTAATACGACAAAACTGACTGAACCTAAAATCATGTGAAAATAGCACATGACTTTGTCTTTGATTTGTGAATCATACTTTCTTCATTCAACACACAACACTAATAACAACTTTAGCAGCCAAGAAAATATAATTCTATGTCTGGCTACTGAAATTCGTAATCTTTCTCTATCTTTGGCCCCTCTGCTAGAATAGAGTTTTAAACAGCTGGCAAGCGATCTTTTCTGGGACATCATGATTCATTTACACCCTGCCGCTACTGCATGCAACATGCTGCATTAATTTCTCTGTGGTTTTATGTGCTTCCCCTTCCAGGGCTGTGCACGTTCTAACATGCACATTTACAGCCCAGTGTTAATTGTGCTGTTTGGATATTACAAGACACAGGAGTTCTCTTCCTGTATTTTTTTTTTACAGTACTGTCATTAAGCAATTAATCAAGGGATATATGCTGCAAACTCCTATCTGGTGTTTGCATGCAAAACTAGTGTTTGCATGAGTCACATAAACAACAGAGCAGGTACGTGCAGAGAGTATGCTGTGAATGCATATACTTTGGGCATTTGTCAAGCAATGTACTGGCTGTACAATAACAGAGCACGTGCAGCTGGCTGACTGACCTGTGTTAAGCAAACGATCTTGTGTGTGCATGAGTTTGTGTTCTATATATCCTCAGTCACTGCTGGGATTTTTCCACAGACTGTCAGAATATGGAATACAACCAGTGATCTGTTCTGCTCTTCTTTTTTTAAATACAGTCATAGTGAAATGACACCTGAAAGCACTTTAAGAGAAAAAAAAAACACTGAATTTTACCCTTCTCCTTGGATTTTGGCCAGGCAGAACAGAAATGGAGAAAAAGGGAAGGAGAGGGTTGGAAAAAAAATATGTAATTGGTGCGCTGGAAGTATTTACACCATTTATGGTTCATATCACCATTTAGGGTGTGATAACAGGAAAACAGCACATCCTCTGGGACAGGGTTGATTTCTGAATCACAGTCTCCAACATTGGCTCTCATCCGCTTTCTGCAACTTTGGCCCATAAGAGAAGCCTTGTAATTATCCAATAAAGGTTTGGCTTCATAGTATCAGGCTACAAAGAAATGCCACTCACAGTCTAAAGCAAATTCCACAGATCTATATTTGTCAATGTTTTTTTTGTTTTCTCCTCCACCCTATGGTGTATTTTGTTTTGTTTTGTTTTGTTTTGTTTTGTTTTGTTTTGTTTTGTTTTGTTTTGTGTTCCTGCACAGATTTTTGTATTATACAAATATATGCTGCCTCTTTCATAAAAAAAAGGCCCCAAACTACTTCAAAACATGGAGAAAAAACATGGAGAAAACCTCTAGGAGAGGCCTGATGCCACAGAAAATTATTTCGCAATATTTATTTTGAAACAAAGACAAAGACCTCAAACAGAGTGTAAAGCAAAGTCTGCCCCTTGCCCCCTGTGAAGTGGATTTCAACACAAAACACTGAAAAAAAACCTTAAAGTAAAAATAGAGGTAGGGGTTTCCCATCCCTTGGATGAGCGGACAACCAGAAACACAAAAATGTCCACTGCCTTCCTGTGAAGCACTGACCCCTCCAAGCCTGCGTCAGCGATACTTTCCTGCCTCCACTGAGCATCCTGTGTTTCTACATTGGGAATCATCTGTTAAGGTGTTTGTATAAGGGCATTTCCGAAGCTATTAACTTTTTTAGCATTCTGTTTTGTTCAAAGACAAAGACAATGCTTCACTGTGGAGCTTAACATTAGTTGTGGGAATTTCAGAGTAAAATTAAACTTCTGTTTATGATACATCCACTATGGACATTTGTATTATTGGTGCATGAATAAGAAGCTTGAATAGCAAAGTCCACTTAACAGAAGGCAAAAGCCTGCTGTTGTCATCCAAGATAAACGAAATACACAACCACTTGGAGTACAATGATTTTTGTAGTGTAAAAACAGGATAGTGACATGTCTAAACAAAATGAATGTCCTGGTTAAGTTAAGGCACAAGATTGCTGTGGTTTGAATGTTTTTTTTTCCTTCTTAACTTGGTGTTGGTGAAGAAGGAGCTGAGCTAAAAGGCGAGGCTCTCAATTTACCAGTCGATCTACATTCCTAACCTCACCTATGGTCATGAACTATGGGTCGTGACTGAAAGAACAAGGTCACAGATCCAAGCGGCTGTCTGTGAGAGAGGGTGAGGAGCTTGGCCATCCGGGAGTAGAGCCATCAGAGTAGAGTCACTGCTCTTCCACGTGGAGTGGAGTAAGATGAGGTGGCTCGGACATTTGGTCATGATGTCTCCTTGATGCCTCCCTGATCAGGTATTCCGGGCTTGGAGAAGGCCCCAGGGGAGACCCAGGAATCGCTGGGGAGACTATGTTTCTAGGCTGTCCCAGGAAAGCCTCTGGATCCCCCTGGAAAAGCTGGATCCCCCTGCTGCCCCTTTATTTTAGACTTCATTGTTTTGTTATGTTGCCCTCAGTTGAGGTGGTTGAGTGGACGTCCCACCAATTGGAAGGTTGTTGGTGTGATTGCCGACTCCTCCTGTATGCAACCTCACTGCCAGTAGTGTGTTAGTGTGTCTGTATGAATACAAACTAATATAAAGTGCTTTGAAACTGCAAGATTTGAAAGCTCGAAATAAGTTGAAACTATTTACAGTTCAACCTACACACAGTGTGTGGCATAATGTGTTTCATCATATTTCCGTTGCACTGTGCTGAGTTACATTACCTTATCATATCATGTCACTTTCATTGGTTTCAATAATAAGACATTACTTTAAATTTTATATATCACGTCACATTATGTCAGATTAGTGATATCATGTTAGAACAAAAAATGTTTTATCACAAGGTTGCAAGTGTGAAATGTTGCAGTTAGAAATGGTGATGAATTACTTGCTCTTGTAATGAATTTGTTTGATCTGCTCTCTACTCAAGCCCTCCTCCTTATGTTAATTGTTGCTTAATTTATAGATTATCTGCTTTTTTTTTTTTTGGCTTGTCCTCATTATGATTGTCTGGGAGCATTCGAACTGCAGAGCGTAGTCCTATTGAAATAAAAGCTTGCAACTACAACAACAATCCAATGAGTTGATATCTCAACCTGCGGTTCTGCTTCAGCAGAATGCTTTCCTTGCCCCACAACACTGCTGATATCTTCATGTGTTCCCAAATATCAACACTCAGAAGAATACTGAACATGAGGGGAATACTCAATCAGCATGTCTTTTCCTAAACAAGTATGACAAGTTGTATTAAACACTGGAAGACCGGCCAGTTTGAGGCGGGACCGAGGTTTCATAGAATAGATTAGACTGTTTATTTAAGTTTTAAAAAGAATAAACCAAGTCTGTTGTCTTGGAATAAAAGTGGGTGCAGCTTGCAGCATTCCACTAATTTGAACATCTGTCTTGCAATAATCAACATAAAGTCCCCTCAATGGTGAGGCCAAAACCCACTACAATTTTCCACAGTCAAATGTTACAGATTGGCTCTGCCAAGCTGAGATGATGGAGGTTCTTTCAATTGCTGGCAAGGATCCGATAGGGGGTGGAGGGGTAGGGGGTCCTACCCAGACAATGGCCTTATTGTGTTGAGTAGAAGGGGCACATTTATAGATAGTGGGTAAATGTACAAATAGTATTGGCTCGGTCCAAAAAGTGGGATGGATAAACTTTGAAATGATGCATTATTGACAGACTTGAGGATATCAGAGACACCCTTCTAGCTGAAGAGTTTCAGCATTTACGAAGATACCATCTGACAGAGCATTTTATGGGCCATTACAGAAGCAAATGTGGGGTCTGATCCCCGTTTATTTCAAAGTCTTCTGGAAATGTTATGTTAGTCTCTGCCAAAAATCTCAAAACAGAAAACGTAATGTCAAAGAATCCATATCCATGGATTTCTTATTCTTGTGTATCAATATAAAAAAGGAGATTCCATTTACAACCGCAATGTGCCCCCGCATGCTCCTTTGCCCTGTATAAAATGTACGAAATGAAGGACTAAGAACGCCCAAAAGCACAAACTGCTCACTAAACCCTAGAAATACTGAAGTCCCACTTATTCAGAAACCACATGAGAAAGGTCAGTGGTGATGAGTCATCCAGTCAGTTCTCCGAGCACTGGCTGCTTGTGGGAAGGCAACAGTAATTTAACACACATGCAAACACCCCCCCCACACACACACACGCACATAATTTCTCGCACAGTACTGAGTACTGAGGTGAGTTTGTGGTGAAGTCATAAAAACTTTGATAAATCCTCCCTCCATCTTTTATTACATTCATTCAGCCTCTTCTTTTTATATTTTCTTGGCAATCACCGGCCAGTCCTGTGTTTTCCAGTGTCACTGCCCTTTTTCCATTCAGCTGGTGATTTTTAGTGTTTTGGCTACATCGGAGTACAGCTGGTTTGTCCATTCTCTTGTCTCTTGGTGATCGTGCTCCCTTCATCCTACACCCACCTTCTCAGTGTTCCCAGCTGCCTTCTACCCTTAGTATCACATCTGCATTATCCAAACACATGGACATAGATACACACACAAGCCCTCACATGCACACTATGAGAGGTGCACACACATGCATGGAATAAATAGCCACAGAGGCAATATATACAGACTATAGAGGTAGCTGAAGTCACTTTTGTGGTATGTCTGTAGGATTGAAGAAGCAGGGATGTCTTATAATTACATTGCAATGGAATTTGTTGAGGCAAGTTTAGGTGGGACAAGACCTGGCAGCTTATCAGAGCCATCCACCTACTCACTCTAAGGGAGTGTTCAAAGAAGAGTTGAGTATTGTCAAGAAATGAAAGCTCAAATGGCCAAATCTCTCAACTTAGTCAAATCCAATGCTTGACCTTCCTTGTCAGGAGGAGCAGGAAGTTTAAAAGTCTGCAGTGAAATGTTTATTTGACATTCCACCAGGTGTGATGAAACCACCTGCTCTTCATGACAGAAAGATGACGACCTTCCTGTCCATCCCATCCAGTCTGTCTACACTATCACTTGTCATTCCCATCCTTTGCCACACCACTTAAGTTTTCACCTTTCACTTCCTGGCATGCGCAGCACTTATGCAGTTTTACCCCATCTATATTATCGGCTTCCGACTTCCTGTGTACTTCTTTTTCTATGTACACATACATCCTGCAAAGTGCCCCAAAGGTCATAGAGCGCAGACTGGTGCGGTTTTACTCAACTCCGCTCCTGTCAGTTGTCAAGTTGATATATAGGAGAAGAAGCTCGTCATTGTCTGCTCGCGATATGGCAAAGGGGTGAAGGGGCTGAGGTGTTGTGTTTGAACTTGCCTGCTTAAAACCCTGCCTGTCTGCCTGTCTGTTTTTCAATGAGTAATCCATTGTTATGTTGAAGACACACAAATACATACGCCGAGGCATACATCAAGAGTGCAGAGGCGTTTTAGCCCAAGGGAGATTGGTGAGTGATGGGTGAGATAAGGAGCTAGCTAAAAGTAAAAGGAGACTCAAAAGTATGTGTTCTTCTATAGGAAGCATTTGTAGCATTTTTAGTCTCAATACTGATTACTAGACATTAATTTTGATTTGAAATCTTGAATAAAGGGAAATTTAGTCTAACAGTTGTGTGGAATCATGACTGTCCTTCGTGCTGCATCACATCCCAACAGACCTTCTCTTGAGGTAAATCTAATGCTGGGTGTACCTCATTCAAATCTTTTTTCCTTATTTACTAATATATTTGAAGGTATTTTTCATTACACATATGCAGTTGAGGGATGTTGTTCAGTTTTCTTTAAAACCAAGGCTTGTGCGAATGGGTACCGATTAGACACAAGGTGATTAATGAGGGAGTATTGATCTATTGTTATGTCTCGCCCAAACACAGAGACCAAAGGGAAAGATGAAGTGAACAGAGACAGACTTGTCTCTGACACTAAACTACAAGATTTCACAACATTTGTCTTATACAGACTGCTGGAAAAGAAAAACTGGTGTTGTATCTCGTACCAGGCTTGTAACTGCGAAACTACAATATTCAGACATGACACCTTTATTCAGTCAAGGGCAGGGTCTTTTTTGCAGCATTTTATAATTCTATGTAAAAGTGACAAAGGGGTGACAGACAGAATGTATAAATTAGATAGCCTGTAATATTTTCCTCTGTTACTCATTGCAAGATGATGAAACAAAATTATGTCAACTGTGTGACTGCATGCAATCTCTGAACCAATCATGTGTCTGTCTGACCAAAATTGGCCTCTACAGCTGAGGGCCGGCAGATATTTAATCCTTGCTTTTCATTTTACAGCATTCATCAGTTTATGACCTTCTAGCTGAAAAAAAAATGGATTCTGAATTAAGAGATTAAATATGCAATCATAACATTTTACAAGTACCAGATTGCTGTTATGATTGAAACCCAATTCAGTAGGTAACTTGTTGAGATTACGTTTCCCCAAATTGGTCTGTTTAAGTGCAATAGGTAAATACTACTTGGACTTATAGAGTGTAAATGAAAAGCAGAGAGTTTTCCAAAGCCTGTGATTGTTCCTTCTTTGGTTCTTACTTTCTTATTTAAAAGACATTTGGGAAGGATGCAGCCTAATTCTCAAGACCATTGATTGACCAATATCAAGTCACTGGTAGAGATTCCACCTATGACGGCCCAGCTATGTAGATTTGATGGTCACAGCCTTAAAAAAAATTAGACTAGACATATTCTGATTTCCATTAACAAGTTAAACCAGCCCTGATGAAAAAGGAAACTTTCTGTCCTGAGTGTCGCTGCATTTGCATTTGTAGAGTGGAGGGAGTCTAACAGCTGCAGAAACCACAAAGACAAAATTTTTTGAGCAGCCAGAAGATGATATTTGGGCTGAGTCCTTTTTCTTCCTTGGTAATAACACCACTGTTAAGCACTGGTTAGAACCACAGTTTGAACACAGTAAAACTGAAGGATGGATTTTTTGTCGTCTGTGAATAATCAGACACAAATGTCTGTGGTCTAATTGTGGTCTAAAGTCCTTCATGATGTTTTTTTCAATATATAAATAAGGTTCTTCAATACATGGCAAAACACAATGGCCAGATCGCAGATAGGATAGACTTTCATCATTTGTGTTTGAAGTTTTCATCCATCTCAGAACTTTGTATCTCACCTTTTTAATTGTTCTGAAATCAATTACATTTGTGACTATAATAATGAATATTTTGCATATATTATATCATGGATCATTAGCCTACATAATGTCCTTGTCTTTGATTCATTTGCAGTGTTAAACTAAAAAAAAATTTGGAAAAAGTATTTTTGCTCCCATCACATGTATAAGCGCTAAACGTGCCATAAGTTATGGATTAAACGTAAATTCATCATGTAAATATGTGGCTCAATTTCTACGTCACAGGAAACTTTTACAATTCATTATTCATATGATACGAGAAGTTCCAACAAAGAACAATGTTGTTTGTGATTTATAAGGTGCTACTTTGCCACATATAAGGACTTGTTTATGACGCACAGAGGACTGCTTAGTTATAGCATAAACAGGATGCCTTTCAGAGACAGAAAATAATCCAGCATACATAGAATCAGGAACTCCTCTATGACAAGGTCAGGAAATTTGTCTGACAAAGAACCCTGATTTTACTAACACTTCTTCCACACGTTGACCTGAGGGAAATTACGCCCCCATTCACATACTTTCATGTGTTTGCCCTTCACTCTTGTCAATGCACAGAATTCAGACTGGAGATTTTTTATAGGATGAGAGCACTGCCAAGTACAGAAAAAATAAGAGCTAATGAGGCAGATCGTAGGGGTGTGAATGATGGTAGAACATCTATAAATACAGTTGCCATTCAAAAGGGAATGACAACTGTTAAGGAAGATTAAAATATTTTTGCCAAAATGTGTAATCTATAAAAATGAGGTTATTGTGCTCCAGCTAGGTTAATTACACCATACGTCAAATAACCATACTATAGATAGAAACTGTCCTACTCAATTACACCGGCTATATATAACACATACATAGGATATGAAGGTAGTTGGTGTGAGAGAGGAGGATACAGAGAATACGGTTAGATGTAGAAAGTTGACTCGCTGTGGCAACCCCTGCAGGGAAAAGCCGAAAGAAGAAGAAGATATATAACACATACATATAAACAAGATCAACATAAAATGTCATTATCCTGTCAGATTCACTAGTCACTGAGCTTTGTCTAACTTTAAAACTCATTTATCAGTTTTCCATCCTTGGCTACTGGCAGCATCTAATCAACTAATTCCAGTGCTCCCCCTCAGACCATGTCCTTGAGCGAAACAGTTTCCCTGAGTTCTTGGCAGGCAAACATCTCACTCCTGCCCTAGAGACAGGAACAAACACAAACATGGACAAGAAGAACTAATTCAAATAAAGGACATGTAAATTGAAACAGAAAGTATTCTTGGCACCTTGACGTTTCCATTTAAAGGAAACCAGCTCTATATCTTCTGTTCGTAGGATAAGACTGGCCCCTGCTGGTACAGAAACAGAAATCCTTAAAAGTTGCCCTTCTATGAGTTATTGTAAATACACACAACATTAAATACATGTATTTTACTCTTATCTTACATTTAATGTGTTTGTTTTTATTTCATAATTTACACTTCTCTTTGCTTGAAAGCGCACTAATCCTCAAGCGCACTTCTTCTCCTTTCGGCTTTTACCTTCAGGAGTCGCCACAGCGAATCAGCCTTCTCCATCGAACCCTATTCTCTGTATCCTCCTCTCTGATAGCAACTACCTGCATATCCTCTCTCACTACGCCCATAAATCTTCTCTTTGGTCTTCCAATTCCAGCATCCGTCTACCAATATACTGTATTCACTATCCCTCCTCTGTACATGACCGAACCATCTCAGTCTGGCTTCTCGACCATTTTCTCCAAAACATCTAACATGTGCTGTTCCTCTGATAGACTCATTCCTGATCTTATCCATCCTGGTCACTCCAAAAGAGAACCATAGCATCTTCATCTCTGTGACCTCCAGCTCTGCCTCCTGTCTTTTGGTCATTGTAACTGTTTCTAGGCCATACAGTATCGCTGGTCTCACCACTGTCTTGTCCACCTTTCCCTTCTTTCTGGCTGATAGTCTTCTATCGCATAGTACCCCTGACACTTTTGTCCAGGAGAGGAGGAAAGTGCGTTCGCTAGCAGAGAGAAAAGAGGAAAGGAAAGAGCCTGGGACTGAGTAGGGACTTTGAATATTGGGACTATGACAGCAAAAGTTAGAGAGTTGGTCGACATGATGCAGAGAAGGAAGGTGGATTTACTGTGTGTCCTGGAGACCAGGTGGAAAAGTAGTAAGGCTAGAAGCTTAGGAGCAGGCTTTAAGTTGCACTATCATGGTACTGACAGGTAGAGAAATGGAGTAGGAGTTATCTTGAGGGAGGAGTTTGTTGGGAATGTTCTGGGGGTGAAAAGAATGTCAGATAGACTTATGAATCTGAAACTGGAAATTGACGGTGTGATGCTCAATGTTAATAGTGGCTATGCCGCGCAGGTGGGATGTGAATTTGAAGAGAAGGAGAAGTTCTGGAATGAGTTAGATGAAGTGATGCAGAATATCCCCAGAAATGAGTGAGTGGTAATTGGTGAAGACTTCAATGGGCCTGTTGGTGAAGGCAATAGAGTGGATGAAGACGTGATGGGCAGATTTTGGTATACAGGATAGGAATGCAGAGGGACAGATGGTGGTAAATTTGCAAAAAAGATGGAAATGGTTGTAGTGAACACCTTTTTCCAGAAAAAAACAGGAACATAGGGTAACTTACAAGAGCAGAGGGAAGGAGCATGCAGGTAGACTACATCTTCTATAGACAAGGTAACCTGAAAGAGATCAGTGAGTACAAAGTAGTTGTGGGTGAGAGCGTAGCCAGACAGCATAGGATGGTGGTTTGTAGGATGACTCTGGTGACAAGGAAGATGAAGAGGGCAAAGGCAGAGCAGAGGACAAAGTGGTGGAAGCTGAAAAGGGGGTGTTGTATGGTTTTCAGGAGGGAGTTGAGAAAGGTTCTGGGTGGTCAGGGAGACAGGTAGGAGAGTACTTGGTGTGTCATCTGGATGGAAAGTAGATAAGGAGACTTTGTGGTGGAATGAAGAAGTGCAGGAGTATATACAGAGAAAACGGTTAGCAAAGAAGTGAGATACTGAAAGGACTGAAGAGAACAGACAGGAGTATAGGGAGATGCAATGTAAATCCAAGCGAACAATACTACAAATTATGTGTGGAATGTGCCTTTACGTGTGCCCCATTGGTACCTGCATGGTCTGGGATATCTTGAAATGGTAAATAAACAGAAAAAATAATCCACGGTGAGTCTTGGAAAGGCTCCCAATGAACCTTGCGCCGTGGATTTCCCCCCCAGTCAATCTCATATGAGCGTACGTCAATTGAAACGTGTGGACTAATGACGCATTCATGACTTTCCGATATTTGAGATTCATAATCAGTACAACCAAACCTTTTTCAAACATAGGAAGCACACATTTCATAATAAAATTTACCAATGAAAAACTAAACTAATACGTTTGAATCTAAGGCTCGATGCCAAGAAGAGACTTGTGCAGGACTCTTGATTATCTAATGCGTTTGACTGTTGCTGTGTCATACTTAGTACCGTTTTTCGGAGCAAAGATTGGTGCAAGTGAAGGCACCAAAAGTTCAGTCTTAAATTGTGACATCTTAAAACATGGAGGGAAAACAAAGCAATGACGATGGCAGTTTTGCGCCAGGTATTTTATGGGATAGATTTTTTAAGTTAACCTTTTAAGTTATCGAGTAAACAACTAGTATAGAATGTTGCGCCAGAGCCGTTAGCAATCCAGTCAACTGACTGAGACTGCGCAAACCCGTCTTTTTAGCAGCCAACACAAGTTGCATGGTTTAAAAGTCGCGATTTACGATTTTAATTTTATTCAAGAATTACACAAGTAATTTTAAATAAGCTGCTTTGTTGCAACTTCGTGTGATAATTTGAGCTCAGTTCGCCAGACAGATAAGAAGTCCACTGTTAGATTCCACGTAAACGACTTCATGGTAGCTGTTTGTTAGCTCTCGTCTTTGCCAAACTTCCTCAAAAACCCGGATGGTTCCGTGTTGCATTAAGATAGTGACGTGAATAAAACCCGTGGAATATGAAACACGACCGCACATCAAACATTTAGGTCTTCCGGTGAATTCGGCATTCATTTCATTTGTAGAAAATAATCATATTTTAACTTTTAGTCCTAATGTCTCTGTGTCGAATGTCACATGTTTTTGCTGTCTTACATGAGATATCTCATTCAAAGTTGGTTAATAATCAATCCTCGTCCACTTATTGCCTCAGATCCAGGAGGCTCCGAAACAACAACAACAGCGGCACACAAAGATCCAGGGGAGTTCCTCAGCCGACAGCTGAGTGAGCAGGGCCGCTTCGCCCTTGCAGCGATGTGCAGTGTGTCTCTGGGCCAGCTGTTTAATGGACCAGAGAACAGGTAACAAGGATTCACGTCATTCCGGTGCTTCGTGATGTCACCTCAATGCAGATTGACTAAAATCCCTTTTAACATTTTTTGTTCTTTTTTTAATTTACTTCAACACCATCATTAAATCGCGAATGAGAATGCGCAATTAGTACTTTTTGATATTTTATGAGATTCACAAGGTTGACCGGAACTATGTCCGATGATTTATCATATTTGAATTTTTGTTTCGGCACTAACCCTTTTGACACTTTTCAACTCTGGAAACAATATTCTGAGGTCTTCCATATATAATTTCTCTATTATTTTATATATTCTAATTTGATCATAACTTTAGACAGTGTTTCAATCATGTTGAATGCCTCACATGATAACGCGATTATTTGGTCTGCAGTTTATTAAGAATAAGAATAAGAACAACTTTATTTATCCCGAAGGAAATTGTAGTGCCAGAGTTTCAAATAAAACATAACAATAATAAATAATAGTAGGAAATTGTATAAACCGTATAAAAAAAAAGGGGGGGGGGAATAAGGAATACAAATAAAACTATAAAGTGTCAAAGTAACAAGTCAAGGCTATAAAGTGTCTTAAGGTCTTAAGTACAAAGATTTTGAGATTCCCCGCAGCTGAAAGGAGAGGAATTAAAAAGTATTTTATTTATTATTTTACATTATTTTACTTTTAATACTTCTCATGCAGTATGAAGCCCTTACATGTTGACATAAAAGTTACACATATTCAAGTCAATGCAAAAGCCCTTGCTCATTTACAGAAGTGTAATTTGCATGGACATTGTCAGCAGTTCCAGCTGAAATTGTCAACTTAGAAATTTTAGCCATATCAGCCAGTGATAGCCTGCATAGTAAGTGGTCTTTTTATTCATCTGTTTTTCAGCTGTCATGATACATTTATGGCAGGAAGAATTAAAATGTGCATCCGTTTCAGTGTGTTCAGGGAGCAGTATCTTCAGGGCCTGGTTCACTGGCTGGACCTGGATGAGTCAGTGCTGCCAGTCATGAGAGCTTTCCTGTCCGGCCTGGGCGCTGAGGGCTCTGACACCTTCCTCTCTATCTTGCAAGCTGAGCCGCCTCTGGCTGCGGGTACAACCCCTATCATACAGGTGAGAGTGACATCTCGCCTGCTGCCTGTTTGTAGGCAATAAATTGCAAGATTGAAAAATTCACAGATTTCCCTGGCTCAGCAACTGTGCTTTCAAGTAAGGTGTGTGTTGGAAATGTAGCTGTCAAAAATCCAATCCTCATCCAACCAGTCATTCATTATCTATGCATATCGTGCACTTACGGTTGCATGGATGATAGAGCCTATCCCAGCTGTCATTGGGTGAGAGGCAGGGTACACGCTGGGGCAGTCAGCAGTTGATCACAGGCCCACATATAGGGACAAACAACCATTTACTTCCTCAGTCACACATTTAGGCAATGTTTCTATTTTTCTAATTAACAACTTTTTGCACTCTGGGAGGTAACCAGATCAAACCAATGCAGAAACAGGGAGACCATGCACGCGCCACACAGAAAGGCCCCCTTTGGCGATTGAACCAGGGTCCTTCTTACTGTGAGGCATAAGCGCTGACGTGCTGTTTTTATATATAAAATATCAATAAGTACAGTTTTCATATTGGCTAACATATAAACAGATACAGTATTTATCGTACCTGTCCGAGCAAGGTGTAGATTTAGTTACATATAAAAACTCTGAAAAACGAAGGCGCTTATTTCTAACTGCTTAGTTTATGCTAACAAAATAGTGAGCATGTCAATCTTTCTCTGTTTTTATTCAAACACCTCTTGTTGTTTATATTACAGGACTTGGTTTCTTTCTCTATCAAAGATGGTAAGAGTCCCTACTGACAGCTTTCACAAGATCTTTGGAACTCACTTTAGCCTGTCGCTTACTAATTCCATGTTGTGCTGTGTATCCTCAGGCCAGTATGATGCCAGAGCCAGGGTTCTCATCCGAGACATCAGCTGTTTGCTGCGAGTCTCTCTGAAGCAACAAGAAGAGTTTGAGGAAACTCTGGGTGAGAGGCTCAGGGATGGAGGAGAGGAGAGCGAGTGAGTTGATAAATGAATATGGCTTCATTTTCTACATTTTTGGAATGAGAAAAAAATATATGATTATTTTTTATGATCAAATTGGATTGCCCTAGATGCACAATAGGCGTATTTTGACTGTTTTTGATAGAAGTAAGTTTCAGCCAACTCATAGTAACCTGTATGAATTTTCCTCCACCAGAGAGGAATCCTCTCGGCGGCTCAGGAGAGAGAGAGGGCGTAAGCTACGGCGCTATCTCCTCATTGGACTTGCTACTGTGGGTGGAGGGACTGTAATTGGTAATTATTTTCTCTCCGTTCTTTACACTGACATAATTCAGCTGACCTTTATTTAAAATTCAGATAATTTTGTTAATTTTATTTTCTTACTGTTTTCCAGCAAGTTTTGTGTTCCTTTTTGAATTACACCTAACAAACTAGCAAAGAATCCCACCCCACAAAAATGGATGATAATGAAAATTTTAAAATGCAAGCTCTTTACCAGATAATATTCTGCATATGGGTTTGTATAGAAAACTTGTTTCACAGTCTTGATTGATACAATCAACCAAAATCATTAGACAGTGGATATTGTATCTAAGATGAATAGATTGCCCTGTATACCAGCGTCACATGTTTTACTGGTACCTGCAGATATTGGGATGCAAACATTTTTTTCAAACATCTGTGATATTTGTGGCATTGCCAGGTGTAACAGGTGGGCTGGCAGCACCACTGGTGGCAGCAGGGGCAGGGGCTGTGCTTGGGGCTGGAGGTGCTGCTGCTCTTGGTTCAGCCACTGGCATCGCAATCATGGCCTCCCTGTTTGGAGCTGCGGGGGCCGGGCTTACTGGTGAGAATATTTGAAACGCTTCAGACTGGCCTTGAAAAAAACATCTTTGTGGTATCTATTGATTCACAAGTTGTATTTATTTTACCTGTTCCTTCATTTTTCTGTTTATTCTTTTTACACATGGTCTCCCTAGGTTATAAGATGAATAAGTGTGTTGGGGCGATTGAGGAATTTCAGTTCCTACCACTGAGCTCTGGAAAGCATCTTCACCTTACCATCGCAGTGACTGGCTGGCTCTGCAGCGGTAAATATAGTAAGTAGTTATCTTATAAGATACAGGACAGTAGTCACTCTGACTTCACGGTTTCTATTTCTGAAAGTCCGACTGTAGGAAATCATAAAGTTTAATTTTATGAGATGATTCCACAGAGCTAGCAGCAATGGAAATAATTATCTGACTATTTAGGCACCTCTGTCAATATAGCTAAGTATCATAAATATGCAAATGTATCCATCTATCTCGGCTTGTTGGATGGAGGAATGGTGGCCGGTGAAGGGAAAAGCAGAAGATCATAAATATGCAAAAATCACAAAGACACAAAGACTGATCTGTCCTAGATATACTAGATCAGGTTTCGTTTAAGACTTGCTCCTTATTTTCCTAACAATCACAATGGGTTTCTAATTTCCTTCAGACCTTTTTTAGCTTATTTTTGCAACATTTCAAGTAATACCTTCCAGATTCTTAAGTTGTTTCATTTGAGGGAAGCATGTTAGGTGATTATTGATCTGTTGACCGCCAGGTTCATTCCAGGCACCCTGGTCCAGCCTGGGTGAGTGCGGGGAGCAGTACTGCCTTGTGTGGGAATCGCGCTTCCTCAGGGACCTGGGTTCGGCCATGACCTCTCTGTTGGATGGGCTGGTCAGCATGGTGGCACAGGAAGCACTGAAGTACACAGTACTCTCAGGTAGGAGGAGGCACATGTGCACTGAAGCTAGTCTTCATGATATATATTTGTTCTCAAGCTTTATAGGTGTTTAAGCTTGCTCTAGATTGGATGCTGTGATGCAAAAACAATTTTCTCTTTGAGGCAAAACTGTTTTGCGGTTCCCTGTAAATACACACCATATACAAATCCTTATCGGACCATCATGTTTATGTGTCATGTCTGCTTGATGCGGACGGTCATAATATCTTTATCACCATCTCTGTTCAGGTATTGTAACTGCTCTGACGTGGCCGGCATCTTTGCTGGCAGCAGCCAGCGTCATTGACAACCCCTGGTGTGTTTGTCTAAACCGCTCAGCTGAAGTAGGAAAACACTTGGCACAGGTGTTGAGAAGTCGACAGCAGGTTAGAACAAACACCCTTTTAACTCTTCAAGCACACATGTATCAGTTTTTTGTCACATTTTCCTCATGAACAATTAGTTTTATGTGTAGCAGAAAACTTTACCACAGATTGCTAGATTTTTTTTCCACTGGCCATGAGAACAATAACTAATACAGTTTCCCTGTGACGGAACTCTTAAACAGTTTAACTGCTCAAAGTTTACGTTTATTTCCTCTGCGTTTCTGAAGGGGAAGCGTCCTGTCAGTCTTATAGGCTTCAGTCTCGGAGCCAGAGTCATCTACTTCTGTCTGCAGGAGCTTGCCAATGACCAGGGTATCAATACTTTGATTCCATTTATAAAACTTAGTAAAACACCAGCCGATGTGTTTTGCAATTTCATTTTAAAAAGCCCATCTTTTAAATTACTCCTTATTTTTTGCATTATACGAATATATTCAAAATTAATTTACCTGTAATAGAATCTTTGTTCTCTAATGTGCAAATCTTCTACATTATCTTTGTTTCGGAACAAAGTAGCCTTATCAGTATTTTGTGATTCCTCAGGTAGTGAAGGAGTAGTTGAGGATGTGGTTCTCCTGGGCGCCCCTGTGGACGGCTCTGAGAAAGCCTGGAAGAGAATGACCAGAGTGGTGGCTGGAAAAATAGTAAATGGGTACTCCAGGTAATCTATGTTTCAGATTTACCCAAAAATCAAGAGAGACTGTTTTTATACATGGTTTATTCAGGGGGTCTGACAGATTTCCGATTGTCAACCTATCAGGGGAGACTGGCTCTTGGGATTCTTGTACCGAAGCTCAGCTGCACAGCTGTGTGTTGCTGGGTTACAGCCAATCAACCTTGTGGATCGGCGTTTAATCAACGTGGATCTCTCCTCCGTGGTGAGTCACAGGTTATATTTAGGGCCACTATTGGTTAATTAATAAGGTACATGTGACAACTGAGAAGACATACAAAAAAAAAAACATAAATATGTTAGAAAAGCATGATGGGTCCTCCTCAGTATTGTTTATATCTCAGCGTGAACTGACATCTTCATAAATACTTGGGGATGTTTTTTTTATTTCACTGTTGCATTTTAGAGAGGGACAAACAAGGACTTCAGCAACATACTTTAGCCTTCAACCATTAAAATAAGGCTGGATAATTCTATGCCTGTGTGCGAACCTATATGACATCATCCATCTTCAATACTTTTCACATGACGGCTTAGTTCCTCCTGTGAGAGAAGGAGCTGGAAAAGGGAGGGCTGCTCAGAAGTTTCTTGTAATTTACGTTTTCTCCACAAGACGGCACTCACTCTTTAAAATGAAATAGCTCAGTATATCATTTGATATTATAAATCATGTAATTTTCATGTTCTTATCGTACATGAGCACAGAATTTTATTAGCACATAAAATCCATGTTTTATAGCATTTAGCATTTGGAGATAAAAAATAAGGCCTCTGCTGATTTCAGTTATACTTTACAGCACTGCCCAAAACATCAATATAATTCCAAAGGAAAATGTGTTTCTTCTTGCAGTTTTTTTGTAAAGCATCAAACTTTTCAATCCGATAGAAAATTAAAATTCACAAAGGCAATTGTTAAACTGCAATATACAGTGTACAGTGCACTGACTGTCAACATAATTCATTTAGTTGATGTTAGAAGATAGTCTAATAAATGTATATATATGTGTGCGTGTGTATGTGTGTTTGTATATGTACATGTAAATACGTATATTTATATGTGTATATATACGTGTATATATATATGTGTGTTTGTCTGTATGTATGTATATACACACACACACACATACACATATATATATATATAAAATTCCCTGTGGTCAAGTGTAGGATCACCAGTGTCTGATACCTTTACTTTGGAGGCGAAAAGGGACTGGCAATGTTTGAGAACTCCTGCGCTCATTATTTATTTGAAACACTTTTCCAGGATATGCAACAAGCAGGATTCAAAAATAACATTTAAAAAAAAAAACTGACCAGACATTGAAGAAAAAATATGAACCTACAAACAAATTTATCCTACTCTGTATCATTTTGGAGCATTAAAACAGTATTTCTGACTGACAGGTGAAAGGCCACCTGGACTACATGCACCAAATGGACACTATCTTAGTAGCAGTTGGAGTTCCTACCAAAGAAGTCCCACGACTCTCCACTGAGCTTCCTCAGTTTGTAACAGTTACAGAAGGTACAGCAGACCCCTCTTATTTGTCCCTAAACAATCCGCAATTTGATGAGCCACAAAAGCCTGCCAAGGAGGCCAGGACTCACCCGTCTAAAAGCGATGGGGCAGATAGCACGGATCTGGATGACGGCTGGGACATTCCTGACATCTCTGATCTGCTGAGCTCTCTGACAGATGCAGAGTCTGAAGACCGATGTGAAGACAGGGGCATTTCACCACTTAGTTTTCAGGAAAATGTCACAAAACATGGAGTCGCATCTGCTTACGAAGCTCAGGGGGACAGTGAAGAAAAAGTTGAGCCGGACAATGAGCACACATCGTGGAGCTGGGATGACACACACTGGACCACCGAGCACACAGACAGACCTCATGAAGAGCATGTTACATGACCAGCTGCTTCAAAAGAAATATTTTGCAGCATTGTAGTTCTGTTGAGGATAATATACATTCTGTTCACTGCACACTGATGTGCCAGAGCCTCACCAGGACATATATTTGGCTAATTCAAATAAAAAGCCTAATTTATATAAAATGCCTTATATTTCCTCTCATCTATGTTTTAGAAACTTTTTTTTGATTGTTTGTTTGTTTTTTATTTTTTTTTATTTTTGAGATTTACCAATGAAGTAGATATTTCATCCATGAATATTAAAATGTATGTGTCACATAACTGCAAATCGCACTTGCATTTTGCTGGTTTCAAGGATACAGCATCTATTTTGCATCCACTTGCCTCGTTACCATGGATATTATCACAGTATTTCAGTTTCTACAGACAATTCATAGAATGTGTTATTCCTCTGAAAGACCTATTCCCTCTCGTTCTGAAACTAATGTGAAGTACTTTTATAGGATTAACATATTGAATTAATTTACACTGTATATTTGCACAGATCTGGCCTATAGGTTGAGGTAGCAGGTCTATAGTAAATTGGAGTTCCTATCTCATCTCTTTACCTGAGAGGAAGTCAGAATTTAATAGACTCAGCATAGAGAAAGCTGAACATGTATCTGATAATATTATTATTATTGTTATACTATCTGCTCATTTCTTGTTGAAGTGAAGGTAATTTCTCCTTGCTAACTTGCTGATTTTTCTGGAATGTGGTTGCTCAGTTTTCTGACGGTTTTCCTGCTTATTTACAGGTATTTTGGTGTAATATTTGACAGCTTTTAGTGGTAAATCATTGCCAATGGACTAACTAAATGCCTGTGTAATTTTGAAATTATCAAGTCAATTCACTTAGACAATTAAAGTACACATAAAGAGCATGTACCAAACCCAGTTGATGGTCCATTTCTGGATTAATAATATTTTATACTAAAAGCTTGATGTGATATCAATGTTGGTCTTTTTTCATATGTCTTGATATATAATGCTCCCCTGTGATATTTTGCAAGTCGTTTTTGAAGGACCTCGACCTTGGAGGGGCCTGTAAGCTGACTAAACTCCTCACAGCTCTAAAGTACATCAATCCAGTGTGTCCACCTGATTGGGCAGTGGGATTGGCAGCTCTCCCTGTTCGGCATCCAGCAAGTTGACAGCATCAGTGGCAGTGGCAAGGGGGTGTGTGGGGTCAGAGGCCAACGGAGATTGGGGACTGCTGGCTATGTTGGCCTCGCCTGAGTTGCGTAGAGAGAGGGAGAGTGCTGGCGAGGGTCTTCTAGGTGACTGCGAAGAGCAACATCGCAAGAGCTTCCCCAGGGCTCTCTTGAAGTCTCTCATGAAGAGCGGGTAGATGATGGGGTTCATGGTGCTGTTGCAGTAGCCCAGCCAAGTGATGGCATCAAAGAGTGCAAGGGGGACGCACTCACACACTGCCTGAACCAAGATGAGAAAAATTGCAAACATTTAAAGTGGGTACTCGCATTATCTACAGTTTTCAGCGCACATCTGGAGGGAAACCTCTCATTTCAGCTTTGGATATCAAAGACTGCGCCAAGATTTTGATTAAGGAAATCAGGATGCAGGGTTATCGTCCATGTCAATCAAAGCATATTTGTTTCAGTCATTAGTGATAAGAGAGGTATGTTTCTGTATTAATTCTAAAAAATGTTGAAAAAAAAAATCTAAAAAAAATTTGTATAACTTTGAATGGATCATCTGTGTTCATTCTTCAATCCAGTAGTTTGATAGACAAAATAAAGTAACAGATATAGATAAGGATAAAAACAGCCTAAGTTTGCAGCCTTTTGGCTTAATTTATGTATTCCCCTATATATAATAAATGTATATTTCCCATTCCCTCTAACAGCAGATAAAATCACAGCCCATCACTTGTTTTCCTTTAAAACATCACATTCTCCCTGAATAGAACATGCAATAATACAGACGTGTGTGACTGTGAGTGGTACATAAGCGCTGGGCTTAGAAGAGAGAGGAAGAGTGAAGGAGGAGACAGCTGTTAGAGGAGAGCTTCCAATACTATCAAAATGAGACAGGGAGGTGGTGGGAATAGGACATGCAGGAGGGGTGCGTTTCACACACCACATTGAGTGTGAAAAGGAAGGAGAGTGCAGACATAGTCAAGTCTCTGTGCTCAATGTGATGCTGGGAAGAGGCGAGAGGACACAGATGGGAAATCGAAATGACTGGAGCATCGAATGCTTCAAAAAACAGTGTCAAGTGTCATTACCAATTTAGATGAAGCTGTTTTTGACATTAATTTACTGTGGCTGAGGTTTTTCGTTGCTTTCACTGTTTGCTCTCTGAGGATGGTGAGCCTGTCCTTAGTCCTGATCAAACCAAAAATGAACAAGTGAACAAGACTACCAATTACAAATAACACTTTCGTGTGTGGTTCGCTTAGTTTTGAAATGAGTCAGTGACATGCTGCCGAAATGCCAATCTATGCCAAGCTATGACGCCAGGGCTGGCCATTATAAAAATAGATTGGTATCTAAGTGTTTTTTTTTCTTTCTTTTTCCTGTATTTTCCACTGTCATTATGATTTTAGCACATATACATATACATATACAGTACATTTGTGAGAGAACTGACTCAACAACACCTGAATCAGTGGAATATCTAAAATGAGAGAGAATCAGAGACAATCAGCCCAAACTAAACTGCAGTTTCTTTTCTTTTTCTGGATCATCAGACCAAATTCTGGCTTTTTCTCTCTCATATCAGATGAATAATATGTCACTTTTCCCTACTGTTAGTCCTTCCGTCACGAATCATTTGACTTGACTAGTGCCTTGTTTCTTTTTCACTGATAGTGGAAGTGTCAGGGGATTTTCTGACCTGGGCCATGTTAGTGATGAAAAAGGGCAGCCAAGCACTGAAGAAGAGCCCCAGGAGGACTCCTAACGTCAGACTAGCCTTCAGCGCCCTCCGACCCTGCCTGTGAGCCAGATGACGGTCGCTGTTCACTGATGGCTGTGGACAAACAACACGATGAAGATTGTCTGAAAAACACAGACGCATTGATATTTTCTTAATTAAGCTGATGTCTAAGGACAATTGAAAAGTATGTTGCATAAAAGTTATGACCAATATCAGTTGATGCACATGATTTGTAGCTTCAGCAAAGGCTTGGTAGAGCTAATACAACTTGCAGTGACAAAGAAGAATAACATGTTAAAGATACCAAAAGATACAAAAATGAATAAAAGTTGACAAGGTGTCTTGATGTGAGTTGAAGGTTTTCAGATCCAACTTCGCATGTGCACGTTTGTGTGTAAATGTGTGAGAGAACTGGTATCCTTGATTTTGTGAGCTAATCGAACTGATTACACCGTCATGCTGTGAGAAGATGTAAACTTGTTAAAATCAAAAATGTATAGGTCAGTGTTACATCATGTGAGTAGCTTGTGATAAATTTATTCATTCTTTATATACTTTACTCTGTACACAGGAGCTTAAACTAGAGTAGTCACCAGAAAATCACATATAACCATATAGAGACATACAGTATAACCATATCCTCTATTCACCTCTGGATTATTTGCGGTTTTCAATTCAACTACTGAATAATTTGGAAAGTGGGAGACAAACAGAGAACAGAGTCCCCACACAGGGGAAAACATGTGAACCCCACACAAAAAGACCCCAACCAGAATTGAGCACAGAAACTTCTTGTTGTGATTTAAAAGTGGTCATCACTACCATCCTTACCATTTACGCTGTATTCAATATATTCAATTTATCTAAATGTAATACAATTTTGATACTTAAAAGTAAAAAATAATCTATATTCATCATTATGTGTAGCTTTTGTTTGTAAGAATATGTGTCTGACAGGTTTCAAGTGAGGGATCAGACAAAGCATAGCCCCCTCCTTGAGCTGCCACCTTATTGTAGTGGGGGGGTTTCCCAATGATCCTAGGAGCGATGTTGTTGGGGGCTTTATGCCCCTGGACAAAGCGTGGCTCAGAAGACCTGGACCCAGGTCACCTCCTGGAGCCAGGCCCAGGGCCGGGGCTCAATGGAGAGCGCCTGGTGGCCGGACCTGCCCCCATGGGCCTTGGCCGGGCACTGTCTGGAGGAACGACATGGGCCCCTCCTCCACTGGGCCAAGGGCATTGTGAGCCAGGCAGTGGCCGGAGCAGGGTACCTTAGCGGTCCAACCCTTGGCAGCAGCTGGCTCTTGGTACATGGAGTGTCATCTCTCTGGCGGGGAAGGAGCCCACCCTTCTTGGGGTCCCTAGAAGGTTGCTGGGGAGTGCTCCTACCGGAGACTCCCTTGTTTTACTTTAAGACAGGGGTGTCAAACTCATTTCTCATTGCGGGCCACATACGGCCTTGGTAGATGTCAAGTGGGCTGGACCATTAAAATAATAGCATATTCAACAATAAATAACCAAAATATCATGTCTTTCCTCTGTTTTGGTGTAAAGAAGTACAAGGACATTAGAGAATTTTGGAATTTAATGACCAATCCCTTTACATAACATTTCATGAAACACCTCATATTTCCTTAGACAAAAGTGCAATTTACTTCTATCATTCACATGTATGAATTGCAATCATGTGATCATGAGATCCCACTGATGGTACAAAGGCACAAAACTTTAACAAGTAATTGGTATTGAAAAATATAGTAATGCACTTTAAGATTAAATGAAGACTAAATGAAGACTAAATGATTAAATGAAGTATGGAGTTGCATGAACAGTAGAATTCCATCACACTAGTTTGAAGTAAAGCTGGTGACTTAACTTTAAATTGCACATATTCGCTAGCAATTAGCTTGCTGGCTTTTACCGCTGCTTCACTGTTTTCTCGGCTGTCGGTGAAAGTGGACCGCTGTTTCCTCAGACCCGCCAGCAATTGGTTGATCTTGTCTCAACTCAGTTGTCTTTACAAGCTGTCATATTTTTCGCTCTGATGAGTCTCGTAGCGGCGCCGTATATTATATTCCTAAAATACCGAAACTTGTTGCAAACACGCTATGCGCAAAGGTTGACGAAGTCAATTTTTCTTGAAAATTCTACACTTTTTGACTACTTTTCTCTGTTTTGATAACGACGTTTTGGCTACTGAGGGCGTAGCGGGGAGGTAGAGAACAGGGTAGAAACAACGTCATACCAAGCAGCAGGTGGTGCATCGATGACGTCTGCTGATTGGTCCGTCTCAGTGATGCGGATTGTCGTCTACTCTGACCAAAATAGTGCGCCTCCTAGCGGAAAATTCTCGAATTGCACATAATTAAAAAAAATAAATCCTTGTCTTTTAAGCATTTTTTCACTTTCAAATTATCCTGCGGGCCTGGTCGAATCCCCTTGCGGACCGGTTTCGGCCCGCGGGCCGTATGTTTGACACCCTTTGCTTTAAGACTTCAACTCTCATGTGGGCAAAGACAGAGCAACTTGGAAGGGCGTGATTGGGAGGAATGGCCCCCCAGATCTGAACACCAGCGGTATTTAGTTATTTATGTCTGTGCTCGTAACAGATTGTCTATAACAAACACCATGTTCAGGCATAAAGGTGTCCATATGTGTGCTTGGCACCAACGCACCATAGGCCGCATGTCTTCGATCGACCTTGAGGTCGTGTCATGGGACTTGCGGCCGCATGTCCTGGACACTCTGGTGAAGAGAGGGGCAGAGATGTCAACTGATCACCACCTGGTGGTGAGCTGGCTCCGATGGTGTAGGAGGATGCTGGTCAGATCTGGCAGACCTAAACATAACATGAGGGCCTGCTGGGAACATCTGTCAGAGTCCCCTGTCAGAATGAGTTTCAACTCCCAACTCTGGCAGAACTACAACCACGTCCCAAGAGAGGCGGGAGACATTGAGTCTGAATGGGTCTATGCTTCTACTGTTGAGGTAGTAGACCACCATAAGGCGGTCGGCGCCTGTTGGGGTAGCAACCCTCAAACCCGCTGGTGGACCCCAGCAGTGAGGGATGCCGTCAAACTGAAGAATGAGTCCGATTAGGCCTCTCTGGCCTGTTGGGCACCGGAGGCAGCAGACAGGTACCGGCAGGGCAAAGCTCTCAATTTACAGGTCGATTTACGTTCCTACCTTCACCTATGGTCACGAGCTATAGGTTGTGACCAAAAGAACAAGATCGTGGATACAATTGGCCAAAATAAGTTTTTCATCGCAGGGTGGCCGGACTCTTCCCTTAGAGATAGGGTTAGAAGTTCAGCCATCCAGGAGGGGCTCAGAGTAGAGCCACTGCTCCTCCGCATAGAGAGGAGTCATAGGAGGTGGCTTGGGCATCTGGTCAGGATGCCTCCTGGACACCTCCCAGGGGAAGTATTCCAGGCATGTCCCTCTGGTAGGACAGTTGGAGAGACTATGTCTCTAGGCTGGCCTGGGAACGTCTTGGGATCCCCCCAGAAGAGCTGGACCATGTGGTGGGGGGAGACGGAAGTCTGGGCCTCTCTGCTTTGGTTGCTGCCCTTACGACCCAACTTCGGATAAGTGGTGGAAAATGGATGGATGGATGGATGGATATGTGTCAGACGGAACAGCCTTATTTTGAGATTTTGAGGGTGGCATGTTTAGCACCATCTGCACATTTCTCACCATTAATGGAAGCCTTTACCCTGATCTTCTCCAACAGTTCAATCTTGAGTTACAATAAAGCTTGGAGTTTTTCCTATTCTTATCATTCTTTTCCTCACATTTGATTTTGCTTTGACAGAAAGGGGAGCCAGGTTTCATGTAGTATTTGCAGACAGACAGAAAGAAATTCAAACCATTTTCAAACCATAATTGAATCCTTTCTACCATATAGCCCCAATGTAACTTCATTTAGAGAACTTTAGTCTTGAAAATCTAAAATTACAATTTTATTTCTACATTAGCGAAGCATCTTACCTGCTAACTAGTCTATGTTCATATTCAGAATGAACATGGTATATTTTATATACTGGGGGACCTTTATATTTACTGACAGTCACAATTTCTGAGACAACTGGTCTCTGTAGGTAAAGTTACAGGTTGAAAACAAAACCAAGAAATCTCAGAGATTTTGGGCCCAATATCTGACATTATTTCAAACTAAATTCAAGAAGTCTTTAGAGGATGTTCGAACATATCAAAATAGTAATGAAAAAAAGGGAGAAAAACATTCGCAGAAGCATATGCTCTTTTTTAACTTTTTGTGTGAACTATATACACTTACAGCAGGCACGTTGACATTTAAAAAATTATGTGAGCACATTCATCAGCCATGGCCCTCTTAAGTTCAGTTATACTTCCTTACCGGAACATTTTGTGACACGGCTGGCTCCTGGTGATTGCTGTCGTCTCCATCCTGGTGAGCTTGCCCTGCAGCAACCCCAGGTGACGGAGGCCTGGATGGCTCACCGTGAGATGGATGCGGGTTCGGTGGGTGGCTCAAGGCCGCCACCCTTTTTGCTTGCCTGCGAGCTGCCAGAAGAATCCGACAGTACGTGAAGCAAATAGCGCTGGAGGGTAAGAAGAATGTGAGTACAGATGCCACCAGGGCAAAGGGCAAGGTGACCTGCAGGCGACACTGGAAGGAAAGGCCACCAGAGGGTGAAAGGTGAAAGTAGGACTCCAGGGAGAGGGAGTCGAGGTAGGAGCTGACGTTGTTACTGCTGCCTCCAAGAGCTGATGTGTGTCCGCTCCCGTAGCCTAAACTGTGCCATTTCATCTCAATTGGAAGGAAAGAAGCCAGGGCTGCCAACCCCCAAGCAGCACCAACAAGGAGCAATGCCCGAGGTGGGGTCATCCTCTGCTTGTAGCGCAGAGGAGAGATGATAAAGAGGTAACGGTCCAGGCTGATCACGCACAGGTTCAGAATGGAGGCACTACAACACATGACGTCAAAGCAAAGCCAGACCGGGCAAAAGGCGGGCGACAGCACCCAGGCCCCGCACAGCACATTGAGCATCGCTGGGGGCATGACCACGAGTGCCACCATGAGGTCAGAGAAGAACAAGGACACTAAGAAGCAGTTTGAGGTGCAGCGCAGAGAACGGTGCGCAAAAACCAAAGCTATGAGCAGCATATTGCCACACACAGTGATGAGGATGATGACGGTCAGCATGAAGGCCAACAACCAGGGGCCGCTCCCGGTGATGTTCCAAGTGTTGGCGGCAGAGGAGGTGCTGTTGTAGCTTCCTACGGAGCCAGGCGAGTGAGATGCAGCCATGGTCGGCTCCAGAGGTCCTTCCTCAGGAGAGTGTCACGCACCCTCAACCGGTTTACCTGTGCATTCAAAAAGACAAAACCACTGAGTTCCAAATGTCCCGGCCAAGGTTAGCCAAACTGTGCCTCACTGGTAAATACTTCTTCTGGGCAGGACTGCATTCTGGTGTCCTGCGCTGCCAAAATGACATTTTTCTCCTCCCTCCATCCTGTCTGGCTAGTCCCCGTCTCATCCACTGCTAAGAACCAGAGTAAGCCTTTCGATGACAGTCACTGGAGGAGGAGGACACAAAGAGAGAAGCCTCGCCTGGCAAATGAGAGCAGCGCCGGCGAGAGGAGCAACTGAAGATGAAGATAACAAGAACCTATTCAAAGAATTAAACCCCTCATCATAGAAGTGGAATCCGACCGGCTTCCGCACGTCCCTTTTCTCAGCTGGAGCTCTGCTGCCTTTCTCAAGCCCCTTTTCTATGTGGAAATAGTAAAAGGAAGTATAAACCAACACACATACACACACAAACACACACACAAAAAAATCAGAAGTGGTGTACAGGTATCATGGTCCTTGTAACGCTGCGTTTATATCCCCCGCTCCTGTTAATCCCTGTGTCGGCCACTCCAGCGTGCCTCTCAGCTACAGCTCACAGTTTCTGAGAAGGAGTGTGTCAAAGCATTGAGCTGCTAATGCATAACCATGCACATTCCCAGCCAAGAGATGCTAATTCTACATCATAGGACCTGGTGTGGGTGGTCTTTCCCCATGTTTGGTCATGCTTTTAACCACTGAGGGACAACTTTGGCAATGAAATTCCTTCTAAAGATTTGATGGCCACTCTTCATCCTCAAGTTGAAACCCATTTCAAAAGTCAATCTGTTTGACAATTTTATATTGTATTACATATAGGCGTTCAATAAATTATATCTCAACTGTACAGTAATGGAGTTATATTTCATGGCTTTAAGGTTTGGAAAGACATCTTGTTGGATGGGAACAGTTTTTATCCATTTTAATACCATGCATTTTTACATCAATATGTTACACTTTACAAGCTTGTCTTGTAATTTAGATTTGCATTTTTGCCAAAATGATACTAACTGTAACCACAAGAGAAACTTGACACTTCTTTCTCACTTTTGCATTTCCTTTAGTTTTCATAGACACTGTGAAGTTGAGAGATTGTCTATAACTTTCAAGAACTGAACAACAATTCCCGGAAAACATGGCCTCCACCTTGGAATTGACTTATCATTCAATAGTTGTACACATATTAAATAGAATGGCTGGATGACATGAAAACTAACGGACTATAAAATTACATTTAGAAGCTCATTTCATAATTTCAGTATCAAGATATTGACTTCGATATGTAAAATGCACATTCAAGACAAAATTAAACCAAGGGGGTGCCCCCAGCAAAAATCAATTGTTTCATTATAATAAAACGATGATTATTGGTATAGCATCATTTAAGTGATACAATATAATTTTGGTAATTCCCTTTTTTAAAGTAAATTATTTTTCTTGAACATTTGTAATTTTGCTGTTTTAAAATGTGACTTACATGACAATGGCATTTCATAAAACAGTTTACACTGCTAAATTACCCTTTTTTTTTCTAAATGACCTTTCTTTCTGTACATCAGCACATCTTTATCAAACAAATAAGTATCAAACATGTGTTGCACTTAATTGTATTTTATGGCTTTAAACACATTTCCATATTGCTGAATAGTGGTTAGTGCTTCTACCTAAGCACGAAGATTCCGGTTCAGGTCTGACATGGGGACCTTTCTGTGTGGAGTTTGCATGTCCTCTCCGTTCTTCTCCAATTTCTTCTCACAGTCCAAATATATGCAGTAGGTTAATTTGGAAAAATTGCCCAGGATGACTAAGTGAGTATATGTGGCCCTGTGACTGACTGGCGATCATGACAGCTGGGACAGACTCCAGCATCCCCCGCGACCCTGAATGGAGGATAAACGGCAGACGATGGATGCTTACATTTTCAGCAATATATCAAATTGTCTACATCCAAAAAATTTAAATCTACAACGACCTGAACATTTGAATAACATTAAACAGTTTAGGAGTGCAATTCAGAAATTGAAAAAAAAAAATGTTTGTTGATGTGTTTGTTACATTTGCAAAGAAGTATGGTCCTAAAAGGAAAGGGGTGTCTTTTAGTTTCTATCAGTAACATGTGTGGTGAGAAGCTGTGGCACAAGGGGCTTCATTCAGAGATTTATGTAGTTTATTTGGAGACAAAATAAACTGAAAACATGAATTCATTGACAAGAGCTCTTGAACACTAAGTGTCAAAAACAGCATTCGTGAATAAAATTCATGACATTATGTGTAAAACTCCCACTCACAGCTGATGCATCTCCCTCCTTCAGTACACCTGTTATCTGTCACATCAGACCGGACACTGCCAGCCTTACAGCCCCATCTCAACCACGCAGACCTACATCTTACCCATCTACCCATACACATTGAAGAAAATCCCACCCGCTTATCATCAAAAATTAACTAAAAACAATCCCGCAAGTTTTTAACTCTTGACTCCTACTGTTCCCGTTTGTCTAATGAGTAACATCATAGCTGTTTTCATTCATCATGCTGAGGTTTGATGTATTTTTTCCACATTAATAGAAGAAACTTTTTATCCCATTTTGGTGAATGCGGGAGAGATTGAATAATTTTTAATCGACAATTTTTGTTGTCATGAATATTTTATTAAATACACACACATTGTCTTGACCAGGCACATACACACAGTCATATTAGAAATGGAACTCAGACAAGGGGACACAAATGGAATCGTAGAGCAGTGCAAATGGTGACTCTTTTTCCAAGCAAAACAAGCATGTTCGAGGAGATTCAAAAAGACGGTTCTGTGATGGCTTACAGCTATTGTTCCTGTTGAGGAAATGGAAAATGGTTTCATAAATCCTGCTGTGCATGTGAATGTTATTTTGAAGAACTGCACTTGTGATGAAATCAGTAGTTGAGGATAATGCTAAACTAACCTTGGTGGTTCTTTGCAGCAAATAATGTGACCTCAGGTCATTTTGACAGTTGGCATATGCCATGCCAAGTCCCACTCCTGACCCCAGCGAAATGGGCCATGTGTGTCCTGCAAATAAAGCCGGCACTTTACATCTTCCCATTGAGTGTTTAAAACATGAGATCTATGTCTAAAACTAGTTCACCTGTGCATGCAAAAGGACAGAACCAATGAGTTCAAAATATCCCTGCCAAGGTCAGTCTGACTGTGATCAATTTGTAAATACTTCTTCTGGGTAGGAATGCATTCGAGTATCCTGAGCTGCCAAAATGACATTTTTTCTCATCCCTCCTATTTCTAAAACCCTTTCCATGCTCCTCTTATGACTTAAGGAACATGAATGGGGCTCCTTCTTATGACAAGACAAGTACAGTCAATTTGGGATGGCCATTATTTACATCAAAATTAAAATCATGATACTCAGAAAAAGATGTGTGTCATGATATCCGTTTACTTACATGTCCAATAAACACAATTTAGTAGAGCGCTTCTCTATCGCAATGTGTTCAATTTGAACTTTTTAATATCTGCACTATTATTTTGACCCTTACAGTATGACACATTCCTGGTCATGTCCTTGTTTCTACTGATTTATAACACTTATTTGCTCAACTATTTTAAGAGAATGTCTTGAAGTAATTTTATTTCCTCATTCACTGTATTTTTTTTTTAGATATTCTGACTGATTTTCTATAATTTCTTTCACATAATTTGTTTTGAATTCCAGATGATTCATAAAAATCGCCCCTTTATACCACCAATATCCTACTGATTGTGACAGTATTCAAATTAATTTGCTGAAAGAAAAAAAAGAATTAGTTTGAATGTTAAAAGCATAATCATGTGCAACTGGTATAAATAATGATCAATGCATGAATGTGTGCTTTGCTCTTTAGCGGATGCAAATCATACATTAAATGTGGCCTGAGATGAAAAATCAAATAGTTATTACATATTTTAAAACACTTCTTGCGCACTAGAAGCAGCTGACTGCCTGTAGTTTGCACTGTCGGCGATTAAGAACATAATATCTAGCTCTAGACCTTCAATTCCTTGTAAAGGTAAAATGTTACCCAACCCACTGGAAAGACTTACTTTTGAAGAACAGGACAGAAAATACAATTCCTAATCCCAGCCCAGTGCCTGGAGGACAAAAGATTTGTGAATATCAGCAAGTTGTAGCAGAGTACTTACAGATAACTATATTTTTATCTATTGCATGCAAATATGGCTTTCCAGAATATGGTCTTATAGTGTGGACTCAGAATTTTGCCAAGTGACGCTTTTTTACTTATGTCTCTTTTGGAATCGATTCCACACATAGAACTGTAAGATCATGAAATTAATAACGCAAGTACAATACTATTTTTTAAGAGAGCAAATGCAGTCTCTAAAGATGCATTGTTTCTTAGAGAGTTGCATTTAACACGCGATTTTCAAATACTTTAATAGAAAAAACGCCTTGTCTTGGCGTCTCACCGAAATCCATTGGAAAATTCGCCAATTGTAACGGTACATTGCATTACTGTAAAGGATCGAGACAATGAAACACTTACATGGTGTTATTTTGGCCTTTTAAAATATATGCCCAATGTATCACACGTTTGATTAAACGAAGTAATTTAATTGCCTAAAATAAACTATCAATGAGCAGAAATTTTGAATTTTAGAGAGGGTGTTCTTTGGAGTTTTTTTTTTTGAGAGGGGGAAAAAAGTATACAAGAATAAAAGGGATCCGCTGAGTTTTATTTGCAGATGAAATCGATGAATAAATATTCTAGAAAGCTAAATATGAGTTGAGAGTTAAGAGTAATCGAGCTGTCCTTTACTGACCCTTTTCGGCTAGCTAGTTAGCCTCCTTCTGACTCAATGACAGCAATCGACTACCGTAAAAACCGTGAATCATTTTTCTCTGATTCAGCAAAAGAAGATAGTGGTTACATTTAAAACAATCGGAAATATTTACCAAGTTTAACAGCACCGTCTGCCAGGCATCGGTCCCACTTTTTCCCCAGCTCCAGCTCAGACATGTTGAACACTAGCTCGGGCTGGCTAGAGGTGTCAACGCCGCCTCATGTGACGCATTCACGGGCTGTCGGAAAACGTGCAACTATCGATTTAAAGGCAGACGAACGGAAAATGGAGGGCCTGTTTCTCTCCGGGAGTCAGGGCTGCAAGTATGCAAACGGGACGATTTGGACAAAATACATGTGAAACTCTTTAACAACAATACAAACGTGCTTATTTCTCCAACAACGGAACGCTACGGTAACCTAGCATTGCTGCAAATCGTTTCCCCACCATGGGATAAATAAAAGAGCTTTCAGTTGTCTATTTATTGCAAATTTATTCTAGTTTCAGAATGAAACATAGTTTGACACTTAGCACTAAATTTCATGTCATTATTTGCTTACGTTATAAACACTGATTTCCTGAGATAACAAAATACAATTTCTGACAATAGTGCCCATGTTTGACATCCATGACACAAAGACATTGCATTATTTTGAAAACATTGGGGGGAACATTTTTCATCAATTGGGATTACTAGACACACAATACTCATGAGAACAGAGCTACTGATGGTCACAGAAACAATGAACTGAATCTGAGGTCACATTCTATGTGAAATCCACAGACAGACAAAAATCTAATTCATAGATATGTACAAGTGACACCTCTGTGATCTTGCTGGCAGAGTGATGATAAACGTTGGCTTTGTAAATAAATCTGAGTTGGCGACTACATGGACTTCAAATGAAGTCAAAGCGATGTCAGAACAGAGAAGGGGCACCAAGAGGTAGAAATCATGTCCAAAAAAAGAAAAGTTATCTTTGGCCAAAAATGAAATAAAACCCCATGCTGCATTTTTTTCTGTTGGCGACTGACTTCTTCAACGACTGATAACCTCCTTATAAGATGTAATGTGTTTGAAGCTTGCTGGTGCGATATGTACACATCCAAATATACAGAAATTTCCATCCAGATACAGGTAGATGAAAATTTTTACATGGCCCTCATTAAATAAAATATGCTGTAGTTGAACAGAATTCCATCTGGTTTTAAATAATAATGAGGTGAACACAGTCAGGGACACTCTTAATCCTGTCCTGCAGTCCTGAAAAACTTGGTGTAGTCCAAACCCGAGTCCCCGCTGAAGCTGCTATGATCATTCGTCAGACTCTGGTGGAGGGGTTTGTTCTGATGCAGGCGCCATTTGGTTAGTTTCCTCGCTCGCCGTCTTCAAAGTGCCCTTGCTGATGGCCAGGAGGTCTCGAAGCTCCTTATTTTCAATCTGAATATGAATAGAGAAGCAGTGACTACGAATTGTCTTGTTTCACTGATACTGGAATGCATGAATAAGTTGACAGACAAGGTAAAAAAATTGCAAAATGTACAGATATTAATTTTTGACAAACACAATACAATACACACAAAAGGTCCAGACTAAATGAATTTGCAATTTACTCAAAAGGATTTTTGGATATTCTACAGATATTAACACTTTTTAACAGGCTTCTGTTAATCGAGTTTTTATTTTATGGTCTCCAGGATAAATGTGGGGAATTTTATTCTGCACAAAGATGTCTGGAGCAGAACTTTTCAAAAATCTATAACAATAAATAAACTTGTACCCTTTATCACTTGACTTTATTTTCAAAAAAGAAGCTGGTTTATTACAACATCATTTTCTTAATTAGAACTAAATGCATAGAAAAATATACAACAGGCCTGGCCAACCTGTGGCTCCCATGCCACAGGTGTCATGTAAATTTTTGTGTTTGTGTGTTGTTTTTCTTTTTTGCTGTGCGCGGACAACGCTGGAGCAGCACATGATTGCACAAGTAAAAAACACACAAACACAAAATTCAACATGAACTGAAGAGACGCATGCGCTGTGAAAGTCAGCGTTGGCTTTCTAATGGCTGAAACTTGGATGGAATGTTTGCAAAAGGTTTCCCTAAATACTCATAATTTTGCCCCCACAACAATTATGGCGGGATCTGATGTGACTTTTTTCAGAGAAAAATGCAGACTGATTTGATTAAACTGAGTTAAATAACTGATTTAGCGGAGTTGGAACACAGCCTGGTGCACTGACGAGTTTCAATTCAGCCGTTTGTATTGCCATGCCATTGTCGATCACTGTGTCATAGGATAAATGTCCACGTCAGAGAGACGAGGTGATTGCGTGATAATATTATGAAAGTCATGTTTATGAGCAATAGGCACAGATAAATAACCCAATAAGACCATAAAACTGGCCTTTTCCTTAGGCTCACCTCCAGCTGAGCAAGCCTTTCTCTAACAGAGCAGTAGTGCTGATCATCCACCTGCACAGCTCTTCTCATCACCTGTCCCATCTCACATATCCGCTCCACCTGGCTCTGCACTTCCTAAAGAGTTACAACATAAAATAAATATATGATTAACATATCACTGCAATAGTCCAAAGACTAAGTATTGTTAAGCCAAATGAATGCCAATATACTTTAGCGTGGTCCTCATGGAGGCTGAGGACAGGTTTGGTGTCCAGCTCCTTCTTTGCCATCATTAGCTGGAGCATCTGCTTGCGGTACCGACCCATGATCAGCTCTAACGTATACTGATGTTCTTCAAGAGACAGCCAGAGTTCTGCAGGAAAACAGGGATACAACAAATATAGCCAAACAGAAACAAAATAGAACAAGCTAAGTTTGTTTTTAGAAACCTTTATTCTCCTGTTGAAGCTCCTTCATTTGAGTGTTTTCCTGAGTCAGAAGGACATGGGGCTTGTATTTGGTCATCTCCTGAACTTCTGAAATGTCTTCTGTGTGCTGAGAGAAGAGGGTAGAGATTAATTCCTGTATTTCATAATACATAATTTTTCAACTTGAAAAACAAGCATTAACTCCATTTTATATTCTATACCACAGTGGACAATACCACGCAAATTCAGAATTGAAAAAGATGATTCATTAAAATAAAGAATATAGAACAGGAAACACGTGAATATATAATAGCAATAATGTGTTTTATTTCCCAAAGAGAAGATTTGTGAATCTAGTGAGAGAGGATATGGAGACAGTTGGTGTCGAGAGGAGGATACAGAGAATATGGTTAGATGGCGAAGGTTGATTCGCTTGTGGCGACCCCTGAAGGGAAAAGCCGAAAGGAGAAGAAGAATGCTTTTGTGTTGTGGGGAAACTTGCCTGAGGAACCTTTCCAGCATCCTTTGCTTTAACAGTTAGATCTTTGTGACCCTCCCATAAGTTAATGCTTAAAAGCCCAATTGTTAGTGTAGGTGCCCCATATAATACACTAACCCGTGCTGTATTTTGGCAGAAACGGAGGGCAGAATGTGGAGGCACCACAGGCATAAACTGTTCCCATTGTAAACAGTGAAATCCTTCAGCACATATCCTCGTCTGTATTTACCATTTGCAAAATCGAGGTTCGTCACAATTTGTATGATTGCAATGATGAGTTGGGAAACCAAGGCAATTGAACATGGATTAGCGTAAGACAAACACACAACAGCAACTTGTTCTTCGGTAGAGTGAAACAAAACGAAACGACTATCCGATTATATATGACGATAATTTGAGTTGACGGAGGGAAGGGAGACTGACCTGGAAGTCAATGACCTGTCCTTACCTTGTCTGGAAGGGCATTCCCCACCTCCTTCATGCTCTTCACCCTCTGGTTGAGGGCCCCGGACTGCTCTATCAGTCCCTCGGCGGCCGTGTCGTGCTCTTTTAGCCTCTCAAGAAGCGTCCGAGCGTCGCCCAAGACTTTCTCCAAAGTGCAGGCCATTTTCTGGAGGCTGACGGATGTCCGTGCGTTAATGTAAACAAGCTAGCAGGTTGACTCGCAAACCGCACTGTGTTGAATAGCGCTGGCGAGCCGGTTTACGGAAACCTTTACGATACTGTTAGCAAAACGAGCGGCCTGCTAACAAAAATGACAATAGCTCGCTGAAAAGAATTACAAAACAAGTTATTTATTTTGTTGTCAAGTCTGCCGTTTATGTGTAACTTACAACGATGACGTCACTACCAGGTCTTCTTCTGTGTTTTCAAAGCGGTTGGTAATACCGCCACCGGCTGGTTGTATTCTCTCTCGTTACATTGAATGAGGAACAATAGTCTGCCTTCATCGTAAATATTTCTTTCTTTTCACTAGAAAATATACGTGCGTAAAAATGTTTAAGTACTTTTGATAGGTTAATAATAATCGTGCTGCAAGGAATCATCAGGTTATCATATGTTTGATCAATTTTAGACTGCACAGTTGAAACTAAATCCCATGACTATATTAAATTTCAATTGAAAAAAAATCAAGCTGAGATATATAGCTTATGGACTAAAAAGTGCATGTGGTATAGTCAATATAAAGGAGAAACATTATTTAGGAGTAAGATGGAGCAACACACTTATTTCTTTCTACACACATCGCCATGTCCCTGTATTATTCAGTGGTGCCTCCTGGCACCACTCCAACATGGAAGGATTCCAGAACACAACACCTTTCTCTGAAACAATACTCTGGGTTAAGTGTTGAAATTAAAGTAGTGTATCTGATTTTCCCTTGAGGAAATAATTGTAACAGAGGAAACTCATTAATGCTAGAAATCAATGACACAAGACCTAGTCTACTGTAATTATGGGGACACCCAGTGAAAATATACGAACCTGTAACAAATGGAATTGGATAAAGTTAAATAACAATTCCATGATGAGGCAGGTGACATTATCACTTAACAAAAATACACCCATATTAACCAAACAGAGCAATAGGAAGGAATATCATGAAAATAGGTCAATAAAAAATAAAGTCCTGCTACCACTTAGGCTCGACTCTGGAACAGTTAGTGGTCAGAGAACTGTGTGGAACGCAGACAGGATGCGTCCCCCCCCCCCCCCCCCCCCCATCACTGAGTTGGAAGGTATTTGGACCGACTTGCTTTTCCACTAGTACTGCTGGGAGAATGAATCCTTATCCTCACTCTCCCTCCCTCCTGGAATGGAGGATCATGTGCGCCACACTTTGAAACAGTGTAGTGCTTCATCTTGCTCTGATTCCTCTACTTTGTAACGTACTTCCGCAGGTAAAGGGCTCACAGTAGGAAGCTGAGATTGAATGTCCAGTTTACTGCACAATGTAAGGCCATTGAGCTGTTCATGAAGTGAAGCCGAGGTTTGTGGCATGTGGTGTCACCTGGTACAGCTGAAGTCAGGACAGAATAGCCTCTTTCCATGGCTGTGACTGCAGGATGGCTGTCTGTAAGCATCTTCTCAGGGACTGATGGAATCTTTTGACAGTACCATTTGCTGCAGGGTAGTATACAGATCTTTGAATGTGGCAAGACAAGCTTGGGCCACTTAAAGTTGTACTCACTTAAAGTCATGGCATAGCGGCAGGCAAGGGAAGCTGTTTCAAATTGCCCCACTAGTTCAAGGCCTAGTTTCTCCCAGCAGAACCAGGAGTCTGAGCCTTTGAAAATTATATTGTTTTTCACTGAGAGCTCATCTCTCACCTTGTAGTAGGGATTCATGTCTGGGTTCATTGTCTCATGGAAAAAGGCCAGCCATGGTGAGTCTGTTCATGGAGAGCTTTTTTTTCAGGACATGACGAGCAAGCAGCCTTGAAGTCAGCCAATGAAAGACCACAGTGTGGAGGAGATCAGAGCCACTATTTCAGACCAGCGTCACATACGCATCCCAACTCTGCATATCCTCTTGGTGGTAAGCAATGTGGTCTGTGCCTATGTGATCAATATGCAAAGTAAAACAATGGCCCCATCAGTATGTCTGCATTTTTTCTGTAGACCACACACATGCCAGTGTCTCCTTTTCAACAATTGAGCACTTGCATTCTGTTATAGTAAGCATGCAGGAAGCAAAAGTAAATGCTTTCTCAGTGGCGTCAGGCTGTACTTCGGCAAACACTGCACCCAATCCTTAATCTGAGTGGAGCGTAAGGTCGTAAAGGGCAAGGGCCTGACTAGCCACCAGGAGCTTTTTTGAACTCCTAAAATCTGCTCAGTTCATGTAAATGAGACAGTCTCTTTGGCACACACCCAATGTCAGGAGCATCCGAAGCAGTAGGTGTTGTTGCATTTGTAGACACCACCGGTGTGAGCAGCACTGTTGCTGGGGTGAATTACTTCATATCAAATCGAGACATCCCTCTTTCCACTGTGAAGAATGTGGCTTAAGCGGAGATGATGTCTATGTGTAGTTGAGCATGCAGGCATCCCAGCGCATCCCGGTAAAGGCTGTCGACACTGGATTCTCTCTGAAGAATTTCTGGTAGATGTGGCGTGGCGGTATTGACCCAGTATCAACCAAAAGTTGCATTAACACAGCAGGGGTAGTAGGGGGTTGGCAACAGTGATGTTGCAAAGGAGTCTCTCTAGGGCATTTGTCGAGTTCTACAGGTACAGTATGGTGATATCTGGAAACTGCTCTTCATGCACATCACTAAATGGCGCTGAACGACAGATCCTAGCGTAATGTCCTTTTTATGGCAGGATTTACACTGCACATTTGCTGCAGGGCACTGGGAGGGATTTGCTAAATGCTTGTCTGAGCCACATCTGAGGCAAGATTTGCGCTGGGAGGGAGGTGCAGTTGCAGCCTGAACAGTGGGGCCAGTTCTTTTTGTATTTCACACTATGGGGCTCAGATTGTATAGCCTGCACTGCAGCAGCTTCCATCTGTATTGCTAATGTAGTATCCTTCTCCAAAGTCAAGCCACAATAAGGACAAACCTTGCAACTTAAAATAACTTTTAACGCACTTCTTCCTCCTCTTTCCGCAGACATTTCCGCAGACGTCCCTGTATTATTCAGTGGTGCCACCAAGTGGCACTCCAACATAGCAGAAATCCAGAACACAACATACAACACTACCCTCTTTGATTAATATCAATCACAAACCACAAACATGTTAAGGTTTCTCAAAACTATACATAAGTGCAGTGCTCAAGTAAATATGCTGTGCTAATGGTTCCTTGGGGAGGAAGACACACAGAGTTGAAATACATAAACATCAACAACATTTAATTAGGTTTAAGTTGAATTCAAATATCTGCATATGTACACAATGATCATTTAAGACATCTGAGAGAGAGTGACACAGGTAAAGGGCATGTTGGCTTTCATACCTTCAGATTAACAGTTGGGTTGGTAATGACGATGGTTACACATGATCTGAAGCAAACGAACCCTTTATCTGGACTTTTCTGGTATCCAGGACATGTAATGTAAGAATTTCAAGATCCAGTGCTCATTAGACAATGTGACATCAAACAACCAAATTTTACTAGAAAGCGTCTCGAAAGTATTAAAAGTAGGCTGAGACAATCATTTTAATTAGATTTGAAATCATTCAAAATGCACTATGCATTCTATTCACATGACTGAGTTCAGTTTTAAATAATATCATTTGATAACATTGATGTGTCTTGTATTTGTCCTTTCTGAAATCTAGCCATTGTCCTGGGATTTTGTATCGTTGATGTTAACATTTTTAACATCTTTGCACCATTTTACTTTTACACAGTATATGCAAATGCCAAAATCTCACTTCTGACCAGTCAAGCAAGATCAACAATGTTGGTCTTCTACGCTCAAATAACAGTAGAGTGTGTTTGCTAGACCTCCAATCAGTAGGACAGGGAGCCGACTTGTTATTCTCAGTAGGAATTGGCAGTGCAGAAAAAAGTCAAATGAGCTCACAATGTATGGGGCTGAAAACAAAAACGGAACACAAGAGAAGTGGGATGACAGAGAAGAACAGAAAGTGATAACTAGATTTGACAAAAACAATAAATCAATGGCATACCTGTATGTCACATTGTGTAATTTACAAATATGACAAAGAAGGAACTAAACTAGATTGGACTGTATCAGTCTGGAATATTTCTCAGCTTTGTGTGAGGAACTGACATTAAAACACTTAGCTCCATAAACCCTTTAGTAGCAGAAGAGCCTCAAAAGATGGACAGTGGAAAGAGGACTGGTTATATCTGCATGTTGGGCTATTCTGTAACATTGGGGAGAGCTTAGTGTCCTATCAAGGCTTCATCTTTAATAAGCAACAAAAACTATAAACACTCAAAATGTATTGTCAACCCCCACCATATTAAAAAACTCAACAACAAAAATGCCTGTTCACATTTTTTAAACGTCGAGAACCTCAACACAGAATAATGGCATAATATTGATGCAGCCCCACTACATTAGTATTAATAAATAAATTCATTTTTCAAGCAAGCTGAAAAAATTTTTGTCAAATTGACAAAAATTGTCCTTTCCTGCTTAGGGAAAAAAATGCTGAGGGAGCCTTGTAAGGACTTGAGCAATCTTGAGGTTGATTAGAGTGAATGTTAGGACATGATATGAGTGTACTTTCTACCCCTCCTTGGAGCTTTGTTTTACAATAGAAAATGATGATGCATGGGCCTCGTTAGATAATGATGTGACTTCAGTTCTACATTGATAGCTTCAGAAAACTCACAAAACACCTCCAACAGAATAATATCAATTTCTGCTGATGTGAGAACATTTAAATTTCGCCATTTTTTGTGACAGGTTTCTCTCCACTACCCTTCGAGAAAATCCAGCAGGCAGTTTTGACGTTCCCAATTTCAAAACCTTTAATGGCCGCTAGACACTATTACACACTCAATCCTCACTAAACAGACTTTCTTGTGGTCATGGCATCTTAAAATATTGTCACCTTCCTAAAATAATAGCCAAAAGTCATTTTTTTTACAAAAAATGTTTTTTTTGCCTAAATCATCTCCTCTGGCAAAATTGCCTACATCCTCAGATAAACAGATTGTGCCATTCTACCCCTTTAGTAGAAATTTCCTATGTCAAGAGTGTGTCAAATGGTTCAGTTTTTTGTGTTTCCTGAAAAATATGAAAAAATGACGTGGGCGATTATTTTAAGAGGGTGACAATATGGGCGAAACTGAAATGTTTGTTAATGGCCACTCGAGACATCCCTGTGACTAAAATAACATTGCTCATATGGATTCAAGTAAGAGTACAAAAATGACCAGCTACTTGACTGTTTACGATATCGTGTTTATCATTAATTTCTTAACGCTAAGTGGTGGATTTGGAGTCACAAACATAACCAAATTATATGCAGACTCAAATGGCACAGAAATAACTCTAACGTTAGCTGTTATACTTAGACTCCTTCATTTACTAATTGAAAAGCCATCAATCTTTGGGCCTCGGGCAGCAGCGGTTCCGACTCCTCAGAGGTGTCTGTTCTCTAGGGTGATCGCGAGATCGAGTTGGGCGTTACTCGCCAGCTTTGCGTCAGTGGCTACACTTTCCTTTTAGGCCCTTTGGTGATCCCACTGTTGTCAAGTATCGCGATAGTCGCCTCCATTATCACTACGTAATGTGCCGTGCTGCTTCTAGCGGCGCTGGTGACAGTGCTGAAAGCTGTTGGGGTGAGTTTTTCCCAATATATATTCTTGTTCTATTCGATTATACTGATGTTTTTTCAAACTCGTTAACGTAACATTCTGGTTGGTATCCGATGTGATTAAAAATATGATCAGTTACCCAGCGCTTAGTCATACGCAAAGTTGCGGCCTTGGTGGTGGCAGACGTGTTTTCGCCTCAACATAAATCACCCCTCACAAGGCAGCTAACTTTAGCCGCTATTAGCCATTTAGCACGGAGAAAGACTTCGCTATAAATATATGTATTACATAAACACATTCGCCAGTTAAAATGTGTATTTTTTTTCCTTTTCTACAGCATACATTCGCGTAGCTATGCTGTGCCACTTGTGTAAATTGGTTTCGTGAAACCCAAGCGACGGATGAAATAATTTTAATGCTACGTTACACCGCACACGGTCTTCGGTTCGCGTGTCGCATCTTCTTTGTCTTCTCCTCACCGTTAGCGCTGATAATATAAGCGAACGCAGAAGGCAGACTTTGTAAAGATATCTAAGTGTCGTATGTACATTTGTCCGTCGCTATTTCTATCGTATGTTTGCTTTTGTACTAGCGTAACTTCCCCGGTGGCTGCCGGGGACGCAGTTCAACGAGATATTCAGTTGAAGTAAAGACGTCATATTGCTGCCCGAATTTCGAGCCCCCAACATTATGTATCGAGGCAATAAATCAAGATTGACTTAGAAGAAATTTGGGAACGGTTGTTTCGGGACCGGCTCTCTTGTCGGCTCGCTTCCGTCCACAAGAGTAAAATTATAGGGAACAGACTTCCCCGAGAACTTTCCACGTCAATCGGAAACTCAAAGCAAAATAACCTGTAATTGCCCATTACAACTGTGTAAATCCCAACTGTACGCTGTCCGAGCCGGCTTGTGTTGTTGTGACATTGTGCCGGGGGATCCGTTTGCAGTTAAAGGGTCGGAAACGCCCGGGGAGTGCGGCCACGGCGTTAGCGCGGTGCTAACGTACGCGGTGCTGCTTTCCGACACAAGGTCATTAAGACAGTGTTTTTTTTAACGCCTCTGAAAAAAAGGTGTCTTGTGTCAGCTCTTAGTGTTAGGAGTGAAGACTAAATTTTGTTCCGATGTCTTAATAGAAGCCGGCGTGTTCGATTTGTCCATTAGCTGGCTTGTGTTGTTGTGACGTTTTCGGCTGGGTTGCATGCCGCAACGTGTTGGGTCAGGCCTATTAGCAGTTCCAGTTGAGGATGGCGGATTGCTCGGAAGTCACATGCTTACTCCTGTCAGAAAGGCTGTTGTTGGGGCCCAGACAAGGACCAGCACCGTCGTGGTGGATCTCCTGTACCACGTCATTTCGTAGATTTGTATTAAAATGTATTTTTATCTTGGATCACGATCGAGCTGTTAATTTAGATTATAGGAAGGAGTTTTCAACCATCTCCCTTTCCCATGTTTGAACTTAAACCCTTAAAGAAAAGGTAGGATCAGCAAAAGAGTTGAGTCTGATCTGTTTTTTGCTTGTGACAATTCATTTATTTCCCTGTACTGTCATGAGAATGTATAACAAAACCTGACAGTTCAACAGTTAATATTGATTTCATATGTGTTTATTAATGTCAAGGTTCCTAGAATAGCACCCGGTTCACTCCTCAGAAGTCTATACAAGTGGTTTTACACTATATTTTAACCTTCCCAGAAGGCTATTGCAACACTCAGTCATGGCAGAAAAGATATCATGTGTCCCTGTTTGGCTCACCCAGCTTGTTTTCAAAGCTGTGTATTTAGGTCACCCATGCTCTAACCTACTGATGGCAATTGAGTTCCCCTACCTTTGGCTATAATTTGCACAATAGCTCTTTTTGTTTTTGTTGCCAGAGATAAATCACCTGTACATTAAAATGTACTGTAAATGTTTGAAACAGATGAAAAACAAAACAGGACTGTTGTAAAAGTGACATTGACACTATGAACCAAGATGCACATGGACTTGTTGATCCATGACTGGTCTGCTGCATCTTGTCCGTGACCTGGCATTGCATGGCATATGTAGAGATGTGAGGAAAACTTATTTTTGCACTAACAAGTATCGCTGCATTGAATCTTTAAGTGTTCTCAATAGTTACTGTTAAATGTGGAGGAGATCATAAAAGTCTTATCAGCTGGTATTGTAAAACATTTTTATTGTCTTTATGTTCACTTTCTTGTCTCTAAGCATTGAAATGTTAATAAAAGCCTGAAGTCTCTAAATGATCGATTCCACTCTTTGTGCTTTTTTCACCCTCTACAGTATGAAGTGAAACGGAACTGAATTTTTGTACCATCCGCAACTGCTTCAAGTTCAGATCACAACGAAGAAACTGAAGAGAAACCTCCCAAAACAAAGTTGCAACAAGAAAGAGATGTTGGGAAAATAAAGGATCACTTCAAGGGTTTAAGACACAAGAAGTAACCAAATCCTGAAACGACCAAAGAAGACTCACATTGTCCTGTTTGAAACACAGAGAAGCGAACCAATCTTATGCCCAAGCATATTTTGAGAATACAATAACTGATCTGAAACCAGAAGTTTGTGCCTACTCAACAGCTTTGACGAAGCACACGTCCCAACGCTGCTCCTAGCCCTTCTCATCCTCACCACACCGCCAACTCACCACTGGGGTGTTGAGTGAGCTGCTGTCTGCTAGTTTTTTTTTTTTTTCCCCATAGTTCCCCCCTCATCTCCCCCTCCACCTTTCTCAATTTTGTATTTTTTTTTTCAAAGCAGTGTTATTGCACCTGCATTTGCCTTTTTTGTACTGGATTTCTCCTCCTATTTGCTTAATGCAACCATCTAGATCTTGTGCCAGAAGCCTGTAACAAGTGTGTGTGTGTTTGTGTGTGTGTGTGTGTGTGTGTGTCAAGCTGTATGCGTGAAGAGATCTGCAGGAACTGCGTAGTCCCAGAGAACCTGATTTTTACAGGATACACAACAGCATTAAAAGGTTGGTCTTTATTTTAGTCTCTTCATGAGATGAGATTTTTGTGACTTTCAAATTTGCAACATTGGTACTTTAATTGCTTGAGTTCTCATACTTTGAATCATTCCTTCCACCAAATATGATTCAATTTTTACTGCAAAGGTTTGAGAAATCAAAGTTTGTCATGGTTCTGAAAATGAAATATGGTAAATGCTACCATATTTATACAGTTGTATAAATTCTGAATTATTATGGCCAGCCGCACAAGTTTGTAGTTTTTAGATTGCAGGAGTTGTTCTTCAAATCATTGAACTCAAATAACATGCATTTCTCCTCCTTGATGTGTCCAACTGAGGTCTTGTCAAACCTGGAGTTGTAGCCTATCAGTTGCATGTTGTGGTTCTTTATATTGAAGCAGCAAAATGTTCAGTTATTCTCCATTTGAAGGTTACAAACTTTCAACCATTAAGTGGGAACATTTTGATTAAGATGTTGCTTTTCTCGTTTATAAGTAGATTTTGTTGCTCCTAGTGTATCCCTTTCTCTGACTTACTGCTAGAACTGAAGAGTTGAAGATTTGGTAGAGACGTTTACATTGTACCTTGGTGATGAGTCCAGTAAGATAAGTCAACTGAAAATTCATCAGATTGAACCACCAACAAAAATAACGTTGAATTGGTTCTTTACTCAGTTGACGATAAATTGATTGCTCTTGCGCCATTTCCCTATTCTGTCATTTTCAAGCCACATTCTCCCTGATTTTTATTTAACTTTTTTTTGTCCTTTTTAAACTGTCCTCTTAGGGAGTAAAGCCCACAGCCCTTTCTCTCTTGTGACATTTGGCACACAGGCTCACCTATCTGCCTTACCCATTTTGTTTGTTCCTCTCTTCACCCCTGCAGACGTCCAGCGGTGTATCAGTGGGTGGTTGCATAGATAGTTCTTAAAATACAAGTGAAAAGAAAAAAATTTATCAAGTTCTGCAAGTGATCAAGTTTGGTTCGAGTATATGGGAAAATATGGGCAGCCCTTGGAAAGGCTTTGTTGAGTTTACCTTGCCTGCGTCACCACCCACCGCGTTTGTTAGCGCTGACCTGAGCAGCACCTCCCCTGTCGGACTCAGCCTGTCGCCATATGGCCGATCTGTAAGTTCCACCTTCCCACCTCTTTTCTAAATGCCCCACCACCCACCCCATCAAACACCCATCCACCCACCTTGCCCTGCATCTCTTTGCTGTGAATGGCCTAACCTCTTTCATCCCCTCTGGGCTCCCGAGACTAGCCTCTGCTCAGGTATTTTGTCGCAGGGTGAGGGGCTGTTCCACGGGTATAGCAGAAGCTTTTCCTCCTCCAAGAAGTGCCTTTTTCTTTCTTTTTTTTGTTCCCTATCATTTTTCAAAATCTTGGAATTTTTCTACATCTCTGACTGACGACAAGCAAAGGCAACCCATTTACAACCTATACTCTGAACCCGTTGGGCGCTGTGAAAAATTGTCAAAAATAAATTTTGTAGCTTATTTACTGCGTGGGCAACCAAATGAAACACTCCAGGACACTAAATAGAGAAGATTATTTCTTGTGCTAGTGCATTACAGGGCCTAACAGAAGAGGCTGCTCTGGGACCCCCCCATAACCCATTATCCATCACCAAACACTCATTGTAGATGCACTGCTGTTTGACCTGTCATCCGCATTTTCTGATTCTTTTCATCTGTAGTGAGTTTAAATCAACTTGTGTAACAGTTACTACACTGCTTTTGAACCACTTCATCTGCACTGGCTGTGCTGCGTTTATCTCTTTAGTTTTTAAGGCTGCCTTCTCTGTTGAGCCCTTTTTGTTTCAGCGCGCTATTATCATTTTAGTGATACTGTTTTGTTGCCCTATTTTGAGATAATCATGATGGCAGATTGTCTTTGACACGTGATGATTTCCTGTTTGGTATTATGTTTTCAGGATGCCCTATGTTGTTGGAATGGTAACTTAAAAATGTATTCTGAGAAGATTTCCATTGTAGAAACCATTTGACATCAGGAGTACGTATAATACAGGGTGTTACCAAACTGCGAGATCATTAGTGGTTTAGCAACCTCTGTTCACTGAAGTTGTGATATCTGGATAACTGGGATGTCAGAAAAATGCCATGTGTGCAGTCAATATTTTTACTTTTGCCAAAGCTACTGCCTCCTCTTGACAGCATATTCAAGTCCTACCCTCAGTGTCAGAAATGGAAAGGGACTTGTCTGAACCTCCAGTGGCTCGCAACACTGTCCCATCTACCTCTACTGGTCCCATATCTATCCCTCGCTCCTCCTCAGTTTCTTGCCACCCCCATCCTGGGAGTAAAAAACACAAGCGGACTCCCTTGTACCAAAGATCAGTAAGCGGGCATGTTGGGTGGTGTCCACAAAGCCCCATGACCTGGTTTTGTAATGTGTGAATTTTTTCTAACAGCATGGACCTAAATTTGGTTAAAAATTGTTTCCCGGAGTATTTGAGTAAATTTTGATGTTTGCATATGGATTAACAACGAAAGAAGTATTTTGTGTTAGAATTTTTCAACACTCAATATAACAAAACTGCATGAAAGTATATCTTGAGATTAAGAAAGAAAAAACAAATTGATAATTTTGCAAAAATAGAAATTTGTAGCTTGTAATATATGCCACTCGGGAACAAACAGTGAGTGGTTTCAAACTTTACATAATTCTGTAAAGCCATTCTCAGTTTTGTCTTCCCTGCTTTTGATGGCTTAAAACTGAATTTTGACCTGATCTGATCTTGTCTGATGTTTTTCCTCTCTACCCCCACTGAAGTATTTTGCATGTCTTGAAGTGATTTTTATTTTTTTAGTTTTATTTTTTAGTTTTTTTTGTTTGTTTTTCTCCCCCCATGTTTTAAGGTTGGCAAGCGCAGCAAGCCCTGCATTATATAGCAGTCTACTGCATCTGTATCTACCACGCTTGGATGTCGTCGAACACTTTCTTCTTCTCCTCTACAGATGAGTTTTGACCCAGGCATGCTTCATAACAATGGGCACACTGCATACACCAATGGCACGGGACCCAGCATTAGGGAGACTGGTGTGGTGGAGAAGCTTCTGACTTCCTATGGGTTTATCCAGTGTTCTGAACGTCAAGCCAGACTCTTCTTTCATTGCTCCCAGTATAATGGAAATCTGCAGGAGCTCAAAATAGGAGGTGAAAACTTTGAATAGATCACTTTTTTTTTTGTTTGTTTGTTTTAAATCATTATCATAACCTGAAATGTACTGTATGCTTAGGGTTTGTTTCTGCTGCTTTTCTCCTCAGATGATGTTGAGTTTGAGGTATCCTCTGACAGGCGCACTGGCAAGCCCATAGCAGTGAAGCTGCTTAAGATTAAGCCAGAGGTGCTGCCAGAGGAACGGATCTCGGGTCAGGTGGGGCCAGACCTGCACGCCTATCCCTTTACTGTGCTGCATGGTTATATTCATCCAGTTAAGGAACAACATTTTACTTTTGGTTTTGTCATTGTCTGTCTACAATTTCAAGGTTGTTTCTATTTCTTGCAAAATGATGTGATCCCCTTACAATCCATAGTAAAACAAGTGTATAGCAGCCCTCCAAGCTTTACATGTTATTCAAATTTTAATTGGCGTGTTGTCTCTGAAATGGCACGCTGATGGGAGATATTTGACACAAGATGAATACGTAACATCTGATTTTTACCATGGAAAAGATAATGGTCCTAAACAGTCAAACAATTTTTACAAGTCAAAATAAAGGTTGGGGTAAAGTGTGAAGAACATTTCATCCGCAATCCTCAAGTTATTTTGAAAGACATTTTCCATGGTGTCTATTAATATATGCCACATACTCAGCATTAATACTTGAATTCTACTGTCAGTAAAATGGTGCTTTATTAAACCTCTCAGCAGTAGTTCCATTAAATGTGATCGCATCACTTAATATTTCAAGTGTGTGTGTGCGTGTGTTTGTGTCTGCACGCACACACACGCTCGTGCTCCCATCCCTTAGTATGATGGTACATAGCTATTAGATCTCTGCTCTGTTCATTAGGGGTCATTCCATCCTACACTTTTGTGCCCATCCTCCATGGCTAACAGCTCAACATTTATTTGAAGCTGTTGGCGTAGTGTATTCAAAATCTGATTTAATATGCAAAAAAACACATTTTTATCATTCATTCTTCATATTAATTCATTTACTAAATACATTTAGTCTTATCTACATTTAAGGTAGTTTTTAAGTGACTGGAATATACTGATGTATCAAATGTCAGACATCCTTGCTTAAGATTGTGCTTATCCCCTGTGATGCTTATCCTAAAAGTTTGTACAAATGTCCAGAAATATTAAAATTGGCTTACGCTGTTAAAGAATATTCATAACTAAGCACGGGCATGTTTAAATCTCCCTGTAGGTTGTCTCATCAATCCCAGTGCACTTGGATGGAAAGTCTAATCCCAGCCAGGTGCCCAGTGGCAGTGTTTGTTATGAAAGAAACGGGGTAAGGCTTGAATACCAAAACATACACATAGTATTTGGAATTTTGTGCTGATATCACTTAGCTGATCTCCAATTTGTCTGTTGTGCAGAATTTAGCTATTTATACTGCCATATTTTTGTTGTGCGTCTCAATTCAATGCAAATTCACACATTTCTGTCCTTTTTTTTTTCAAATCTAAATTGACATTTGTGTGACTTTCCACAGGAAGTTTTCTACCTTACTTATACTGCTGATGATGTAGAGGGTAATATCCACCTGGACACTGGTGACAAAGTCAGCTTCTACATGGAGACCAACAAGCAGTGAGTCTCTACAAGGTTTGGCATTTGGACTTAAATTCCTTGGTTCCACTTAATTTTTTTATTTCTCCTGCCTCTCAGTACTGGTGCGGTCAGTGCTCGCAATATTCAACTTGTGAAGAAGAAGCAAATGAGGTGCCAGGGTGTAGTGTGTGCAACAAAGGTAAGAGGCCAATCAAAGTAATTGAAGTGAATAAATGAAAAAGACAACCATTGTCAGTGTGAGTGGCCATCTTGGCTGGTTGAGCTAAAAGAGGCTGGGACAGACAGTACAAAATAGTAACAAAATACCTAAATGAACACACTATAGATATGAAGTACTTTACATTCTATGAGGTATACATCTTGAACTTTCTATTGTCTTTCAGGAGGCATTTGGATTCATTGAGCGGGCTGATGTGGTGAAGGAGATCTTTTTTCACTACAGTGAGTTTAAAGGAGATCTCGAGGCTTTGCAGGCTGGAGATGATGTCGAGTTTACCATCAAAGACAGAAATGTAAGTGTTTTTATCGCTTACATTTTCAGTCTTCATCAATTTCTTTTTGATGTCGGCCGAACTGTATCAAAAAGATTTCTATATCTCCTTGTGGCTGCAGGGGAAAGAAGTGGCTACTGATGTGAGACTGCTCCCCCAAGGAACAGTCATATTTGAGGATATTAGTATTGAACAGTTTGAAGGTACCGTTGTGAAGGTCATTCCTAAAGTTCCCACTAAAAACCAGGCAAGTAGATGACTTCTCTGCCAATTTCAATACTTGTTTTATATATAATGTGTGTGTTTGTGTATCATTCTTATTTTTCTAATCCACAGAATGACCCTCTCCCCGGTCGTATCAGTGCTCACATTGGTTTCAATGACAAGGAGCTGCCATTTGGTGAAAAAGATACAAAGTCCAAGGTGACCCTTCTGGAGGGGGACCACATACAGTTTAATATCTCCACTGACCGTAGAGACAAGCTGGAGAGGGCAACCAATATTGACATCCTCCCAGACTCCTTTAACTTCACAAAAGAAACCCGTGAAATGGTAAGGGTTTTTCATGCATGCCAGATCACAAGTTCACTGAAGTATTTCTCAAAATTCATTGTTGGAATGGTGGGTGGGTGTAAAGGTCGTCAATGTGTTAAATGAATGTAGGTGCCACAGCATATTAGACTATAACCATTTGTCTTCATCTTATTATAGGGAGTGATTGCAGCCATACGCGATGGCTTCGGCTTCATCAAGTGTGTGGATCGAGATGCTAGGATGTTTTTTCACTTCAGTGAAGTCTTAGAGGAGAGCCAGCTGCACATCTCAGATGAAGTGGAGTTCACTGTTGTGCCTGTCAGTCCTTTTCATAAGCTCTGCTCAAATCAATGTATGCTTTTTAGTGAACACATGCTAAATACAATCCATGACCAACAAAATGAATGTAATATTTTCCATGACAGGACATGCTGTCTGCTCAGAGGAACCATGCAGTGCGAATCAAGAAGCTGCCCAAGGGCACTGTGTCCTTCCATACCCAGTCTGATCAGCGCTTCATAGGTGTGGTGGAGAAGGAGTTGGCAGCCACAACAAAAAACGCCAGTCCCAACAAGAACAAGGAAAAGGTAAAATAACTCACTACATGTTTGAATAAATACTAAGTCAGGAAAGTCTACCCCCAGTATATTCAAATCTCATGGTCAACCCTATTCTTCCAATTTTCACTTTAGTTCTAATGTTCCTCTTTGCTTTCTTCTCAATCAATCACCTCCTGCTCCTTGTTGATTTAGAAAAAAGACAAGGTAGGACTAAGACCCTCTGCATGAAGTACAATGAAAAAGTCTTTCAAATTAGTGAGACACACCCCTTAATGTTGACAGAGACTTGTTGTAATCGGTATTTGTTTCTCTTGTTTTCCAAGGACAAACTTGTAGATAAGGTTAGTCTTTGCAGGGCTGTAACGCCATCGATTGTCTCGTTTTACGTGTTGTAGTTGGCTGCATGTATTTTATCATTTAACTCTTAAACACATGGACAAATATTTAATACCTTTTTATATTTGGAGCTGAAGTAGGGCTGCACAATTAATGACCAACCACTAATTTGACGAACATGCTCAGTCATCATCAACAGCTGTACAAGTCATTGAACCAATGGATTCATAGTCTAAATTCCAAACCGATGCTCTTGAAGAAAATAAATCTGACATATTTGTCAGAGTGCACCTTAATAGAAACATAATGCCCTAAAATTGTATTTGCACACTTACCCAGTTCTTGAAACTATACCTGTGGGTAATTCTGCAGCCCTGTGCTCGGAGTTGCTGAAGTTGAATACTAATTCCTACCAACCAGGCTGTTACAGAATGATGCATTGCACATACTGATGTCACATGCTTGTGTAGCTTGTCTGCACAATGTCCTTTTAATATACCATATAGTCTTGACATCACAGGATGTGGTTGTGGCTGAAGCAATGTTTAATGTAAGATACTGCAAACCTTCATAGGTTTGGTTCTGCATTTATAAGGCTATATCAGAATTCTATTGCAAAATGTATTGCAGTTGAAAAGCAGTTTTAATGAAACCCATTATTGGGTCAGTTACATCTTGTCCCTGAGAGCAAAAGAAAACGGGTTTCACACTTTTGTTTGACTGAACTGATGACTGACCCGAAGCTTTTCTTTTCTCTATAGTAGAAAGGGAGGGGGGGGTTGTGAGAACATGTATATGAATAAAAAGGAAGGTATTTATTTGTTAAATTGTCTCTTCACTTTCTACATTCAGTGAACCAAACCACAAACATTACAGTGTATATCGATGTATGGAACTCAATCTTGTGGTCATTGTACCATTATACTCCTATTGAGAAGTTTTGTTGGTCCCGGATGGTTCTGCCGATGTTTATTCCTGGGAAGGTAACAGGTTAGATTTGTTGCTTTATCCATAGGAAGCTGAGGATGGAGTGATTGCATATGAAGACTGTGGAGTGAAGCTCACTGTGCCATACCATGTGAAGGATCTGGAGGGGGGATGTCATCCACAGGTCGGAGACAAGGTACTAATCCTACTCTCCTAACCCATTAGGCTTGAGAATTGAATAAATTGTATGAAAAGTTGATCGTATTTAGACTTTTGATTCATGAGTAACCCTACTTTTAAGAGTCATGGTTGTCATTTTGTCATTTAAGACAAGATGTCTTATTATTCTGCCTGAATTGTTTGACCTCTAGGTGGAGTTCTCAATCAACGAAGTGAAAAGAACTGGGCTGCAGAGTGCGGTTTCCATCAGGGTCCTCAACCGTAATGCCTCCAATACAAAGAGATTGCAGGGATTTGTGGCAACACTGAAGGACAACTTTGGCTTCATTGAGACAGCAAATCATGATCAGGAAATTTTCTTCCACTACAGGTACAAATTTAGGTCTTCAAATGTTTTTCGTGGAGGAGAAACAATCTATTCAAACCATTTTTGAGGTAGTCATTTATTTGAAGACTTGTTCATTTTTTAATTGTCAATATTGTCCTTGCATCTCAGTGAAATGTGTGGTGACCTGGACAGTTTAGAGTTGGGTGACACTGTGGAATATACACTGTCCAAAGGAAAAGGAAATAAAGTCAGCGCTGAAAAGGTTACAAAAGTGGCCCCAGGTAATTCAAACGGTTTCATTACAATTTGCCACTCACATTTATCAGACCTAGAAATAAATTTTGTTTGAAAATATGTCCAGTCAATAGCATCGGCGATGATGTTACTGCAACCGTGATGGTTGGAAGAGTCATCCGTCCATTACGCAGTGTGGACCCCTCCCAGACAGAATACCAAGGGCTTATTGAAATTAATGAGGAAGGTAGGTGCACAGGGTTTGACACCTGACATTTTTAAGATCACAGTTTTAAGAGGTGAAAATTACATGCCCTCCTTTCTCCTATTTTTGTTGTCTCAGGCGGAACAAAAGGACAGACTTATCCATTTGGAATAATGGGAATGGCAAACAAGTCTGATTGTCTGCAAAAAGGGGAACTTGTGAAGTTCCAGGTTTGCACGGTGCCTCAGACTGGACAAAAGATGGCCTGTTATGTAGTCCCTCAACGCAAAGCCTTGGTGGAGTGTGTCAAAGATCAGGTAGTGATCCCTTGTTTGTTTGCATGGACAGCAGGGACCTTTATCTTTGAGTGTGTTTGCTAATTTCCAAAATTTACAGATACATTTAATTTTTTTGTTTTAAGATAAAAGATGTAATTAGTTTGTTGTATATTCATTCCCAACCAGACACCAAAGTTGAAGTTTTTATTTGTTGAATATTTGTGTAAAATCAGTGTCAGGGCTTTAAACTTTCAGATGATAGTTTGCAATGATTCTGTTTTTATGGAGTTGTGATTTAGTCTAGTAAGACTCGAATGTCTTCCATATGTAAAAATTTTTCAATCTCAATTGTTTCAGGTTTAATTTTGAAACTGTTTTGATGTGGATCTGATTTCATATCCATTTAAATTCTATTGTCTGAAGTTAAACTAACATCAGTTACAGACTGTTGAACATTATTGCGATCAATGTGCTCTGCTTGGATGACCTTTTCAATACATCTAAACTTTTAAAAGATTTTATTAACCCTGCCTGAATGTTTTGTGTCAATAACTTAATTTTAGTTCTGACTAAAGCAGGGAGATGAACATGTACATTGAAATTCTCTCTTCATCTTTTGTTCTTGTATCCAGTACGGCTTCATCACATATGAAGTTGGAGAAAGCAAAAAGCTTTTTTTCCACGTGAAAGAAGTGCAGGATGGACTGGAGCTTCAGACTGGGGATGAAGTTGAATTCTCTGTTGTCCTCAATCAACGCACAGGAAAATGTAGTGCCTGCAATGTTCGCAGAGTCAGGTAAGAGAGCAGAAAACCATGCTAATAGGATTAAAGAACGTGGTATTGAACTTAAGTGCAAAAAAAAATAAATCACTGAACATGATAGTGTTTTTTTGTTTTTAACAATGAAATGCAAGTCATCTTAAGTATTGTACCTCCTATTACAGTGAAGGGCCAAAACCTGTGGCAACTCCGCGTCCTGATCGTTTGGTGAACAGATTGAAGAGCATAACTCTGGATGATGCCAGTGCTCCCCGCCTGGTCATTGTAAGGCAGCCCCGTGGTCCTGACAATTCAAAGGTACACACAAGAATGCCCGTCAACTTTACTATCTAATGTATTGAAGCTTTGCCGACCAGCTGACTATAAAACCCTGCTTCCACCCTCCAACATTTCAGATTATAGGCAGTTATCCACACATTTTCTAAAACCTGGAAAGGTATCGACATCTTGCCTTTGGGTTTTTCTCGTAATGTTCAGCCACGTAGAAAAGCTCTGTAATTTCCATCTTGAAACCTTTGATCACTCTTGCTACACTCAAATGTTCACAATATGCAAATGTTAACATGAATAAATACCAACTTCTCCTGTGCAGGGCTTCAACGTGGAGCGCAAGATTCGCCAGCCTGGTGTCATTGACTGAGCAATACAGATCCCACCCTGTTCGGTGTTGGTGGGATGAAGTCCCAGATGGCAGCAGCAGGGAATAAGGGAACGTGATTTGTCACATGCTTGTAAACAAAAAAAATTGTAAACATACGCACACATACAGTAATTGGCATGTGTAATCTTTGTCCCAGTGATACCTGCAAGGGAACATATTTCATTCCATAGTTCCCTGCCTCCTGTGTATGATGTACTTGATCCAGAGTTCCACACAGCAGTGTACATGGGATCTCAGAGTGTGTGCGTGTGTGATGTATCCTAGAAGTGATTATAGTGTGTATTGGAGCTATTTGTTTCTGGGGGTCTCATCCCCCCAAATCAGAGTGACTGTGTGGCTGTTTATGTCCCTGCCTTTGGGTTTGCTTTGTCTGGAATTCTGCACCTGTAATCTGTCAGTAGTTTGCCCGGATGAATGAGTTTGTGCGGCTCCTGGCATGTCTTTGAGTGTCTGCTTAGTTGCTTTGTTTTTTTTTGTTTTGTTTTTTTTTTTCCTATATTTTTTTGCTCCTACTCATGGAAACTTGAAATGATTTCATTGTCAGGTTTCTTCTACTGTATGCTTTCCTACAAAATGCATAAAGCAAAGTTCCCTCCATAAGGAGGATCATATTTCTCATATGTGCGAGCTTAAACTGAGGATTCTTCTCTGCTCGTTTTTTTGAGCAGTTTTAAAATGCTTTACTGAAGAGCTTAAGTGAAAGCATGGTGTGCGTGAGAGATTTATGTGAATGTCAAAGTAGTTAATGGGATTTATTTTTACCAATCTGGAGCCTTTAGATACCTTTTTGGTATTTACAGGCTCTACTTAAGCAATTTCTCCCAGGTGCAGAATTCCTTATGGCATCTTATATCTGCGGTTCTTTTTATACTATTTTTTTTTTCTTGCACATGTTTTTGCTTTTTCCCATTGAATCTCAGTCTAATGTTGAATTAAGAATAAGGTGCCTAAAATCCACAAGCAAAATGACATGGAGAGATGACACACACACACACAAAAAAATTAATTAAAAAAAAAATAGATGTATCCTCAGTTCAGTTCCCAGCCTACCGCTAAAATGTTCAGAACAATCTTAGGGTGGCTTTTTTGTAGTAGAAATAATACTGATATGCATCCCAAACCTGTGGGTTGAACTATACTGTATGTAATGTGTGTTTTGTTTTTCCTTTTTTTTTTTCTTAGTGAAAGTTCAGACTTCAAATATAACAGAACAAATTTAACTTAAATGGGAAAGGTAAAGTATTAGGAAAAAAACAGTTTAATTTAAAAAACAATTCAAAACAATAAAAAAAGAACTTTGAGTTGGGACATCAGTTTTTGTGTTTCCAGAGACATGGTTGGAGTTCTGCCTCTACACACTAAGTTACAGTCAAGATTGATTTCATCTTTCAAGATCGCTGGGTTTCAGCTGAACCACATACAGAGGTTCTTACGTACTTTTGTTAATGGTCTTGAATGAAAATTGAATTAAAAGTTTTATGAAAATTAAAGAGATGTCATTTGTTTATTCGAATATGTTGGGGGCTCAAGTTCTACTGTGACACAGAACATGTTAAAGTATAATTTTGGCCACAAGAAATAAAGATGAAAGATAGACTATCACAGCAAACAACAAAAAGCAAGCAGAAAACAGGATGCATAATTCCTTGGCAAATGTAAAAAGTCAAAAGCACAAGAGCATACAATCTCATGATAGAATAAAACTCATACTTCATGCACAACAATAAATTTGTTGGATTCACGGAATTAAACAGACAAATGTGTTACTCTTAAAGTTAATTATAAATTCAGATTGCATGTGTTTATAACAGTGAAACGTAGTTGTCCAAACCAAACTACAAAATTGTCAATTTACAGAACTGATAAAGAAGCATGAAGAGTTGTCACCTTTGTCATCAATTTTTGAATTTGGGTTTTATTATTTCTACATTACTGATTAGACAGCATCCTGGGTACTTATTTGATATTTGTTACTCTGGTGATGAGATGGTCATAGTCAGTGTAAATCAATAATCAACAGTTTTCTAACATTTTGAAGGTTTGTTTTTCTTTATATGTCTGGTGTAGTTCCTATAATTGAAAAAGTGATCACATGAAATTCAGTCAAAACAGTAATTGTAATCTGAATCTGAAATACGGGTTAAATTCTTGAATGTGCGAGTGCCCTCATTCTAATCCATCATCTGACATCATCAGCGATTTCTCCAAATATTTATCTTCTGACAAGAAGGCAATTATTTACAGTGTTATTAAGGGTTAGGGTTATAGAGAAAAAAGATTAAAAAAAAGAAAATAGGCAATGAAGCATTCACTTAATTTCACTATGACTTGTTTTAGTGATCAAACCTTGGTGCTGCTGAGATAGATGGTGAGCTCAGTGCGATGTATCTCCTTCTTTTTAGCCTTTGATTTGAAGCTGTTGGCTTCAGCCCAGCGTGTCCACCACTCCCTCAGCTCAGTGGGCCCCGTAGGACGTCGCTTTATCTGGTTGGGTGGATATGGATCGACGATTGGCTCCTCATGTTCCTGATTTTGGTCCTCTAGGCCAGTTGAAATCTCATTTGCTTCCTTTATACCCACGTTTGAGATAATCTCAATGTCGTCTTGGGGAAGGCTTTCCGCACGGAAGAATTTAGGTCCTTGTACTTGGCATCTGCATTCTTCTAGTTTGGCCTTGCAGTCTGCAGCCATCATCCTCATCTCAAGGAACTGCCGCTGCAAATCTTTCTCGTAACTTTCCTCTGCCTTCAATTCATTCTCCAAAAGCTCGATCTGCTCCAGGTCATCTTCGGTCATTCTCAGTTGCTCTTCATTTTCAAGTTTTCTGGCTCTCTGTTGTTGCTCGAGCTCTAAAATCTCCTTATCTACACATGTAATCCGGCTCTGCAAGTCTTGCAAATAACTGAGCTGACATGCTATAGTTTCCCTTAGAAGATATTTTTCATCTTCATTCGTGGAGTTGGCCAGGTTATCAGATTTTCCCCCTCGACTATTTGTGGAGTGTCTCCCTTCTTTAATCCTCTTCTGCATACAGCAGGAGGTTTGAGGTTCCAAGTCTGAGTTTGAACTTTTCTGACCCCTGTCTTTACTTGAGCCAGAGCTCTCCCTCTCAATTGACAGAGTGAGACTCAAGAAAGAGCGACTCTTTTTATCTGTCTTCTTACCGCGTTCCTTGTCACCGGCAGTGCTGTAAACGCTGCCTTTACCTAAGCTCTCCAGCCATTCCCATGCCTCTTCCATAAGTGTCAGAGATTTTCTTTTTGGCCTTTTCATGTCCTCCCTTGGTTGTTCGCCATCCCGTCTCGAACAGGACAGTGGCGGCAAGCTCTGCCGTTGCAAACTTATTGAGCCGCTGCCTCGCCGCGTTTTGCTGCTGGCCTCTTTCCTTCTCAAAGGTGGACAAGGCTGGTGTCTGCCAACTTTTGCCCTGCTCATTTCATCCCACGCAGGGGGTCCGCTGTGCAGTAGCGTGAGCTGTACATCCCTTGCCTGCTCACCGTATTTGTTTAGGGTCTCCAGGATACATTCATTGGGTTTCATGCACCTCTCAAACTCTTTAAATCGCTCCCGTAACATGTAGCGTCCTGGCTGACCTGTGGATGAGGATGACAGCGCTTTTGTTTGGTTGGACAATGATACTATTCATCTATTCATATATACAGGACTGTCTCAGAAAATTAGAATATTGTGATAAAGTTCTATATCTTCTGTAATGCAATTACAAAAACAAAAATGTCATACATTCATTACAAATCAACTAAAATATTCCAAGTCTTTTATTTTTTTAATATTGCTGATTATGGCTTACATCTCAAGAAAACTCAAAAATCCTATCTCAAAATATTAGAATATCATGAAAAAGTTTTTTTTTATTTTTTTACTTGCATTACAGGAGATAAAGAATTTTATCACAATATTCTAATTTTCGGAGACAGTCCTGTACATGTCAGCAAAGAAGCACATACTCAGAGCTTGAGCCAATGCTGTGACCACCTCCTGGCATGTGGTTTCCGTTGTAACTCCACACACCACACGTGGGACACCTTCCACATAAACCTTTAATTCCATTTTATCCAATCTATGATAAAAAAAAAAAAAAATGAATTAAAAAAGTCGTCACACTGGCACGGTGCACTCTGGATGAGGGGAAGTCGTGGAAACCACTAAATGATCGTCATTTGCTTTCACAGTAATCTGCCCCATCAGGCGACAGTGACAAAGCCTTCCTGGGAAATGAGAAATATATAGAGGACATGGTTTTGAAAAATATCTATAATAAGAGAAAACCCATAAAGATAAACAAGTGGGACCTACCTTTTGTTCTTCTAGCAGAAGAAACGTTTGGACCCATCTGCTATGTTTAAGTGGTCTGGTTTGGGGGAAACAGACCAATTAAGAGCAATTACACTTCCGAGAGGATAGTTTATGATCCCGCCCATCATACATGGCTCCTGTTTTGCTGTTTAAAGAACATTTTTCTTTCTGTGAGGTTTCAACAACATTTGGCATCCATGGAGTTGCAATGTCACAACTTTCAAGTTAAACAGTTTTTCATTGCACAATGCTTTTGGAGATATTTTTTTACATAAGAAAATAAATAAAATAAACTGCCCAAATTGCCAAATGCCACTAATGCACCTTGTAATTTTAAAACTTGGTCACTGCATTTGAATTACATCTTGAGTAGCTGAGGCTATCATTTTGCAGTGATATTGATTAGGGAGTGTTATTTAAGATAGACTCTTAAAACTCCCTTCAAACACTTACAAATACTGCATCCTCGCTGTTTTTAGACTGGGTGTTCCTCCCCAGTTATTATGGCAGGAAGGGAGATAGCAATCCAACAGAACATGTAAACATGCTGAAATTGTAGATTATGAAAGGGCACATGTTAGTCATTCCTCACACACTGCTATGCTGAGCTGGTATTCCACTCATGGAAACTTAACTTTACATGTCATTTCAAAGAATTAAAAGCCATCTTTCCGGTTTACTAAATATTTCTTGGTTAAGTCACAGGCAAAATAATACTTTAACACTGATTCCACATTGCAAGGGTCTATTTTAATGGTTCTGTGGGCACAACCATGGTTCTGTTGTTGTGAGTGTGTTTAACCCCATCAATATTCAATACTAAATATGACAATATTACGCATTCCCAAATGGAATCCCCTGTCTGCATATAAGCATATTTTTTAGAAATAAATGAAACACTGTAATACCCAGAAATACCCAAACCCACATAATTTAGTAATGGAAAATGACTTCATTTTGCCAATAATCATTCATTTATTTATTTGGCTGAATGAACATCATCTAAAAATCACTGAGTTAAAATCCAAAATTCAAAGAGAAATAATCTAAATAGGCTCAATTGAAAAAAGATGATGCATACATAAAGATACATTCTGGTGTTTCTCCATCAGGACATCAATAAACAGTGTTTATTTTGTATAATATTTAATACCTCTGGTACAACAGACCATTGTAGACCCATGTATAGCCTTGGATTTATTTATTTTATTTTTTTATTTTTATCATTTTGGATTGCTGTTGGGCTTATAGTATATTTTAGTAGATAGAAAGCCACAGGAAAGGGAAAGAGGAGTTCCTTAAATGACAGTCGGACTAGAGACCAGAAAGAGGAGCACCTGTTGTAATTTTGTAGCATCTGACAGTCGGGGAGATGATGATGTGGGTAATACGACCCGGGAAAACTTGGACACTGCGCTCCCTCCTGCCCATGACCTCCATGTGCCCAGCAGCTGAAAGTCTCTCACGTTAGTAACGATGAAAAGTCAGATCTTTCCTCCTTCAATTTGCTGTCGCTCCTTCTGTTATTCCCTGGGTTCACTCATACTACCAAATTTGTTTTTTGACATCTTGATTTGAGATTCAGATTTGTGTTTTTTTATTTTTATCTATCTTTACATTTTTTCGTTGAATTTTTTTCTGTTGTTCTAGCAACACTTTGAATATTATATATAATTTGTTTTGACTGAAGAATCAACCCTGTTTATGACAGATATTTAGGTTGCAGTATCACAAATCCTTTTACTTCTTTCTTCTGTAAGAATTTTCATGAACATGTAATACAATGAGGAGTTACTATCTGCTGCAGGTTTTATATTTCCAGACGTATGACGATTAAGAATATTTGTATTTCAATTTCTGAGGGCTGACTGCTCATTCTCAATTTGATCTGTTTAACTTGCGGCAATGTAATCGGAACCCTGACATTTAAGAAAACACATTCCAAAAATAGACGACTTGACTTCAAGCTGCTCAGCATCTCAGGATGAACAGAGAGAACTTTACATAATGTATCCAGGCAAGGTTGGCCAAAACAAACTAATAAAAATGTTTGAATTGCATTTCCATGTCAATCATTTTTGATCAGCAAACCTGGAACAATGAGAATTTCTTCTATTAGAAATAGTGATGCATTTCTGGTCATATTAATAAACATTCTTTGGGTGCTTTTTAATGTAGTTCAACTACATACACATTTGTTTGGTGATATGCCTTTAAATAGACACGCTTATAAAACGGGTACTTTTTCATGTGTCTCTCAGTGGCATCATGTAGCAATAAGTAGATAAGTCAATGTTTGGTTTATGCAAACCCAGAATGTTTGCTTTGTGAATAATTCCACAAAGATTTCAATATCCATTTTATAAAGTGAGTAGATTTCAAAAGAAAACAGTTGTGGTGTCTTGTTCATCAGCAAAAAGCTTATCCCATTAAGGGATGAGGAATTGTGTACTTTTCATCCAGCTAAAAGTGTAAATCAAAACATTAAGGACTCCTCATACCTATTGGTATAAGATCTTGGTCCGCTCACTTTGTTTAGTGTTGCAGTGTTTATGTCCACACTTCCTTTTAAAGAGTTTTCATATCTTTAATGGGTGTTGATTTATTGAAGTCCATGACACATCACATAACCCTTTGAATTTACCATCTCATAGAAATGTTTGGGCAGCACGGAGCACAGACAAACACCACTGGGACAGTGTGTTGTGGTCCTCTGCGTGTTCATAACATCAGCTGAAATGTGCAGGTCGAGTTTGGGTTTCAATGCAAATCCAGAGGCAGCGTCAGTATTGCATGTAGCACATTTCTATGCCGCACTTTTTGTTTATCTAGGCCCTTTGCAGGAGTTGTACTGTTTCAGAAGTTCCCCATCAAATTGATTTGTGCTATTACAGGTCAGATCATGGTGTTTCTTTCTAACCCTAATCCAGGTTCAGACGTTTTATTTTGTTATGTTGACTCAGAAGATGTGCAGACTGAACCTTAACAGTCCACTAAGTGGATAATGTGGTCTCAATCCACACACTTATTGTGTTGCCTAAAAACCAAAACCCAGTTTGGTGAAGCATCAACAGCCAATTGTGCAGCTTAAACCTAAGCTATGTTATGAAAAACGTTGTTCTGATACTTAGAGCAGCATAATATGAAAGGAATTCCAAAGTAACATTAATTGACAGCTTGTACATCCGGTTGTCTCTGGATCTGCATCATCATTAATAATTTCGAGCAGCAGGTTGAATTTTGTCATTAGTAAGGTATGTTGGGAATCTGAATCAAGATGAACCCGTCTATAAACCGACTGATGTGAGGGCGACTTGTGGCGGCTATCAGGGTGTTATATAACGAAAGCCCCAGCACCACCACACACACATGCCCGGCTCTTTGTCTACTGGCCGTGCATGTCACCGTGCACGAGTCCTGGGTGCACTTAAAATAGAGCTGAACACATATGAGTTCCCTATTACTTCTAGGCGTGTACAGCAGGTTCTAGTTACAACTGAGGTTGAGGGAGCTTCATATCACAGGGACCAAGCACCAGCGCTGCACTTCCCAACTACAGGGGTCCAGTGGCTCACCACCTTTCACCAGTCGTCAGGGAGCAATTCTCGAGAGCAACGTCACCATGCCTAAAGTCGTAGTGCCAGGTGAGTATGCCCAAGTGAAGTGGAGGTACTCAGCAGCAGGAGGAGGGTTTGGATCATTGTGCAAAAGTTCTAACATTATAAGCGTTTCGGCCTTGATTAAGAGCGTGATCTGTTTCATTCGTCGTGTGTCCAAAAGTGTCAGGAATCTCTCACATGTGTTTGTTGAGGAGAAGCACAATGTTCATAACAAGTGCTGCATAAGCATCTGCGCAGGTTGGAAGTTTCTCTCCGTTCTCCACTGTGGGTTGGAACTGAGGGAACTTAGATGTCCTGACAGCTTCAAAGCAACGGGATAATATGAAGTCCTACATAATGGCTGTCAGATGATTCAAAACCCATTATTTATTTGTTTTTTGGGGATTCTTTCAAGTCTAGTGCAGTTCACCTGCAGAATCCTTTCAAATAATGTTCAGATTTTCTTGGATATTTTAATTCTTTTCTGTAGTTTGAATTTTGCATGGATATTCGGCTTTTTTTTTTCAGCTCATTTGTCACAAAATGGACAGTTTTCTTTGACAGCATCTCAGGAATCCAAACGCATCACTTTAAATGTGTTATCAATCAGTTGCTTTCAGTTTTCTTTCACTTTTACTATTTTGCTGTTTCAGTCATATAAATCCTGCAACCAGACTATTAATTAATTCAAATTTTAGTGCACAAAATTCATCCCACAAATCTAGGATCTGAAATGTGACAGATAGGAGTCAAAGACTATCTGGTTTCAAAATGTCAAGAGGAAATGGACTTTTTGTCGGCATCTTCCAACAGGTTAAATTAATGGCTGGAACAGGCTTTTTGATTATTGAGTTTTCCTCACATTTAACATTTCAGTGGGTCAACAGTGTAGACAGTTGTTGCATGACAACCATTTTGAATACTGTTGTCACAGTTGCTATTTAAAGTCTTACCTCCCTCAGACATGGTGCAACTACCACATCGTGAAGTGATATTGTTCCACCACAGGTTTTCCAAATAAAATAGCAACGCACAAAGAGCTAATATAGTTGAATGGTAATCGTTTTATAATTCATGGGGTGTTTGAGGGTTATTTCCACTGGTGATGAAAATGTGGACAATCACTGCAGGGTTGTAATGCAGACCTTATAATATGAATATGATCAAAATGTTTGGATATGGAGCAGCATCAGTTGCTCTTTTTATCTACCCTGAAAAGAACGTACTCCTGCATCCCCTAAAAATACGCTGTGGATTTTCTAAAAATTGACAGGCATTACAAAAGTATTTAAAAAAAAACCTTGAATGTCAAACAAATCAGAAAATCTCTTAGAAATTACACAAACATAATAGCAAAACATTAAATAAATGTCAACCTACTTTTGCAATACTTGTAATCAGAAGTTTGGTGAATGCACAAAATGACTCTCGTGGAAAGTCTAGATTAAAAATCCATCACGTTTCTATTCGGACCAGCCCCGTCAATAAAACAAGCAATAACTATTATATCAATTGACAAAAGTTTATTACGTCATCAAATCTGTATGGTTTTCTTTCAACCCATGATTGTGCCATCTTGACTGGGGTGTTTTGCACACTCAGCAGAAGGAGGAAGCGAGTGTGAGTATGTGGCTCGAGATGAAGGTTAAATGCATGGTTCATTGTAGGAATGCGATCACCAAAAGAGCGTTTTTGAGTGCAGCCAAGGTTTCTATAGCAACTATAGAGGCTGTTCTGAATTGCACTTTTTGTAAGTCGCTTTGGATAAAAGCGTCTGCCAAATGACTGTAATGTAATGTAATGTAATGTAATGTTCATTAATGCGTCTTCTTCATCATCATCATTTTAAATTGAAAGAGCATCTTTAAATGAGTGAGGCACTTATTATATCCAGGATGGTTAGACCCAGTCACAAGAGTAGTACATGTTACTTTTTCCTGAGAGCTGGAAAGACAGTAAAAAGTGGATGACCCTATCACGGGGTCATCTACTTTTTACTGTTGTGACATTCCTCGGAATATGATTTATAAGTAATTGCTTTGCAGGGAGAACCAAGGCTGGAAATCAACACTGGATTTGAAAATATAATGCAGTGCCTCTGCTTTCAACAAAATATTATTTATTCTGCCTTCAATTTGATATTCTGTTTAACATTCCATTGTCCTCTCCATTATCCACCCTCATTCTACTACTTCATACGCACTAATCCATTTACCAGAATTAATATATCATTTTCATTTTCTTTCTAACCCATATCTACAACTTTGCTTTATATAACGTATAAGCGTCAGAGAACAGAGGTAGCATCCTTTTCTAAAATCCTTCTGTTCATATGCACTGTAGTTTAATATCATAAAACAAATGAAGACTTTTGATATCAATATGTTCTTGCTTAACAACCTAAATGTAATGTGAAAATAACATCCCCCCTTTCTAACACTTTCTTTTCTGGGCTTTACACCGGGCGGTGCACTCTTGTTGGTCATGATCAGGTCAACACAGTAAGTACGCAGTGTGAGAAATGGAAATTTGAGCCAAATGTGTACTGCTGGAGGTGTCATCTTAGAGTAGAGAGGCTTGGCTGTTGGTTAGTTGTTGCATGTGTTGCATAGAATTTAAACTAGAAGGATGTCGGCTTTGTAGGAGACACCTCTCATGCTGTGCATTGTACTATTTGTCAGTAAGCCTAAATGCTGCAAGGAATGTCATTTTTACAAGATCCTCATTTTGTGTCATTATCTTTGTGTACCGATGATTAAGTATTGGTACATCTTATCTGACAGTATGCAAATGGAACAAATTAAACAGAGAAAGACACCGAAATAGAGAGAGGAAAAAATCAATTTCTTAATTATGAATGAAACCCTATGTGTGTGTTTGTGACTCATCCCTGTAGATCCTCCTTTTGCTTTGGACTCTGTGTTTTCAGCTCAGAGGGCAGGGATACAGAATGTGTCTGTAACAGGCAGCAGACAGTGTAACATGTATGATGCATGCGCTAGAATATGCCTGTTAGGTGAGGTATGTGCTTGTAATGTCAGAGATGAAGCAAGATTTCACTAATTGTGCAAAAACATCACTCAGCGGTCATTCGGGCAGAAGGAAATGTTTTTGGCTCATCTCAAAATCATTACTTTTTTTTGATATATTGCTGCATGATGTACGGACAATGGTGCACTTTTGTTTTCTCATTGTCTACATTTGCGCCATGCCTGACAGAGACCGATGATAAGATGCGAGCTTTTGCGGAGCAGGTCTTTGCGTCTGAGACCAAAGATGAGTCCGTCCGAGATGAGCTCTCCATGTTTGACGTATCCGAGGACTGTCCCATCATCCACCATGAGATGGCCCACCACCTACACACTGATGATAATTCTGAGAAACGGTGAGAGCAAATCTACTGTTTTGAAAACCAAAAATAAATCGTGTTTATTTTCTCTAAAAACCTATGGCTTGTGACTTGGTTTGTTTGATAGGCTTCATGACACATATTTTGTGTGCAAAATATCTGACGATGAGACAGTGAAGTTCACACTTTGATGTACCACATCTTCAACAGGAAGAGGCGATGCCGCACCATGGCTGTTCCTGCTGCTGCGACCCCGGCCGCTGCTGTCACTGCCCCTGTAGTATCTGTGGAAGTGGATACACCCACATACCTGGAAGTACCTGACTTCCAGAGAGTAGCCATCATCGGAGACTACGCCTCTGGGGTAACATTTTCTTTTCATGAACTTTCCAGTAAGATTAACCGAGCACAATAATAGTAAAGTGCTAATTAATTTGAATTAGGAGCCAGATCATTTGACATTTATCAGGTTTCCTGATAAAACAATTGCAAATTCCTGAACACCTATACTAATTGGTAAAGAAAGGGGAAACTTTATGCTGTCATACAGAAAAACACTAGAGCAGCATAGCATTAAAACACGGGGATGATAAGTACAGATTATTTAAGTAATATCATACAGATTCTGTGCAACGGTATAGAGTAGTCAAATTTAGATATGTCAGTGGATATGTCATCTGAAAAAATCCCCAAACTGAGATATTCTCGAGTCTGAAGGTGAAAACTATTCACACTAAGAGTGTGGCGGTGAGGAACACAACTCTCCTGGCTCCACAAGTAAACAAGCAGTACTAAACCTTTAAGAGCTCCAAGAACTCATTAAAGTTCATATCAGGTCACTTTTGCGGTCAAACAAGTGTTAGAAATAATAGGGTTTAAACTTGTTTGTTTGCAGATCAGACAGAAAAACAGACTTTGAGACCTGTGATTTTATTCTTCTTCAAACCTGTGGATTTAAGCTTTACATTTTATCGAACTGGTTATCTAACAACAGCTATCAGTTGACTCAATGTCATCCTCATGTAAATAATCCACCATCTGAAGCGTAAAAAACAGCTTTTAGGTTCAACACGGATGAAAATATAATGCCTGTTGCTATGGGCTGTAGTTTTAATCTTATTCCAAGATAAGTCTGCTCATCTTTGGAGTCTAAACAATTTTCCCAATTTTGTGATCTCTGTATTTGTCTTTTAGAACACAATTTGAGTATTTTTTGAGAAACTTTTAGTTGTTTTTTCAAGATCATTTATCAGTGTTTGTAACGAGAGATCCTTAGATAGACTTGATGTGAATGTTTGAGGTGTTGACATTGAATTTTAGTGGCTATATGTGTCTGTGTGTCAGTGACCTCTCAGCCTGACTCCCAATGACAGGCCCATGAATGGAAGTCACCTCTTGCTGCCGGAGGCTCAGATTTCATGACTATGGGTCTGAAATTGCAGAGGGAAAGAAATACTGTGTGCAGAATGATATTTCTATCTAACCATTCAAGAAATGTCTGTTTATGTTTCAATATATGTTTAAAAGTTGGGGGAAAAATGACATAACAAAGACAATATTTTTTAAACTAATGACTAATGTCGGGAAAAACTAGCCTGTATAAAGGAATAATTTGTATTGCATTTTAAAGTCATCCCAGGTGAAGCACCCCCATCTACTGTATACCCTGACCAAGTTAGACCCCAGGGAGTCAGTCGATATATGTCCAAATTATTATTTTTTTTTTTTTTACTCAGCACAAAGGACAAGAAGAGAAGAAAAAAAACAAATAAGTAAAAGCATTATTACTGTTAAATACCCAACACAAATATCTGATTCCATGAAAAAAAAAAATAAATTAACAGAACAATAATAAAAAAAAGTACATTGACAAGGTATAATGACACAACAGCAGAAAAGTATGCAGATAATATTTACCGAGCAAATTAAGTAAATAAATACACATTTAACTATGCAAACAAGCAAATAAATGAAGACGTTAATAAGAGATGGATCAAAACTAACAAGAGATTCGAAAAACCTGAAAGAAATTATCAATAATCAGTCACTAAAACAGTTTCATAAAGCTGTACATTCAGCAAGAGATTTTGATGTGCGGCAAAAGACAGTAAAAATGTGACCTACAGATACAAACGTGTTGTTCCAAATATGAAACTATAAAAGGACGCAGTTATCAATAATGTATAAAATACCTGTACTTTGCTCCTCAGGTCACCATGGATGACTTTGAGCTGTCCTGTAAGGGTCTGTATCGGGCCTTGACCATCAGGGAGAAATACATGAGACTGGCGTATCAGCGCTTCCCAAGGACGGCCTCGCAGTACCTGCGTGAAATGGAGGGTGAGGCATTTAAGCCCGAAGATCAGGTGCAACCAGGTGAGGAGACGCTGCTTATGTGAAAGCTTCCATGAAAAGATGTCACAACTCTAAACTTCTGAATTGTTGTACATTTCCATAGTCTTCACTCCTCCTCCAAAGAATGGCGAGGACCCGTTTGAAAACAGCGACCTACCAAAAAATCTGGGTTATGTTGCTCGTATGAAAGATGGTCTCATCTACGTGTACAATGACGCCGCAGCTGCTGACAAACATCAGCCCAAAGACATGCCCTGCCCTGACTATGCCACCTTTATCGATGACATGAACTTCCTCATCGCTCTCATTGCACAGGGCCCAACGTGAGTCTAAGAGTGTGTTTATGCATTTTAAAAGTTTCAGTTCTCACCATGTTCCTCCATAATTTTATTCAAAGCATTTTTTCAAGGTATTTATTCAAAGCTTTCTGTAGTCAAGCTTTTGAAAGCAGGCAAAGACTTTTATGACAATAACAAACATTTTTGATGCATTAGTCATGGAAATGCTCCGGTATCTGACAGTTCATCTGTTGTGATTCCTCTCTGATCTTCAGTAAAACTTACACTCACCGCCGTCTGAAGTTCCTGATGTCCAAGTTCAATGTGCATGAGATGCTGAATGAGATGGAGGAGATGAGGGAACTAAAGATGAACCCCCACAGGGATTTCTACAACTGTAGGAAGGTAGCTGAAAGTTACAAACTCTGCAAACAACAGTTAACATTAGAGCTACAATAAAACATTCAATGGAAAAAACAACCACATGGACTAGATTTAAAATGACAAAAAAGGAATTTATTTATCATTTTTAATGTTTCAACTTCCAGAGCATACTCTCTGTCAGTTGCTGCTCTATCTTGAGACTACACAATTAAAACGTGCAAATCTCAGTGGCCCACTGGCTGTCCTCTCTTCCCAGGTGGACACCCACATCCATGCTGCTGCGTGCATGAACCAGAAACATTTGCTGCGCTTTATCAAGAAGTCTTACCGCGTAGATGCCGACCGCATCGTGCACAAACTCAACGGCCGTGAAGTCACCATGAAGGAGCTCTTTGAGTCCCTCAACCTGCATCCATATGACCTTACTGTGGACTCTCTGGATGTCCATGCTGTGCGTTCCTGACCTTATATAGCATTTTATGCAAATGACCAAAATAACATTGGAGGGAAACAGAAAAGAAGCTCATTTTCCCTTGGTCTGTCCAAGGGTGAATGAAAACACATACAATGGGTTAAAAGTATCGTAAAGTTTATGGTGTTTTGGTTTAGAAGAAAATAGAATGCCCTTTATTGTCAGTTTTCTGAATTTACAACAAGATTGGAGCAATTCTTCTTTCAGTGCAAACAGTGAGTTACACTAATATATACAGGATAAAGTCCTACAATACAGTGTAAATAGACCCTGGACAAGGCAGTTCAAATTCACTCTAGAGAAGACAGAGCAAACAGTGCAAGACAATGCAAATTGACTCTATAATGAAGATGGTGCAAACAGCTCAAGGCAGAGCAAATTCACTCTGTAGACGGTGGAGATAAAAACAAGAATCTAAATAATATGAAAAGTATTGCAGAGGATGTAAACAAGTATTTCACTGGTTATTGGCATGATTGTCGTGTAATGGCTGAGATATATTGCACATTGTCAGATTAGTTGACAGCAGAAATACAGGACTGTCTCAGAAAATTAGAATATTGTGATAAAGTTCTATATCTTCTGTGATGCAATTACAAAAACAAAAATGTCATACATTCTGGATTCATTACAAATCAACTGAAATATTGCAAGCTTTTTGTTATTTTAATATTGCTGATAATGGCTTACATCTTAAGAAAACTTAAAAATCCTATCTCAAAATATTAGAATATCATGAAAAAGTAATTTTTGTTTTTTTAATTGCACTACAGAAGAAAAAAAACTTTATCACAATATTCTAATTTTCTGAGGCAGTCCTGTATGTTGATGGCTTGGGTTGTTGCATACGAGAGTTCAGGGTGGTGACGGGTTTGCAAAAAAAAAAAAAAAACTCTTTGAATCTGTTAGTTATTGTTTTGATACACCTGTTGTACCTGCCAGAAGGCAACAGGTCAAACAGCTGGGAACCTACATGTAAACTGTCCTTCATGATATCTTTATCAAATCATAGTCATGATCCTTCAAGGTCAAAATCTTTTTGGGTCTTACTTGTCTCTTTGTGGTTACTTTGAAGGGAAGACAAACCTTCCAGCGTTTTGATAAATTCAATGCCAAGTACAACCCTGTTGGAGCCAGCGAGCTGCGTGATTTGTACATGAAGACAGAAAACCACATCAATGGGGAGTACTTTGCCACCATCATCAAGGTCAGTTTCAATATTTCAGTACATTGTTAAAAAAAGAAACACTTCAGGAAAAAAAAAGAGTTTTGGAATCATTGGAATGAACCTTTTGTTCAAAGCACCTAGACTCTAACCTCCAGTTGATATACTTGTAGAAGTCAATCTTTTGAGAAGGGGATGCCTCCTATTATGTATTCAACAGTCTGCTGAGTTGAAGTTCATGTCACTAGAGCCTGATCTGTCATTTGCTTGAACCAGGAAGTAGCCAGTGACTTGGAGGATGCTAAGTACCAGTATGCTGAACCCCGTCTCTCCATCTATGGCTCCAACCCCAATGAGTGGAACAAGCTCTCAAGCTGGTTTGTCAAGCACAGAGTTTACTCCCCAAACTTCAAATGGATGATTCAAATTCCCAGGATCTAGTAAGTCTTTCAAACTCAGTCCTTCATTTCTTGATGTTTGAGTCGATGGTGAGACTGATGGACAGCAATTGATATTTTTGCAGATACATTAATTATTCTTTTTATCTGTGGCATCACAGTGATTAAAAGTGTTTACCGGTCATTGTCAGTCAAATAAAAAGGACACAGTATTCAGCTTTTGTTATAAAGCTGCAGCGATGAACAAAAATCAGATATGTATTCTTCTGGTTCTCCCTTGTGTTTCAGTGATATCTTCAGGGGCAGAAACTTCGTGCCCCACTTTGGCAAGATGTTGGAGAACATTTTCCTTCCTGTGTTCCAGGCTACCATTGACCCACAGTCAAACAAAGAGCTCAGCATCTTCCTCAAGCATGTGAGCCAGAAGAGCCTCAAGTGCTCAAGTGCTGAGTTTTATCTTTTACCGTCTTTAATACACTAAAGCTATACTTATGAAGAAGATGATGAAACAACCTCTCTCAGGATGGAAAAGTATTTATTTTCCAAAACTGGTGGGCAGAAATTAATAGAAATGCATTTTAAGCATTATATTCATACACATAGACATTCACACTGTATATGTTCTTATGCATTTAATGTACTAGAATTATTACTTGTGGGGGAAAAAAAATCAGACAAGGTTCACTTTTCCCTTTGGCTTGTGTAACAAATCCTTCCGTTCTGGTATGTAGGTGACAGGTTTTGACAGTGTGGATGATGAGTCCAAGCACAGCGGCCACATGTTCTCTACTAAGAGCCCCAAACCAGAGGAGTGGGACATTGCGAAGAACCCCTCCTACACCTACTACATCTATTACATGTATGCCAACATAGCAGTGCTCAACCAGCTCCGGAGGTGAGTAGCAATCTGTGGGAAAATTTTGTTGGCTCAACCCCAACCGGTATGGGATTTTTTTTTGAGTGAATACCAACCTCAATATGTTGGAGTTGCACAATCAGTGAAAAATTTGGACATCAGAAAAAAATTAACTGAAAGCAAGTTACATTTAAGTTGGAAATAAATATCAGGTTGAAGTTGAGATCTCTTATCTGTTAGTGAACAAATGAAATATCGGAATTGGTCAATGTCCACTTTGCCAAAAATTAAAGACACCACATTTCCTTATTAGGTAGCTTTGTTTTCTAAATCTTTCTAACTTTCTAACTTTTCTTCCCTCTCTTCATGTGAGAAAAATGATCTTAAATTCTCATGTGTCACATGTCGCATTTCGCACTTTCTCCGAGATGAGATTGTTGTATGACAATGTGCTTGTCTTGTGTTTTCCAGACAGAGGGGCATGAACACGTTCATGTTCAGGCCTCACTGTGGTGAAGCTGGCGCTGTCACTCATCTGTTGGCTGCCTTCATGACTGCTGACAATATCTCTCACGGTCTTAACCTCAAGAAGGTCAGTTCTCTAGACTGATGATACAGAGACAAATTTAGTGTCTCATACATTATAGATTTACTCTGATATTCAGCAGTGAACATAATTCTGTACCTCATAGGTCTTTCCACAGTGCTAGAAACCACACTCTTCTCAAGTGATAACAAAGGCTTTCAGCTTCCTGAATCACAGTATAAGAGAAACAACATGATAAAATATATATATTTTTAATTTTTGCAGTAATATCTGTCTATCTAACTTCTACTTGTCTGAAAAGCCTTGAAAAAAAGCTGACTATATTTCAATTAACATCTGATTAATTCTTGCAGAGTCCTGTACTGCAGTACCTGTACTTCCTGACCCAGATCCCCATCGCCATGTCCCCTCTTAGCAACAACAGCCTCTTCCTAGAGTACGCCAAAAACCCGCTGCTGGAGTTTCACAAGAAAGGCCTGGTGGTCTCTTTGTCCACTGACGACCCCATGCAATTCCACTACACCAAGGTCCGAGTCCATTGCAAGACGTCTCACTGTATTGTGTAATGTACTATAGTTGTATGCACGTCTTCTGGGCAAAATCATCTATAAATGGTTTTTGTGGAGAACCTAGACATAACAGCCAGGGAGGGGTACCAAGTGAGTGAAACAATGACCAGACCTTAAAAACCTTTTTATTTTTTCCATAGTAGCTAAAACAAATGTGCAAAATTAGCATTTTCTCAGACATGGAGTACAAAATCAGATACCCTTGGCTGAAAAAAAAAATGTAAAAATTGAAATCATTTCTAGAAAAGTCAGAGAGAAATTATAGGGATTGACAGGAATCTCCATGGAGCATGATGTTTGCAGATGACAATGTGATCTGTAGTGAGATCGGGGAACAGGATGAGGAAAATCTTGAGAAGTGGAGGTGTGCTCTTGAAAGGAGAGGAATGCAGGTTAGTCGCAGCAAGACAGAGTATATGTGTGTGGATGAGAAGAACCCTTGTGGAACGGTGAGGCTACAGGGAATGGAGATGAAGAAGTTGGAGGATTTCAAGTACTTGGGGTCAACAGTCCAGAGCAGCAGAGAGTGTGAAAAAGAGGTGAAGAAGCGGGTTCAAGCAGGTTGGAACGGGTGAAGAAAAGTGTCAGGGGTGTCAGGGGTAGTATGTGATAGAAAGCCAGCCAGAATGAAATGAAAAGTGCACAAGACAGTGGTGAGACCAGCGATGCCGAATGGCCTAGAAACAGTGACATAGACGAAGAGACAGGAGTTAGTGCTAGAGGTTGTAGAGAAGAAGATGTAAAAGTTCTCTTTGGGAGTTACGAGGATGGATAGGATCAGGACTGAGTCTATCAGAGGAACAGCACATGTTAGATGTTTTGGAGAGAAGGTCAGAGACGCCAGACTGACACCGTTCGGTCATGTACAGAGGAGGGATAGTGAATATATTGGTAGACAGATGCTGGAATTGGAGCTGCCGGGCAGGAGGTCGAGAGGAAGACCAACGAGAAGGTTTATGGACGTAGTGAGAGAGGATATGAAGGTAGTTGGTGTGAGAGAGAAGGATACAGAGAATAGAGTTAGATGGAAAAGGTTGATTCGCTGTGGCGACCCCTGAAGGGAAAAGCCAAAAGGAAAAGACGAAGAAGGAAAAAAACACCTAAATTTAGGATGTTTATGTCTGCAGGAGCCCCTGATGGAGGAGTACGCCATTGCAGCCCAAGTCTTTAAGCTAAGTACCTGCGACATGTGTGAGATCTCCAGGAACAGTGTGCTCCAGAGCAGCATGTCTCATGAGGTAGGACAGAAAGAAGTTTATGAACATTTGATTTATCATATGATATTAGCCTTTTAAAGATCTGAAAGGTTTCTTTAGTCATTGATGGCGCAACAGAATAACTGCAGAACCAAAATTTGCTAAAATGTATTATATAATAGATCATAACCTTGTTTATTTTTCTGTGCTTCAGGAGAAATGCCACTTCTTGGGTCAGAACTACCTGAAAGAGGGTCCTGAGGGCAATGATATTCGTAAGACCAACGTTGCCCAAATCCGTATGGCGTATCGCTATGAGACCCTGTGCTATGAGATGAACCTCATCAAGGAGGGGCTGAAGGTCGATTAAACACAAGCTCATCGCTGGTGTTGCAAGTGATAAAACAGCTCGGGAGTCAAAAGCTTTTTGTTTTTTCAGTTGCAATTCTTCAAGTTTAAGAAAACTGCCTTCTGACACATAGATGTTTCAACTGGAGGAGGAAATTTGATCTGCTCCTTGAGTCCTTTATCTACTTCAATTCTTTCATTACAAAGGAATATTGTGTGTTGGAATGACAGTAAATAAACAGAGAAAAGCCAAGAGTCTTTGTTAAATGATTATTCATTTCTGCATTGCATGTAAAGAATGGAATGAAATGCAGGTTTTCAGATCTTCCTGGAGTTTAAAAAAAAAAAAGTGTAAATGAGTAAATGTCCTCTTATGAGGTGCTTTCATCACCTTGCAGTCTTGAAGTGTTACGCTGGATTGCATTCGCCCATTCACATTTGCAAAGAGAGATGGGTTAGAGCTGCCCTATATGGCTGCCAGTTACCATCCTTTATGATGGTAACTGGCGGCACACAGCCTGGAGGAGTTGCCGATGAAACAATTGACCTTCTGATTGGAAAGATGTCAGCTCTACCAATGACTCTACTTGGCCTTATTGCTGCCAAAAATGGCAAAGTTTTACTATTTCTCGAAAAAAAGGGCAGGTTCTGACACTGAAACACTACTTGATCGGCAGCGACATCTTACCTGGTACTTACTGCACAAAATAATGTGTTTTCTGTGTGATGTAAATAGATGCCTATCACTCCACACATTAGATCCCATCTGCCGCCTCACCATTCAAGCACTTGATCCAAAATGATATCAGATTATTATTTTTTTTCTTGAGATAGACTCTGATAAAGCTGCTTGCCATGTGAACAACAATGAAAGATGTAATCCTCAAAATGACCAATTCAACTCAAATTTCAAACATGTGGTAAATATTTGAAATGGCGGCTTCCCCCTGACAAAACTACAGGACTGTCTCAGAAAATTAGAATATTGTGATAAAGTTCCTTTTCTTCTGTAATGCAATTAAAACAACAAGAATTACTTTTCCAGGATATTCTAATATTTTGAGATAGGATTTTTGAGTTTTCTTAAGATGTAAGCCATAATCAGCAATATTAAAATAATAAAAGGCTCGGAATATTTCAGTTGATTTGAAATGAATCCAGAATGTATGGCATTTTTGTTTTTGTAATTGCATTACAGAAGATAAAGAACTTTATCATAATATTCTAATTTTCTGAGTCAGTCCTGTAGATCCTTCCCAGCCTGTCAGAAGAGCAAGTACCGGTATTGTCCGTCAGATGGCAGCATCGAGCTGCGTATGTACTATCACGCACCTGTAAAGTCATAATAATCTTAAAAAGGTTCTTTGTTTTATTTCTTTGGTTTGTTTTTTCTCATGATTTTCAATATATTTGCATTCTGCGTTTGCGCGGCGGACGGTGGCTGTGACGCTCCAACGATCACTCGTCAACAACAAATGGTATTGTTATGCATTTGGCTGACAACCTTTTATTATACTCTCCTAAAGTGGAGACACTGAGTTTGATTGTGACTTACAGAGAAAAAAGGACTTTTGATTTTCAGTTAAATTCAATGTTAAAGGTCATTTACTAAACTACTTGTATGTGTTCTGTCACAGAGGATGTCAGGATACTGATTTTAACTCAGCAACGGCGACTCGTACCGGAAGTTGCTCCTACATAATCAAATATATGACCGAAATGTGATTCATTTTTCACCTAACAAGAGGTGATATAGACTGCAAAATTATAGAAGGAGTTCATTCTAATTGTTTAGTTTGTGTAAAATGGCTGGCATGTATAAGAAATCGATTTAAATGGTGTCGTTTACAAATATATGATAAGCTTTTGAGATGACGGCTCATCGACTTGTTGATGGGTCAGTCAGTTGGGGAAAGATTTCAGAGATATATTTATCTGTGCACCTGCTCTAAACTATGTTATACATAATAATAATGATAATAATAATATCCATAATTCAGTGTGCTTGATAGATTTAATGGTAGACCTTGAACTTTACTGTATCTCTACCTGAATCATCTTCACTTCTGCTTCGCTACAGCTACATAATAAGCAAACCTGGAATATTCGAGTCAACTTCAAGCCAGGACTGGCTTTACATATTTGTGTATAATTTTATTATTTGCACATGTTTAAAATAAGTCATGTACGTTGATGACAATGGAATTTTGTTTGTAAAAATTATTGTAAATAGCGTTTGTCCATTACTTTGAAAGGGCTAAATGGACGGAAGTTGTGTGTTTTCGTCTGCGGCTGGTTCGGCCGGTGTTGTGGGGTTGGTACGTCTTGTCAGCGGGCAGCGGCATGACACGCTTCGTCGCTCGGAGATGGGGATATTTGAAGGAGACTGTTTGACAACTCACCCAAAGAGAAGGTAAATATAAAGTCTATGTTTATATAAAAAAAAGCCAGTCAGATGGGCACGCAGGTCAGTCTGGGGTCACTTTTTTAACGTTTTTTTTGTCACCGTTTGTTCATGTCAGTGTGTCCGCGTGAAGTGAGTTCGCCCAACAAGCTAACGTTACCCTAATGTTCAACAACAGTAGCCTGGGAAATAAACATTTCTTTATCATCACGCAAGAAAATACAACAGGTGTATGGGGACCTCCTATTCAATATCCTGTGTGAGCATGTAAGAAAGAGTGTGCTTGTTTACATTTTTGCTTTTGGAACCGCTCCCAAAGAACGTATGCATGTTATTGAGCCGTAGATGTGATCACAAATATCATAGGGGAATTGTTGCTCTGCTCTGACGCTGTGGACACAGTAAACATTTGAACATTTGATTTCAAAACACATTTCTGAGTTTCTGAGTGAAAACACTCCTCAAGGGATGAATGTTAGAAGGCCCCAAGCTATCTTGTCCACTTTTGAAAGTCTCAATTGTATGTGACATGAATAGATATAGCAGAAGTTGAGAATAGATCAGACCTGATCTGCAGGAGGCAAGAATGTTAATGACTTGAATTTGATCATATTCATTTTGATTTATATTATTTCATGACTCACAAAGCTCTAAATAAGTCTGTTAAGTTGCTTGGGCGAGAGCGTTTTTCAGTCAAGTCATTAATTGCAGCCTTTCTTCCAAATGACTCAACGCTTTTAACTCAACTCCAGTTGTATTCTCTGAAAGCTGATATCCTCTAATGGAAAGTTAGGCTACCCAGCTTCTCGGTAGTAGGTTATAAAAAAAGAAAAAAAAAAATTTTCCATCTCCCTTCACAAAGTATGCCCTCATTGTCATCCTCTGTAAGTTTGCCAGCTTGCAGGTGTGGTGGAGACGTCAGCATGACTCTTGCTCGCTGTGAAGAGATTTGTTGTCACTGAGTCCTCCAAAAGCACCAACACAAAGAAGCCATCATAGTACATAAGGTCAATACACCGGAGTGATTGACTTGTAGTTTTATTTATACAGTTTTCTGGTTATTTAGCGGCAGCTGATTTTATAGCACCTGGGTGAGACTTCCGACACTGCTATCAACATTTTGTAAGCAGCAGTAAATTCATCTGATTTGCAAGATTTGTCTTTTCTGTTATTATCTGTTAGCTTAATATTCAGTTCCAATGTAGAGTAGCTCCATTAGATGTGTTTAAAGGCACAGATTTGAGTGGACAAAGAACATTATCTTCCCTTCAACAGGCTGGATGTGCTCTTTTGTGTGCAAATTTGTACTTCTCCCTCTCATTCATGTTAGCATGTCTATTCAGTTACTTGTCCCTCCTGTGGAGCTGGAGACTTCTCAGATGTAATTGCACATTATTGCTATATAAGATCCAGCAGTTGTACAGAGTAATGTTTGCTTGGACTTTTTGTTTTCTTATCCTCCCCCTTTGGTCCCACATGGACCTATACATGAGAAAAAAGGGTGTATACCCTAGTGTGCCCAAGATGAAACATCACCCCATGTGTCCCACACTTTCATCTTTGAGGGTTTCCCAACACTTCCTAAAGTTTAGTGAAACCACCCCACATGATTAGACAACTTAATGAATACATATTTGTGCTTATGCAGAGGATTTTTTGTCATCTTTTTCCAGGTCAGGTCACGTCCCTATCCTTTTCGGTGTGTTGTTCAATTGTCACTCGAGTGATATTTTAATGTGGAGGACTGAGCATGAATGCTTTTTTCCAAAATTGGGGGATTGCAGTAATTACAAGAGACCACTTCACTTGTACTTGGGCAATAATTGAGAGTAGGATTTAGGCCAGACTAAACAAAGTAAATCACTGTAGACAAAGAATATTCAAGTCTTTATAATTTGTTGTTGTGATAAACAATTTATGTAGCATTGTGCAATTCTGCATTGAACACTTCCTGAAAATAGAATAAAACAGATGATAAAAGTCTAAACCCTAGAAAAGAACAGACACAAAAAAACATTGATTTAAGAATAAAGTTTGTTTTCAAAGATGGAACTTTGTGCTCTGGCTCTAAATGCCATGAGATTAAAAGTTGAATTTATCCTCCATAAAACTCCAGGATGTTTTCAGTCCTAATGGACTGTATCGCAGTGGCGTCTTGTCATGGAAAACACAGTACTTCCACTTTGTTTAAGAGTCAAACAGGAGTGAAACAGAGTGACACAGGTATATTGAATGTTATACGTGAAAAACAGTTTGTTACTGTGCTCAAAAAATGGATTGCATCAAGGTGATACAATTTTGCAAGATGGTAAATGACAGACTGCAAATTTTAACAACAGAATTTGAAGTCCAAATGTGAAGTGCAGATTTTATGGGTGATTTAAGCGGTCTTTTTCCCCATCTAAAACGCATTTGAAAGGTAGCCATATTGGGCCTTATAATGCCCTGCAGTCTAAATTAAAGTTCACAGAAATGAAACGCGTTAGTGCTTCTTTGTATATCCAAAATATGAAAAAAACAAAACAAAAAAGAACAACTGGGAGAAGACTCATTATTTAAAAATGTTATCCTATTTTATGTCTTAATCTTCATGGGTTTCTGTTCATCAATAATCTGTGAAAATGCAAACCACTTTGTGAATGACGAATGCATGGGGTAATTGTGTTTGTCTGTTTGTTCAGGGTTGTAATACAAGAGACAGAGAAGACAGACATGTAAGGCTGACCATGTCTGTGTAAGAGCACAAGCTCCCCCACACTGCTTGGAGGAGTGCACGAGTATGAACAGCTAACCCTTGAAGTTGCGATCATCTTGTATTTTAGCACACGCTGTAGCCATAGGCAGTCAGCTGAATGGTGGGAAAGATGCAAAGGAAGTTGATTGTATTATGGTTTGACCAGCGTGTCTGGCCAGCAATGCCTCCATTTTCTGTTCTCTATTAGCTCTGTTTTTCCATAACAGCCATAGGGACAAAAAAAAGAGACAGCATGGAATAGTTCCCAGATGGATGAGCTATTTTCGGTTCAGCTATGGGAAACGACCCAAGTCCATAATCACTCATTTGTGGACAGCTCAGCTTATATAAATCTTAGAGCTGATATTTACAACTCGCTTACAGGATCCCACTCTCTTATAAAAGCTGATTTTCCAGAGACGTTAAGGACAGAAATTGTGAATTTAGACTTAGATGAAAAAAGATGCATCCCCTCAAAGGAGAAAATGTGCAGAAATAAGGGCAGTATCTTCAAAAGTGCAATAATACGTTGAGCGCAGATCTGCCTTTATGCAGCATTTGTCTTTTGAATTAAACTATAGTTCTTTTAATGTGCAGTGTATCCTGTTTTAATCAGTTATTCCCACCCTGCTACAGGTTTCAAGTGTCCTGAGTGACCTGTAACTGAACGCCCTTGTGGTGGTTGCATCAGAGGATCTTGTGTGCTGAGTGGCTGCTGATTTTTTATTTGTAGACTAGGGTGTTGATAAATGACTTGATTTTTTATCATTATTATATGAATGTAGAAATGAGAAGTCAAGGCAGAATTTGAGTGTAGCCCAGCTTTACAATTTTTTTTTTGCACGGCACCGTTGTATTGAAACTTGAAGTGGCATATTATATAGACGAGGCAATAGGTTGTGTTAAAGGTCAAATTACTTTTCATATTTTGGAAATGTCTGAATGAAGTGTCGTGGATATGATTATGGTCTTTGCTGCAAATAATTTCATTAAGTCTCAAAATTTCCCTCACTGATATTAAATTGCAGTTAGTTGGGGGCACAATGGTATAATGGTGCCTATGCCTCATAGCAAGAGGCCCCTGGTTTGATTCTGATTCTGTGTGGAGTTTGCATGTTCTATCCGTGTTCTCTGGTTTCCTCCCACAGTCTAAAACATGCAGTAGGTTCATCGGAGATCCTAAATTGTGCAGGGTGAACCTTGCCTCTTGCCCTATGATAGATGAGATATGCTCCAGTATCTGTGCAATGCTGAGTGCAGAATGAGTGTTACAGATAATGAATGGATGTGAAGAATGTGTTGGGGGAAATACCAGATCTATGTTTGCCAAAGATGAAGTCTTCGAAGTATGAACCTGTTCTCCAGAAAGGCAAAGAAATATCCATAAAATGTGTCTTTTGAGAGATTGGTTTAGACTACTTAAACTTGTGTTTTTAATTATGACCCAAACACATTTTTTTATAATAAAGTTAAAATAACCATTTATTGACAAGTGATACAAATTGATAGAAAAACACACACATACAAAAAAAAAACAAATGAAAATGAAATCTATACGGTTGGATAAACAAATGCTGACAAAGTTTTCATTTGTGGATAAAATTTGCCACAGAAAAATAAAAAGGAAATGTAGGGCAGTGTATTTACAATCACCGTATTAAAGTATTGTGATTTAAATATCCTGATAATATAGTGTTCAGGCTTGTTATTGAAACATAATTAAAATGAGAACCAAGCATAAAGTTACACAAGATAAAATAAAGCACAAAAAGATGCAAGTGGCCTTGGCTGCTGCCAGTTTTCAAGCAGTATAAGCAAGGAAGTTTTCTACTAATACTTTAGACAACCGAAAGACAAGTGAAATTGATGTCAAAAATTTGGAGTCAATAACTACTCATGCATCCTAAAACTTTTCTCTTTTCATCAGTCTCAGCTTCAGCTGAACTAGCATGAATGTTCTGTGCCTGCATGACAAGACAATTTTTCCCACTGGGAAATGGTATATATAATCCTAATTGTTCATTTTAACTCAGTACAGTACATTCAGATTCATAATGGGGTTACTTGTTTTTAAACTCTTATAGGATGTTATGTTCTTTTTCCATGTCGGTTATCTCATGTTTTCGCTTGGTTACCTATTAGACAACCAAGGGTATTCTAATCTGTTGTCTTTAAATAATCTTTATATGTAATTTGCCTCTTACAGTGGTTGCGAGAGGCCTCTATTACTTACTCACTTACTGACATATAGCATTAATCGAATAATTATATCCAGACTGTTTTAGGGGTAGGAGTTTATCCTACAGTTAGCAGCCAGTCATCCAATTGTAGACAAATGTGCCGTTCAGCACTCCTCAACTACTGACCAATGTTAGTGCCAACATGGCACCCCTTGCCCTGTCACTTAAATTTGATCAGAAACTTTCCATTGAGGTATAACACACTGTTCTTACAAATCAAAGGCTCTGCGTCCTTGAAAAAATAATTTTGAAAAAGAATATTTCAGATTACAGAATACAAGGGAACATCTATTCTGCCTGTCTGCTTGGTAACAGTGTTGTATGAAATCAACCCTTAACAGATTTAGTCCATTATAGTAAAAACAGTATGTCAAAATCTTTGCAAGTAAAACACCGGTGCTGTATAATTTGTTATATGCTAGGAGGAGTTAAACTGTTTACAATTCAAAGGGTTCTCAGACACGAATTTTTCTATATATAGTTATATAAATGTGCATATTCGATGAGGGAGTCCCTCTGGCATTGGACTGTTTTATGAGATCTTTTTCATTTTATTTATGATTTCAGTCTGTCGGGAGCTATATCAAATGATGCAAATTATATCACTGTTGTAGACTCTTACTAAGTACTGTCTGTTCTCACAGTGAAAGCTATTCCTATGTCTTTTTGTTTACATGCAACAGTGGCGTATTTTTAACTTACCAGATTGTTTAAAACAGGGAGGTAAGTGAAGGCAGGAAGTGGTTTCAGTATCACAGAGGGAATATAATATTGTCGTTCGTCAGCTTCATCCTTCCTCCTGCCTCCCTAAATTACCCCACTGCATTTCTGCTCCATTCTTATACTGAAAAATAAAAATGTTTTGTTTTCTTAAACATAGCTCCTAGAAAAAATGGACTCCTCTAAAATTAGCTCAGGAATAAATACAAATTAATTCAAATGAAATTACTGATCAGCCCACAAAATGAAGTGCCTGTGTGCTATAAATCCTTGACAAAAGATTTTTATCTGAGATTTATATTTTCAAGACATTCATCGTTACACGAGTAATTATTGTGATCAGTTCTGGTGATCTGTTGTTAACTCACAGTCACTGATTATTCAGGGCTTCCACACCTTGTATGAGACTCTCAGACAAATGTCCTGTTACTGTGGTCTGTAGTTGCATCACTCACCAAAACATTCAGATGAGGTACTTTTGCATTTTAAATATTTCTTTTGCTATACCTTGAATGCCTCATTGTATTGCTTACCCTATTTAACGTACCTAAACCAGGTTGCTCAAGCGTTATTTCTGTTTCAACAACTGATCTCTTCAGAAGACAACACAGAACAGCCTGTTCCTGGTTGATCTGAAACATGGCCAACACTGCTTGTGTTGGCCTTTATTGTACTTGTTTGACATTATCCTGTAGCCGTGTTATTGACAAGGGACTACGATTGTTTAACTTTTAAATACTGGAAGTAATTCAGGCATCGTGCAAAACAAAGGCTGTTGCTGGGGTGGCAAGTCACTGTTATACCTGGTATTTTCATGATATAGTAGTGAAATATCTATGCAAACAAACTTAGATCTTGGAGAATTCATTCAGTTTTATTCCTGTAGCTTTGGAAACCATTTATTTGTTTCTCACATTTTCCCGTGTTCTATAATTAGAATCATCAACATATAATAATGAATACAGGATTATCTTTATTTCAAAAAAAGATTTTTATGTATGCCTACTCAAAAACAGATCTGTCGAGATAGCCTGAGGAACATTTGTTCTATCTTGTTTGAAGTCATGTGCTGCTTCACCCGATCTGACTGTTACAAGCAGGTAACTTACCAGACAATTAGATATTTTACCACATTTTTTTTTTTTTCCCAGATGGTAAAATGGATTTGTCAATCTCACTTATTAAATTATTCTACCTTATTTTTACCTGTATATACATTGAGGTGGTTGCTTTTCTTCTTCTCCTTTCGGCTTCTCCGTCCAGGGTCGCCCTAGTGAATCAACTTTCTTCATCTCATCCTATTCTCTCTATCCTCCTCTCTCACACCAACTACCTTCATATCCTCTCTCACATCCATAAATCTTCTCTTTGGTCTACTTCTACTAGAACTCTTGCCTGGCAGCTCTAATTCCAGCATCCGTCTACCAATATATTCTTGATCCGTCCTCTGTACATGACCGAACCATCTCAGTCTGGCTATTGTCAGAATATTTTGCATTTTGATGACAAATGAAACTTCTCTATTAATACATAATGCAAATGTTCATTGCAGCTTGAGATCACATGGAAGTGCCACAAGTTAATCGCTGCTGGCATAATCAATTCTCCAATTTTACCTGATTACTTCACAGTGTTGAGAGAGGCTGAGAAATTACTGGTAATGAATGAATGCTCTGCTCACTGTCCCTCTCCCTCTGTCTGGAGTCATTTTGTGTCCCCCAGTTCAGTATCCCTTCATGTTATGTTTTTGGTATTTAATCGTGTCACTACCAGACACTGCTGTGTGAAGCACAACAATTGTACGAGTTTGTGTTAGTGCTAGTTATCTGAAAAGGAAGAAACCCATGTAGCATATAGGATTTGTTCTCATTTTCTCCCTAGCTGTCATTATATTCGTTCCCAACCAGTGTTTATCTTTCATCTTTTAACCCTGAGAATTTTACAGTGGCAAATCATGTTAAAGTAGTTTCTCTTTGTTCATATAGACTGCAAAATTAGTGTTGCTAATACCTCAGGCAATAGAAAACCCTATGTTGCATCATTCAACATCTGCAGTCCATTATACTCCGCACAAGGGCCAATAACCCTAAATCTGGACCAGCAAGAACAATAATATTTGGATTTCCCATCATCCTGCTTGTTGGCCTGTGACCCTATGAGAGCTGTGTGTTTGTGACACACTGATTTAAGGATGTTGGGTGCTTTCTCAAACAAATGTCAGTGGCAATATCAAGATGATACAGAGAGAAGGGTAAGTAGATGGAAAATTTACCCTTGAGCTGCATTTTTTCTTCCATTCTAACAAATTACTTGACAAAAGAAAACAACGTTTTTTGGATTTGGAGTTGCTGATCCTCATCCCGGCTGCTTCACACCCTGCTGCGAACTGCTCCAGCGAGAGCTGGAGATCATGGTCTGATGAAGCCAACAGAACCACATCATCTGCAAAAAGCAGAGACTCGATCCTGCGGCTAACAAACTGGATCCCCTCAACGCCTTGGCTGCACCTAGAAATTCTGTCCATAAAAGGTATGAACAGAATCGGTGACAAAGGGCAGCACTGTCAGAGTCCAGCTCTCACCAGAAATGGGTCCGACTTACAACCTGCTGACCAAGCTCTGACACTGATCACACAGGGACTGAACAGCCTGTATGACAGGGTTTGGTAACCCATACTCTTGTAGCATCCCCCACAGGATTTCCCGCATGGCACGGTCAAATGCCTTCTCCAGATCCACAAAATACATGGATGCCCCTTCGAGGACCCTTCCAAGGATAAAGAGGTGGTCCACTGTTCCACGACCAGGACAAAACCACACTGCTCCTCCAGGATCCGAGGTTCAATGACCCGACAGACCCTCTTCTCCAGCACCGCTGAATAGACCTTACCGGGGAGGCTGAGAAGTGTGATCCCCCTGTAGTTGGAGCACACCTCTTATCCCCCTTCTAAAAAAGGGGGATCACGTCCCCGGTCTGCCAGTCCGCGCAATGCGGCAGAGGCGTGTCAGCAAGGACCTACAGCATCCAGAGCCTTAAGGGACACAGGGCGGACGTCATCCACCCCCGTCCTGCTACTGAAGAGCTTTTTGAGTGCTTCAGCCCAGGAATTGGGTGTGTCCATTCCAGAGTCCCCACGCTCTGCTTCCTCATAAGAAGGCGTTTCAACGGGGTTGAGGAGGTCTCGGAAGTATTCCTGCCACCAATCCACAACGTCTCTTCACATTCACTCAGTCACACACACACTTTAAGCTCCCATGCAATGTGCTAACCAAACCCTTGGGAATAACTGGGGGTTGAGTGTCTTGCCCAAGGACACTTCAGCATGCTGACAGGAGGAGCCAGAGATTGAACCACCGACCTTTTGATTAATGGGTTGCTTGCTCTGCCAACTGAGCCACAACTGCCCGTCGTACATGTTGTTATTGGGATCACAGCCTGTGCTCAATTTCGTCTGACTTTTAGGAGAGAAGTTTAGGGTTTTGACCTATACAAAATGCTCTTTATCACCTTGTTTGCCTTCATAAAACAAAGGTTAAGATTATCAGATACTGTTCTAAAGTATTGAAGAAATTTCTTCCTTTGTTAGTGCTAATAAAGCTACTGCTTTCATTTTGAAATTAAATCTTTGTTGAATGAAAAAGATTTTTTTTTCCCAAACTAACATTATCAAAAGCTTTATTACACTCTCCTCCTTTTTTAAAAATGGCCTGTCATATCAGCATTGTGAGGGTGAAACTTTTTACAAGAACAAAGTCAGCATTAGACCCACCACCTTTTCGCCCCTCGCTGTCATCTGTGTAGCAGAATCAACCTCTAACTGCGCTTTTTGTTGTCCACTTTATATTTGTGACATTGACAGCTGCACTCTGGAGCAACTGATAATGTTCACTTTTGCTTTTTGTGTTGTAGCTTCATTTTTTTTTATAACTTTAATGATACTTCATGTGTATTTCTTGATACAAATAAGCTAAGCAATGCATGGATGCACTAAACAGTAACAAACAAACAGAAAGGCTAAATAGATCACTTTTTTTTTAAATTTACTTGTTTGTTTCCTGGGACAAATCCACTCCCAATCAACGTATTTCCTCGCCCTATATATATATTTCAAAACACCACAGTGCACGTAGGATTATTGTGTGGGTCTCACAGGATATCACTGTTAAAAACCTTTCCCTACACATTGCACTAAGGTAGTCTTTGAAATATAGATCCTGAGTGCTGCAAGGGGCACATTGAGATTGCTAAGAACAGTCAAAAGCCGTAAGTCAGTAATACCAAGAAAGAATGAAATGTCAGACAGATAGTATTTAAAATTTGGATGGAGATGAAAGGTTGGAATGCTGGCCAACAGCATCTCATGATTGTTGTTCCAGACTGTAAACACTTGGTATTCTTGTACTATCCCCCAGAATGAGTTGCTGTAATTTGAATTTCATCTATTAGCAGATGAAATATTTTAGTCCTGTTTATAATCTTGTCCAGGGCGATATTTTTAATGACACTGTTTATAGGACGTTGTGGCTGGTTGTAACTGGTTGTTACTTTCTGCGCTTGCTGTTTTTCTCTTTTAGATGAGTCCATAATCAGTGAAAGACTCTCCTCTTATAAACAAATAATTGGCAGGACAGAGGCTGCCATTGCAATTTGAATGTTTTTATGCAACCTGTGATGCATAAAAAGTACACTCATTAAAGCAGCACTTTACTCGAGTGTGCTGGTTGCCAGGCGACACTGCTGGAGCTCCCTCCGCCCCCCACAGACATCATAGGTTAATTAGAACAGAAGATAGCAGAAGATATTGGTTTTTCAAGGCTTGTGGCCATTGTGAAATTGTCAATAATATTGAAACTTAAATAGAGTCTGAAATTTTCAAGTATTCAAGAATTTCTTTTTGCCTTTTTCTTTTTGTTCCTGTGAAGGGACTTAAGCTTCCTTTATACTGTTCTGGCTTATCAATGCTTCAGGAAAATGACTCATCACAGATCAAATTATGTCATGGGACACTAACCATCAATTACGGGACTCATGTTTTGCTTGTAGTTCACAGCCTGTAGTTGGAATTTAATTAAATAAAGAGTAGGTTTCTGTCTGTCTGAGTTTGCTTATGAGGAAGTGATTATATTAGTCGCACAAAAACAAAAGCAAATCACTGCCAACTTAATCAAGTACAGTACACTGACTATGGAGAATGTGCAATGCAGATCTATTTTTTTTAATGTCCTTGATCCACATTCCATTTTATAACTCTTTTTGCCTTTTTTACTGGCACCTCCTGTGTGGCGTCGGTTGCTGCAGCTCTCACTGCTCCATTCTGTATTTTACTCAAAGTCTTTCTTACCTTTTGAGTTTGCTTTTTTTACCCAAAGCTGTACGTAGGACACAAGATACACTGTTGAGACCCCATATGGAGCAATAGGTCCATTGTTTACAAGAGGGATCGGCTGTTGACATATGCTATATGGCTTTGCTGCTGTCAGAGTGAAGTAGTGTCCCCTTATGAATTGAGAAAGAGGTGGCGGGGATGCTGTGCTGGAGTCCAGCACCATGCAAGGCAATGCTATAGATCTGTTTTCCAGTCCATTAAAATGGGTAATATTAGTACTCTCCCTAACAAATTGTATGAGTTAACAGCAGTGACCCAGCACTTCAGTCAGTGCTGGTACTGATACTTCATGTTGCTTATAGAGACATGTCTAACCACGGCTATTCTGGCCACAGTAACCATGCTAGACGGATTCTAGCTGATATGCATAGGATGGCTGAGAGCGGTAGGGGGAAAGAAGGGGGATTACCAATGTTTGTGATAGGTAGATGGTGCAACTCTGAGCACACCAACATTAAAGAACAACACAACTGTAGCGACTTTGAATTGTTAGCAATTAGCATGAGATTACACTATCTGCCGTCGGAATACTTACAGGTAATCACAATAACTGCATATTTCCCCCACTCCACTCACGCAGATGCATCTTTTGCTTTTCCCCCTACTGCTCTTATATTACCCCCCATTAACTCAATTCAACTGACCATACAATCCCCCCTGGGCCAATCTATCCCCCTAAAAAGCTCAGCAGATACAGGCCATTTACAGGACTGTGTTCCTATATTTTTAACTATTTACATGCAGACAAATTTCGGAAAGAATGTGCTAACACTGTGAGAACTAAGTAAATTACAGTAGTTTAATATTTGGAGCAAAAACTTTTATAATTTTTTTGGGACCAAGTAATGACTGTGTGCGAGCGGCTGATTAGCGAGTTGCCATATGGAAGCCAATAAAATAAACATGAACAAGGTAATTAAAGCAACAATATTCCAAACATTTATATGCATAGTTTTAAAAACTGTTCAAAGCAGTGGTTTCTCAAAACCAAGTGGAACAAAACGTTTTCTCTCATTCTTTCTCCTGTATTTCTTATATTCCTTGATATATTGTTCAGTGAATGAATCAGTGCTTATCTGGACAAAGGATCATAAATGAGCTCTCCATTTTGGTTTGGAAATGTTATTTGCATACTGGCTTCTCTATTAAGTTGTTGTTGGCTTTCCGATTTGACTTGTCTCACCCATCACCCATCCATCTTAGAATCACCTGAGGCTTTAGGCCACTCAGCTCATGTGTGTTTTTAGTGGGAAGATATAAGGAATGACTATGCAAATACTGCTGAAAATCTTACCCCTGGAGTTTTGTGGTAATTTTCACTTTCTGGTTTCTTTTCCATCATTTATCAAGCAAAATTCCCAGCTTTAAAATTAACAAATTGTATTTCAGCATCCCTGGGTGTTGGCATGTTGGGCTAACACTGGCACTAATCTTTTTTCCAACAATATGATTCTGTTGTGGGCTCATTAAAGGGGAAACACTTGAGGGAACATGATGCCCCTTTGCCCAAGAATAACACCCACTCATCTGTTTTTGTGACCCTGAGTGGACAGTGGCGAGGAATAGTTGTTGGGAGCATGAACTTCCCGTTTGTATACACCAGGATACTCCAACAAATATGTATAAACAACATGCATGCCCATTTTCAGATTTAAATCAGGACACGGCAATGTTGGTTTTAGACTACCGATTTTTGATGTGGGGAAATGTTTTGGAAAAAATAAAAGCCTCTGACCAACTTTGCTTTTTTTACTTCTTCAGAGACATGTGGAGGACCATAACCCTCTCACTGATAGTGGCACTAGCACAAGGCACAGAGGTAAGCACAAAATATGGGTTAAGACAATGCAGGTGAGGATGTTATAGGGATAGGAACAGAAAACTGTTCAAGTTATTAGTGCTCTTTACATTTTTTAGTTATTTTACATATCTACACTTTAAACCTCTGAGCCCTCCCCCCTTATCATAGGTGTCCCGCTCAGAGGATGTGGGGTCCATGATTGATTATAAGATGGAGGCTGAAAATCAGCAGGAGAATTTGTCCACATTAGGAACATCTCGACGCCAGATCCTGGCAGCTCAGTTTGAGTGCTACCTGAAGATAATCCGCGATCCACCACATAGTGATGAAGGTAAAAAGACGACCATAACCAGCGGCTTATTGATGCTACCAATGCATTTTTTTCCAATAAAATGTATGGGACAGGTTGTAGTTCTAGCTGGAGGAATTGTGGTAAAGATACTGCCAACAACACACATATTCTGGCTTTGTCCTAAATGGAGTGTATTTTGGAAGGAGGTTTTTGATGCCCTCAAAGTGGTTTTCAAACAGGACATTCCACAAAGCCCTACAACTGCATTATTAGGAGCAACTCCTATGGGTATTGACAGAAAGGATGAAAAATACTTCCTAAACATATAGCTCACAGCAGCATTAAAATGCATAATTAACAGGTAGTTAAAAACGAATCCCCCTACAAATAATATATGGATCCAGAAAGCATGAGGCGTATACCAGATGGAGCATATTAAATATTTATTAAGACTTCAGAAGCCTGTTTTTTCTAAACTAAACAATGGGCACCTGTCATGTCTTCACTAATACAATGAGGCTTGAGTCAAGAAGTTTTGGACTGGCACTGGACATATGCATCATATCCTTTTAGAGTGCTTATGTGGAGTGGATGTTTATAATTTTTCACTACCCCCCTCCTTTTTTCCCCAATATTTCTGTGACTATTTCCTAGTCATTTATCTATTACCATGTCATTTCATTATGTATACCGTATTTTTTATCTTACTTTATTAGGACCTGATACACGTTTACACTTATCGCAGAAAAAGGGGAAAAATGTACATGTATATTATATATATATCATATTAATGTTGAGAAAAACAAAAGAAAATTTGAGTTCAAAAAAGTGCAGAAACAGCATTGCCAATCCTGCTGTAGCATTAGTGGTGTGCTGGAATATTTATTTATGCAGATGCAATTCAACATAGATATTACTAAGGTATTGCTCCTTTTAAGACCACACTACATCTGTGTGTGCTGACAAGAAGTTGAGATGGAAGGGTGGTGGAACATTACTGTTTGTGTATGTGCTGGTATCTTTTTCAAATTTACAAGTACTTTAAATGTGTAAAGAGAAGAAAGAGAGAGAGAAAAGGGCAGAGGGAGAGAGGATATGAGTCTGAAAGAGAGGAAGCCTGTAACTCCCATTTCAGGACTGCCCTGCCTTTGAAATTTTATTTTGTGCTCCCATTTCCCAACATGCCACTATGTAACCTGGTACAACCATGTTTCCGACTATTGTTGACAAGCTCTGAGCAGGCCAGCTGTGTTGAGACACTGTATGGTCATAGTTTACTAAGTGCAGCACACAATTTAAGTTCATGTAGTTATGAATGGGATTCACCTTATCCAGATAGTTTTCATTTCGTAATGATTCTCCCTTCATATTCTTACTACAATTGAATTGGTTTTCAGGTCTGCCTGAAAAACCTAGACTAGGAGTTGACCCATCCTTTTAGTCCCTGAAAATCTTGTATTTTCCTGGAAGCTCATTTTATCTGGAATAAGATATCTTATCATTAAAAAAATGTCCTGGACAATGATCTCTGGAGAAGAGTGGGATAGAGTAGGAAAAGAACCCTTTTTCAGTGAAGGTGTAGAAGAGACACTGTTTGGCAACAGAATAGGGTGTAATTCTGATGTATACTGCTCAAAAAAATAAAGGGAACACTTGAACAACACAATGTAACTCCAAGTCAATCACACTTCTGTGAAATCATAGTGTCCACTCAGGAAGCAACACAGATTCATTTTGACTTGTTTTAAGGACATTACATCAAAGTTGGATCGGCCTGGAGTGTGTTTTTACACTTTAATTTTGAGTGTGATTTCTAATCCAGACCTCCATGGGTTAATACATTTGATTTCCATTGATAATTTTTGTGTGATTTTGTTGTCAGCACATTCAACTGTGTAAAGAGCAAAGTATTTCATAAGAATAGTTCATTCATTTAGATCTAGGATGTGTTTTTTAAGTGTTCCCTTTATTTTTTTGAGCAGTGTATATTGTGCATCAGCTAGTTCCATTGAATGGAACTAGGGCAAGCTGGCCGACCAACATTTTTTGTCTTTTATTTAAGCCTTTTTTTTCAGCATGCAGAAACAAGTGTTCTAGGCTCTCATCTGACACAACATTGTTTCTGATTTTTCTACTGATTTTTTCTTTGTGACTGAAGACAACTGCTTTATGAGCCTCACACACACACACACACACACACACACACACACACACACACACACACACACACACACACACACACACACACACACACACACACACACATATGTACAAATGCACACTCATTCTATCTCATTTGCGTATTCAGGGGTTCTGATTGTATCTCCTAACACAACTGGTGTCAATGAAGACCATTCAGCTCTGCAATTCAAACATATTCAATTGTCCTCAACTCTATTCCCCATAGACTGAAATAGGGAAAGGGGAAAAAAAAGGTTTTTAAGTGTTAAGAAGTAGGAATTTTGTGTATATGTTGGTGTGGATGTTATCTGTATTTCTATATAACCATGTCCCTCCAGCAGAACTGTAAATTGATCAAAAGTGGAAAAAATGAAACTTGCTCTTTGTTTTGTTGTGTTACATTTTCTTGTTTCAATGTGTAAAAGAGGCACCTATATTAATGTAGCAGATATATGTGGTAAGTGCTTCCACCTCACAGCAAGAAGGTCCCTGGGTTCTCTGGTTTCCCCCAAGAGTCCAAAAAAGGCTTTAAGTTCATTGGGCCCCTAAAATTGCCCAGATGTGTGAATGACAGATAGAATTCTTGAATGTCTCTGTTTGTGGACCTGTGATCGACTGTTATCCTGGGTGTACCCTACATCTCACCCAATGACAGCAGGCATATCCTCCTGTCCTCCCACCACCCTGAGTGCAGGATAAGCAGTATAATGAATGAATCAATGAATGCACAATTCAGAATGTATGGATTACAGTAGAGGTCCTGGAAATCGGTACCCACATGTCTGCGATGTCATCGTTTGCTCTTACTGCCCTCTACAGGTCAATACTGTAATCGCACGTGGGATGGCTGGCTGTGCTGGGAAGATTCAGCTCCAGGCACTTACATGCAGATGTGTCCTGAATACTTTTTGGACTTTGACCCTGGTGGTGAGGTCATAGAGCATGCATGTACACATGTGCGTGAGCACACACACAAACACACGTGTGCACATACACTGTACTCTCTGCATATGTCTTTTACAGAAAAAGTTACAAAGGTGTGTAATCCTGATGGCCAGTGGTTTCACCATCCAGACAGCAATCGAGTGTGGAGTAACTACACCCAGTGTAAGATCGACACTGAAGAAAAGCTGAAGGTGAATATTATGCAGCGTGACATGATTCAAAAATGTTCACAGCAGATGTGTTTAGAATAGCCCCAATGCAGTTCAGCAAAACAGAGGTATTTGTTCCCTTTTCTTCATTTAGGTTTGTTTTTTGGCTGAACTGTCTAGATTTTGTTTTCTCAGGTGTCCATAAAGATTACTGTGCTTCTGATTTTCAAAAAGTAATACTCAAAAAGCTTAATCTGTTAAATCATTAGGCCACTGTTCTTGTCTTGCAGTTTATCATCAGTCTCTACTACCTAGCCATGGTGGGTCATAGCCTTTCCATCGTCTCCCTCATCATCTGTCTTATCATCTTCTCCTACTTTAAGTGAGTGAGGAATTTTCTTTCTTCTCTTATTTCTAGTTTTATATATTGTTTCAAGCAACCTGGTGTTTACCAGGTGGTTTGGAATCAAGAAGGCTGTTTATTTAAAAAAAAGAAGTTTAAATCATGATTGCCACTTGTTACGATTGCCACTGATTTGTGGAGTATTCTAGTCATTTTATGTCACAGCCTCTGCTTAGATTCAAGAAAAATCGCATGTGAGATCCACAGAACACATACAAGGAGTATATCATCAAGAGTTGTGAATCATTTTAAAAAGTATTGGAACTCATTTTCTTATACTTATCTTGATCTTGTTTTTTTGCAGGAGTCTCAGCTGCCAGAGAATCTCCCTTCACAAGAACATGTTTCTTTCCTTCATTGTAAATTCTATTGTTACAATGATATGGCTCTCCATTACTGGGGCAAATAATCAAGCCATCAATGCCATCAACTCTGTGAGTCATAATTACATTTTATTATCCCCAGTAATTATAAATGTGAATGAGTTTTACGTAATTTCCTCTGTTGTGTCCTACTCCCTCTTTATTACAATACGTAATAAGCACAGTGAATTAATGCTATAGGTTAATGTTCGGTCTTCTTACTTTTCCGTCTGACAGGTGAGCTGTAAGGTTGTGGCTACACTGACTGCATATACGTCAATGTCCAACTACTTCTGGATGCTGTGTGAAGGTATCTACCTCCACACTCTCATCATAGTAGCCGTATTTGTAGGGGAGCATCAGCTCTTCTGGTATTATGTCCTAGGATGGGGTGAGTCATGACTATCACTTTTTCACTGATATTTATAAAGTACTTCATGCACCTCTTTCATTTTGATGTCACGTCTGCCCGAAACACGCACGCACGCAGGCACGCACGCACTCATACACACACACACACACACACACACACACATACACACACATACACACACACACACACACACACACACACACACACACACACACAGTGATAAATAGACACTCTTATACACACTAGGCTTCAATTTCACAATTCAAATAACAATTCACCAACAACTCCATTAAATTCAAGTATTGGTATTACATACATCAGTATAATAACCTGGCCAATATGGAAGAAAATTACTGTTGCGTTAAGTACACGTCTGCAATTTAGTTAGTTTATAGTTTATTATTGTATTTGCTTAGGTATGAAAAATACAACACAAATAACTTTGTGTGAGTTGGTGATTTCTTCTGCATGTATTTTGCTATTTTCTCTTTTCTCTTTTAGATGATGACCAAATTATGATCAAGTTAATTTTGAAAAGCAGCTTATAACCTGTTTCTGACAGTTTCTCCAATTCCCATTCTGAAGGCTTTCCAATGCTTCCTGCCATCACGTATGCTGTGGCTCGTGGCCGCTTCTATAATGACAAGTAAGCTTGGACTAATCAATATGTGTGTGAGATTTTTATCTATTTTACACCTCCGTGTATAAATTTCTATATATAGTCACAGCTTGTCTACATCAAGAGCTAGTTTAGATCAAGAGCAAAGATCCAGAAGATATAGCTTTTCGTTGGTAAAACGCTCTATATACTGTCAATAGAAACTGATGTAACAGAAATGGTATTTTACTACAGATAGAAACTTATAATCACCTTTTCAAAAAACAATTATAATTATATGCACCACTAGGGGCTTATCTTTGAAAATTCACAAATATTCTTGCCTTTTAAAAATCAGCTGTCAATAATTTAATATAATTTCTTTACAGTTTTCAAAGATAAAAAAATAACTGATGTTTGCCACAATTGTTTTACATAATATCAGAATATTGAAAAAATTGCAAGAACTTACTTTTTTGTCATCTGTATTGTAAAAATAATAGCTTTGATTGGTAAACTTTATGACTGACTGGATCAGAAATCAGATGCATGATGAAATCACTCTGAATAAGTGGCTAGCAATGAAAATAAACAAAAAATCTAAAATTAGCCAAGAAAAAACTGAAAGAATGTATCTAATGATCAGCAATAAGTTACTCGATGATTTGTGAAAAATTTAGCAAAAAGTCAGCAAGAGGTAATTTAAGACTCAAATTTAGTGCTGAATCAGTGCGACCGCATCACTGCAATTATTTCCATCCATCAAGGTTGTGGACTTGATGTTTACTGTTTATGTTGGGGAACACCCTAACAATGGAGTGTGCTGAGTCTTTGTTGCTCTGTGTCTCAGGTGTTGGCTTAGCCCTAATACTGACCTGCTCTACATTATTCAAGGGCCCATTACAGCCGCACTCACTGTGAGTAATCAAATAAAAAGCAAAAAAATCTGTTTTAATCTATGAATATATAGATGAGGCGTCAGATTTTCATTAGCATAACTTTCGTTTCTTCTTGGGAGCAGTATGGTGGTCCAGTAGTTAGTTTCCCAACCTCACAGCAAAACAGTTCCTGGTTTCATCGCCTTCTGTGTGGAGCCTTATTGTGCTTCCTGTGTCCTCACTGTATAGTTTGGTTTCCTCCTACTGTCAGTCAGTCTGCTGGACAATGAAAAATATTTTCTTGTGTGATTATACCCCCACCCTTAGGTCATTTTCTGAAATTGTTTCAAGTCATGTTGGAGAAATGTCCTTTTGCATCCTTCTGTCCTGATTGTGCCCAGGTGAACTTATTCTTTCTCCTGAACATTGTACGGGTTCTGATCACCAAGTTGAAGAAAACCCACTGTGCCGAATCAACAACCTACATGAAGGCTGTAAGAGCCACACTCATCCTAATCCCTCTGCTGGGAGTTCAGTTCATGCTTTTCCCCTGGAGGCCGGAAGGTCGCATCGCCCGGGCAATCTATGACTTCTTTGTAAACATCTTCTGCCACTTTCAGGTACAAATAAGTCAAAAATGCTAGTGAGAACATCTTTTTGTGGTCCAAACCTAGCGGTTTAAATTATAAGCTTGGACTCATTCTTTTGTGAAAGAAACATTTAGATGCTCCCACACAAAAAAGTATCTCTCAATGTCTTTTGAAATGTAGGTTGTGTGAATGAACCATTGATGGAATGAACAATAGTCTTGATGTTCAAAAGCTACACTTTCATATTTGAAACATTACATCTATGATCTGGTTCTTTGCAGGGACTTCTGGTGGCAATTATATTCTGTTTCTGCAACACTGAGGTATGTAAAATGTGTTTTGCAATATGGATTTTTCCTGTATAATATATGTATAAATTTGTATATATATATATAAATATATGTGTACTGTATTAATATACTGAACAGCCAAACCATGACCACTGAATGGTCAGTGGGTGGATATATAGGGTGACTAGTGAAAATTTTTGTTCTTCAATTCTTTGTTGTGGACTTTGAAACTGGGCACATTTAAGGATGCCATTGACTCCTCAGAGCCAGAATGTGATGATTAATCACTGGACCAGAGCATCTCCAAAACTGCAGCTCCCGCACTTAGCCCCAATGACTGCTATCTGTACCTCCCAAAATTAGAGTTAGAAAAACTAGTGAAGTGGTGACAAGGCTCATTGAAGAGAAGACCATATTGTGATGTATGATCATCAGAAGATGTACTTTTACTTAGATTGTTTTGTTTTATTGCCAGTTCTGTTGCTAGACAAGCATTTGTGTGCATGGCTAGAAAATTGGTCACAATGTCCATGATGCAGAGAAGGAAGGTGGATATATGGTGTGTCCTGGAGACCAGCTGGAAAGGTAGTAAGGCAAGAAGCTTTGGCGCAGGTTTTAAGTTGTATTATCACGGTACTTACAGGAAGAGAAACGGAGTAGGAGTTATCTTGAAGGAGGAGTTTGTTAGGAATGTTCTGGATGTGAAAAGAATGTCAGATAGACTTATGAGTCTATCTGACTTATTAGTCTGAAAGTGGAATTTCAAGTTGTGATGTTCAATGTTGTTAGTTGCTTTGACCCACAGGTGGGATGTGGGTTAGAGGAAATGGAGACGAACTGGAAGTAGTTAGATGAAGTGATGCAGAATATTGCCAGAGTGAGAGTGGTAATTGGTGCAGATTTTAATGGGAATGTTGGTGCAGACAGTAGAGGTGATGAAGGTGTGATTACAGGTTTGGTATCGAGGATAGGAACACAGAGGGACAGATGGTGGTAGACTTTGCAAAAAGGATGGAAATGGCTGTAGTGAACACTGTTTTCCAGAAAAGACAGGGACATAGGGTAACCTATAAGAGGTAGGAGCACACAGGTAGACTACATCTTGCATTGACAATGTAATCTGAAAGAGATCAGTGACTGCAAAGCAGTGGTAGGTGAGAGCATAGCCAGACAGCATAGGATCGTGATTTGTTGGATGACTGGTGACACGGAGGATCAAGATGACAAAGGCAGAGCAGGGGACAAAGTGGTGGAAGCTGAAAATGGAGTGTTGTATGGTTTTCAGGAAGGAGTTGAGAAAGGCTCTGGGCGGTCAGGGAGAGCTTCCAGATGACTGGACAACTACAGCTAATGCGATCAGGTAGACTGGTAGGAGTACTTGGTGTGTTGTCAGGAAGGAAAGTAGAAAAAAGTACGTTAGACTGGTACAGGATATGTATGCAAGCTGTGAGACAGTAGTGCGGTGTTCTGTAGGTGTAAAAGAGAAGTTCAAGGTGGAAGTGGGACTCCATCAGGGATCAGCTCTGAGCCCTTTCTTGTTTGCAGTGGTGATGGATAGGCTGACACATAAGGTCAGAGAGTATCCTCATGGACCATTATGTTTGCAGATGACATTGTGATATGCAGTTAGAGCAGAGAACAGGTTGAGGAAAATCTGGAGATGGAGGTATGTGCTGGAAAAGAGAGTAATGAAAGTTAGTTGCAGCAAGAAAGAGTGTATGAGAGGGTGGAACGGTGGGTGGAACGGTGAGGCGACAGGGATTGGAGATCAAGAAGTTGGAGGATTTCAGATACTTGGGGTCAACAGTCCAGAGCAGAAGAGAATGTGAAAAAGAGATCAAGAGACGGGATCAAGCAGGTTGGGATGGGTGGAGAAAAGTGTCAGGGGTACTACGCGATAGAAAACTATCAGCCAGAATGAAAGGAAAGGTGTACAAGACAGTGGTGAGACCAGCGATGCTGTATGGCCTAGAAACAGTTACAATGACAAAAAGACAGGAGGCAGAGCTAGAGATCACAGAGGTGAAAATGCTTAGGTTCTCTTTGAGAGTGACCAGGATGGGTAGGATCAGGAATGAGTCTATCAGAGGAGCAGCACATGTTAGATGTTTTGGACAGAAGGTCAGAGAAGCCAGACTGAGGTGGTTCGGTCATGTACAGAGGAGGGATAGTGAATATAATGGTAATCGGATGCTGGAATTGGAGCTGCCAAGCAGCAGGTCTAGAGGAAGACCAAAGAGAAGATTTATAGATGTAGTGAGAGAGTATATGAAGGTAGTTGGTGTGAGAGAGGAGGATACAGAGAATAGGGTTAGATGGTGAAGGTGATAATAATGATTAACATCTTAATTGTTCACCTTTTCAGGCTCAAACAGTGCTCAAGAGGAAATGGGTTCAGTTAAAAACTGCCTGGGGAAAGACCGGGTGGGGAGAATCACCCATTGCCATCACCCATTTTAACTACCACACTAACTCCTCCGTCACTGAGACCAGCCGTGTCACTGCTTCCCTGGAGCAGCCTGTTACCCCAGACAAACCAAAGGAGAGCGTTACCCTCCTGTCTGAGGCTCCACAGGACATTGAACGGCAGAGGGATGGCAAGACTTGCAGCAATGGGGAGCTAGAGATGAGCAACTTTGAGACCACCTACTTCTGACTGAGGTGATTTAAGGTTGAACAAGCGCACATGCACTCATTTAGACATGAGAGAATTAATGAACCAAGGCTGCTGGTGAATTTTTCAGTTAAAACAAAATTTTTGGCATTGTATGTATGTACAGTATATATATTTACAATATGTTTACACACACACACACACACACACACACACACACACACACACACACACACACACACACACACACACACACACACACACACATATACATATACATATATATATAAACAATGCAAAAAATTTGTTTTAACTGAAAAATTCACCAGCAGCCTTGGGTCATTATCTCTCTCATCAGTTATTTGTTGATTTGTCTCTGTTATCTACAAAATGTCTGAACACTTTTACTCAGAAATATTTGACTTAAATTCAAAAAAGGTTTAAGTTATAAGAACACAATAATTTATTTAAGGTTTTCATTCTGTTACTGTTGTATTATATTTTTGTGAACACATTTCAGTATTGTGATTTTTATAATGCTAGAGTTTGCATTTTTATATCACCGTGGAGGAGAAGTGGGTGTGTAATTTGTTGCCTTATGAAGCCTCTGAAGGCTTTGTTTGTGTATCACTGTGACCAATGCATGTCATTGCCCACTGATATATTGTACATTTCTTTTTACATGCACACATTTCGATTTACTTGTAAGTGTATTTTTGTGATATGAGCTATTGATCAGCAATTATTAAGCACCTATTATTGTCTTATTCTGCATTATGATATTCTGCAACCTTTAAACATGTAATTACCAATTTTCATTCACCAAGTCACCTTATTATTGTTTCATATCTTAAGTGAATGAGGAATTTTTATGCATGAATTTTGGTGTAGATATATCTTTGTCCATATGGAACTTGCAATGTGCTATTATGACAGCAGTGCAACATGTGGTTTCAATAAAAGTGTAATAATATCATGCTGATAAGAAGCAGGACAATAAATCACCTATTTATGGGAAATGTGTTTACAATAAAATCAGTTGTTATTGCAGTTGGCAATATTGGCATCATTGTCTTGCATCACAATCATTGTTTACATAAAGGATGAGTGCAATCTGAGTGAAAATTAAGTGGCAGTAGACTTTACATGTGCAAGGAGAAGAATGAGTGTCAGCTGTTCTAAATTTTCGATGTCAGTTGGGTAGAGAAAGTTCTTTAATTGTGTTGTTCTACATTTCACACTTGTGTATGTCCAGTCGGAGGGTAGTCGTGTGAACAGTCCATGTTGGGGGTGGGCGTGGTCCTTGGCGATGGAGGTAGCTCTCCTGTGGACTCTGTGGTAATAGATGCTCTGCAGAGAAGGCATTGGGGTTCTGGTTATGCACTCTGCAGTCTTTGTCACTCGCTGCTGGCATCTGCGATCCAGAGCAGTGGTACTGCCGTACCACACAGCGATGCTGCAGGTCATGATGGTCTCAACAATGCAGCTGTAGAAGTTGCTGAGGATCTTCGACGACATGCCAAAACTCCTCAGCCTCCTCAGGAAGTACATCCGCTGTTGAGCCATCCTGACTGTCTGCTTGGTGTTGAGGGACCAGGTGAGATCATCGCTCATGTGGACACCCAGGTATATGAAACTGGTCACCCTCTCAACCTCAAGACCTTGGAGGAACAGTGGCTTTATGAGGTCTCCTCTCCTTCCTCATGTCCACTGTCATCTCCTTGGTCTTGTCTGTGTTGAGGGTGAGGTTTCTGTCCTCATACCACTTCACCAGACTGCACAGCAGCACATCTTTGTAGTTAAAACAAATCGTGAGTGGTGTTTCACCTGAGGTGCATGGAAGAGTTTAATACTTAAATAAAGGAATACTAAACTTGAACATCTGGGATCGCCCATACATACTTGACTTTACCACGCCCCCCCAGCCCTTAGTGGGTGAGAAACCACAGCCTTAAGGGTGCAGACTTTCATCATCTGACATCTAAACATGCCTTGAAAGACATGTCCTTGTTGAATGTCTTTTCCCACTATCTTCACTTGCTAATGTTACATGTTTTCGAACAAGAAGGATACAATTTAAAAAGCTGAGTGTCCCCTTTTAAAAAATAAGTTCTTTTTGACATGGAATTGGCTTTCTAACTCTTTTTTTTCCTTGGATATTTGATTGGATATTTATGTGTTCCAGGATTAGTTGAAATACTAATGCATTGTATGCTGCCACAGATGTCCACTATGCGCCCGTTTCCACAGTGAATAATCAAACTGGGAACACCACAGATGAGAAAACCATGAATACTCAAAATCAAAGCTGCCAAGTTGTGAACCAGGTACATTTTTAATGAAATAGAGACATCAGCTAGATGGCAAAAGAAATATACAGGTCGATGATATGTTAATGAAGGCTTACTCAATAATGATTGATGGGTGAAAAATAAACATTGTTTGAATTTAAACCTGTCCAATGATACCATAAGCATCGTTGTTTGCTTACATGTACTTGAAATGTATGCAATCAAACAACTATAAAATGCTAGATTCTACTTGAAAAGACACGTTTGGTTTTGTAGTTGCGAGTAGGGATCCTCTTCTTTCGGCGGGGCAGAAAAGAGCGAGGTCCCACCGAGATTTGAACTCGGATCGCTGGATTCAAAGTCCAGAGTGCTAACCATTACACCATGGGACCAGACGCGTTTGCTCACTTTCCCGTTACGGTATTAAGGGTACTGACTGCACGGGGACACATGGCCAAATAGTAGTATATAAACACAGCAAAGCACAAATGTTGCTATTTGTTCAGCTCCTGCGGCACCGCTGCTGTCTCACGTAGGTGGACTTGTGTTTTTGTTTAGGTGCTAGCTCTGTGTTGCTCTTGGTGTTAGCTAACGATAGCTCTATGCGGAAGAAGGCCAACGTTTTTTTTAGTTCTCGGAATTAGAGAGGACGTTGCCATAAACGAAGTAGTTTGAATATTTTTAGAAGAAAATGTGAACTCCGGCCCACTTCAAATGTCACACTCTTTCCTTCTGTCCTGCCAAGCAGTTTGAATTTCCTGAAGTAGAGCCGTCCTTGGTATCTCTATAGGGGCTAGTAGACTGCGAGGGTTTATCTTTTTAATATCAATAAAATTTCAAATTACATATCATCTGCTAAGCTCTGAGCCGGAAAAGTACACATTTTGTGTCCAATTTGTAGTTTGAACATGAATAAAAGAAAATGTACTTCTGGCCCGTACGGGGATCGAACCCGCGACCTTGGCGTTATTAGCACCACGCTCTAACCAACTGAGCTAACCGGCCCATGTTGTAGCGATAAAACATAGCGGCTCAAATAATTATGTGTTCGTAGATGAGGCAAACGCACGCATAGTAACTTAAAAATACCACGAGAGGGCAGCATTGTATTTCTACATTGTTGCACGCACTTCTAAGTAAGATGCATGGAATCGACAATTTCATATATATATATACATATATATATACAATTTCATATTACCATGTGAAGATGGTGTTCCTTGCATTTCTAAAAGTCATGTGATTTCAAAATCTCTTTCTCATTTTTTCTTTATGTTTCATATGGCCCTATAGCGTAACAGAGAGGTTCTGTGAGGACACGTTCACCTGATGTCCTCCAGCTTAGTCTATACCAACAGCTTGATGTAACACTCACCCAGCCCTCTCATCACAATCCCAAACACGTGAGTAGACCACTCCCATTTGACCTCATCCAGCTCCAATGAAGAGCAGCAAGAGCAGTATGCTGATGATGATGTAGACGCACGCATGCAAATAATAACGGCCAAAAATACAGAAACATATTTGAGCAGCTAAGAAGGAGTGGTGGTAAATCAGTGAAGTCCTGGACCTTGGTTGCAGGAGTGTGACTGATGTCAATTCTGTGTGAATATCTGAAGTACAGAACATCCTTGCTATTTTAATCTATACATGAAGTAGTTAACCACACAGAAAGAAATTAATATTGTATGATTACTTGTTATAACGCTCCCTGCAAGCAATGCAAAAACTGTGTGATTGCACAGTTTCACTCAAAGTGTGTGTGTGTGTGTGTGTGTGTGTGTGTGTGTGTGTGTGTGTATATATATACCGGTATATATAAATTACTCATACTTGTCACCGAATGTCCTTGAGAGAGTAAAATGGTGAGTAACCATGTGAGCTATAGTTAACCATTTAATTTCCATCCGTGTAATTTGGGTACAATCCTATTTGGGGGATGAACTATTTTTTTTTCTTTATTGTTATCCTTCTTCTTTTCTTTTCGGCTTTTCCCTTCAGGGGTCGCCACAGGGAATCAACCTTCTCCAGCTACCCTATTCTCTTTATCCTTCTCTCTTACACCAACTACCTTCATATATTCTCTCACTACGTCCATAAATCTTCTTTTTGGTCCTCTAGACCTCCTGCCTAGCAGCTCTAATTCCAGCATCCATCCAGACTTCCTCATACAATACCATTATTATCATTATAATAATAATAATTTTGTGTGTCCACAATTTCTTTGAGCTTTTTACATATTTTGGTCTCAAACGAGAGTGAGAGGGAGAGTGAGAGAGAGAGAGGGAGAGGGAGAGGGAGAGATTGTGATAAAGATGAGATTATCAAATTTTCCATTTTATACAAAGCAGTTAGTTTAATTGAATTATTATTATATGCCTGATTATTAATTGATATGCAATACAAATATGTAGCTAGTGATGATTGGTGATAATGAATGACAATATATTAATTATATGAATATATTATTAATTAAACTAATTAATAACTCGTACTAAAGCTGCTTCAACTAGTAAAACTACTACAATAACGTCCATTACTACTACTGCCTATGAAACTATGACTACTACGATTACTACTATTGATAATAATAATAATAATAATAATAGTAATAATAATGATAATAATAATAATAATAATAATAATAATAATAATATGATACTAATAATTAAATCTGTAGATGTAGATGTGATGACTAATGTAAAGCACCGTGATCTGCCAACATCCACAGATTTTATCATTTGTAGTATTAATTGTATTATGATTATCTTCACACTGCTGAGCAATACTTGGTATTCGACATTTATGTTTTTTAAAAAATAAATGCATATGACAAAAATACAGTTAATTTGGGAAGCAGACTTAAATAGTTATATAAGCGGGGGTTGAAAAATAAAGCAAAACACAATGAAACCAAGGAAGATGAATGTGAAGTTGACATCATGTGGCATTTATGTTCAACATTGGCTCATGGGTATGAATTCAGATGGGCTCCTGATTAGACTAATTCCAACACCATTTGCTACCACCCCTCACCATCCACTTCCTAATAGTATGTTATAGGTGATTAGGACCCAAGTACTTGACAACAGCCTTTTTTGCTGAAACCAACTGTGTCTCATAAGTTGCTTAGTGGAAATGTCTCTGAAAGAAACAGCTCAAGAAATAATTCTTTCCATAGACATGAACCATGTATAAGATGTTCCTTTTGCTCAGTAATTAGAGCCTGACGCAGACCAGGCACATCTAAAATTGCTTCTTCAACATGTCTTTCATTTGTTCATTTCAGCATAATATCTGAAACTGTGTGATCACATCTGAATTCAGTTTCTTTTACTTTGCCTAAATTTAGGTATTCACTTAAAGGTGCAACGTTTAAAGCTCTTGTCCAAAAGTCATCCCTGGAACTACATAACCCATACTATTCTTTAATTAAAAATCACTTATTAGAGAAAAAAGAAAAATCTCTATCTTTAAAATTCTATTTTAACTGAATCAGTTGTATTCATTTTTGTTTCATGCTAAATATCATTATTTGATGTTTCAAGAGGATGAAATCTTTGGCTCTTTTATATTACTATATGGTATTTTTGGATTGTTATTTGTTATTTCTTTAAAGTCTTTTTTAAGTTTTAGTTGAATTATCAATGTAATTGTAAAACCTAGTGGCTAAAAGTGAATACCATAAAGCTTACAGCCACTTGTTTTTCTTCGTTTAAACTTACGAAATTCTGAGCTTTTTCTATCTATCTATCTATCTATCTATCTATCTATCTATCTATCTATCTATCTATCTATCTATCTATCTATCTATCTATCTATCTATCTATCTATCTATCTATCTATCTATCTATCTATCTATCTATCTATCTATTCTCTGTATGCCTGCCGCATTTATAAATGAGTGTTTTTGTTCATTTTTTGTTTGTGTAAAATCGATTCTGTCTTTCAAGACAGTAAATTGCCTGGAGGGGGGCATTCACTTTGCCTTAAAAAGCTGCCAACCTCCAAGAAACTGTCATGATGTGGGAAGACAGGAGGACCCAGATGCAGGAATCCAGCAGTCTGGGTTTAGTCTGGTTGGAAAATTAATGTCCCATGATGGTCTAAATGCTGCTCTAGAGGCTTTTCCACCCCAACAGGAAACAGAGAGTTCTTGTAATTTTGGAGGCATAAAAATAGAAAAACTTTAAATCCTGACATTAGGGGCTTTTAGTCACCGCTAACTTGCACATGGACATCTTAAAAATCAAAGACATGAATGTGAGTGTGTGGCCACAAGACATCTTAAAGTGCTAAATGAGACACTGTTCTTCTGACCTGTACCCACCTGGAATACATTAGAGTTTTGAACTTTCTAGGCCAATCAAACAAGTAGCTTCCAAATACAGATTTTAAATCAATGTTTCATTGAAAATAAAAAGTGTGCTATGACCTGCTTATAAACTGATTCTTCTTCTTCTTCTTCTTCTTCTTCTTCTTCTTCTTCTTCTTCTTCTTCTTCTTCTTCTTTTGGCTTTTCCCTTCAGGAGTTGTCACAGCGAATCAACCTTCTCCATCCAACCATATTCTCTATATCCTTCTCTCTCACACCAACTACCTTCATATACTCTCTCACTACGTCCATAAATCTTCTCTTTGGTATTCCTCTAGATCTTCTGCCTGGCAGCTCCAATTCCAGCATCCGCCTACCAGTATATTCACTATCCCTCCTCTGTACATGACCCAGCCATCTCGGTCTGGCTTCTGTGGCCTTCTCTCCAAAACATCGAACATGTGCTGTCCCTCTGATAGACTCATTCCTGATCCTATCCATCCTCATCACTCTCAAAGGGAACCTCAGCATTTTCATCTCTGTGACCTCCAGCTCTGCCTCCGTGTCATTGTCATTGTTTCAAGACCATACAACACACTGGTCTCACCACTGTCTTGTGCACCTTTCCTTTCATTGTGGCTAGTCTAGCCGGATTGTCTTCTATCGCATGGTACTCCTGACAGTTTTCTTCACCCATTCCAACCTGCTTGAACCTGACTTTTGACCTCTTTTCCACACTCTCTTCTGCTCTGGACTGTTGACCCCAAGGATCTGAAATCCTCCAACTTCTTCATCTCCACTCCCTGTAGCCTCACCGTTCCACCTGGGTTCCTCTCATTCACACACATATACTCTGCAACTAAACTACTTTCCTCTCCTTTCCAGAGCATACCTCACCCTCATCATGTTCTTCGCTTAACAAAAGCTCCCACCATATTCCTTTAACTGTTAAGGAATATGGTGGTTCTGCCATACTCATAAGTGAGGGAAATTGCATCACTTTTTATTGTAGCTCAAAAAAAAGATTGAGCAGTAATTTTACAGAGGTAGCTGCAGGAGCTTTAACTGTTTCCAGGAATTGTCGAAATACATATAATTTTACTTCTATTCCTATTTCTGTCAAGCAGAAGCTTTTCAAAAGTCTGTTTAAAAAATGCTGGTAGAATCTTGAAACTGATAGTAATAGTATCTGATAGTAATAGACAGTATTTGGAATACTGAAAATGATTTTTTATCCTCAGGTAAGGTGTCTTTTATTTACTTATTGCTTTCTACCCATTTTTTATAAAGAAAATGATTGTATTTTCAATGGTGAAAATGTGCTTTCCAAATAAATGAAATACTGTCTCTCCATCCATCCATGTTTGACCGCTTATCCTACACTCAGGGTCATGGGGATGCTGGAGCCTATCCCAGCTGTCATTGGGCAAGAGGTTGGGTACATCCTGGACCGTTGACTCGCAGAGCTAGACATAGAGAAAAAAATGCAGGAGGTTAATTGGCATATTAACCCCCTGCCTGTTTTCGATTGCGTGAGGAAACTGGAGAAACCCACTCAGACATGGAGAGAACATTCAAACACCTCATAGAAAGGCCCCCTGTGGAAATTGAGCCTGAGTCCTTCACGCTGTGAGGCAGAAGTGCCAACCACTGCACCACCATGCCACCCTAAATAGTCCTAAAATAGAATAAAATAAAATAAAACCATTTGAACCAAAATGAATCATGGTTAATCAATTGACTTTTCAGGGGGTCAGATCACAGGCACTGGATCAGATATCTTGAATTAAAGTGAAAGGCATTTATAGCCCCAAACAAAATATCTCTGGAAAGACAAGCAATTGAACAAAATCACCTCAAATGGGGGTCTGTGCTTATTGAGAGTCGACTTCAGGTCCAGATCATGAAAAGATTAAAAACCCCTGCTTTATGCTAAGCCTAGCATCTACTGGCTGACTTCTCATCTAAATCTTGGCAGGAGAGCAGATACACATATTTCCCACAGTATTGAACTATTCCTTGAAGTATCCCGTCTTTGTGCCCACAACAGGTCAAGTTTTATCCAGAACTCAGAAAAAGTTTCCATTATGGTTCTTTGGCATAACCTATTAACTTTAGCATAAAAAAATCAATTGAACACAAGACAGTTTAATACAATTATATCTGGTGATAGTTGCTGTTCCTATGTCACCTGGGCTACAGTCTTGTGCTTTTTTAAAAAATCCAATTCGGTTCCTGCACAGGTGAAATATAAAGCAATACTCTGTTACTCAGCACACAACACCCACTTATGAATTTAGCAGGGTTCTCATGTGACCAGACCATGTACTTGTCACGTACTTCTGTAAACCTTGCATAATCTACTTATACCTTTAGATCAACTCATTTGTTTTCCCTTATTTCACCAATCTTCTGGAATCATCCGAATTAATTTCATAAGTAAATGATCATTGTGGCGATACTCTGGCAATAAATATTCCTATTTATTTATTGCTTGATTCTTTTATTCTCTCAATCAAAAACTTAATGAATCCTTTAAGGGGAATGATGTTTTTCCGGTGACATGTTTCCTCTTACTTTTATGTTTTATTTGTCTGAGAGTATTGTTACCCCGAATCACACAAACAAGCAAGCTCACGCAGGCACAGACACACACACACACACACACACACACACACACACACACACACACACACACACACACACAGACAGATAGACAGACAGACAGACAGACAGACAGACAAACAGACAGACAGACAGAAACACACACACACACACACACACACACACACACACACACAGTCTCTCCTTACAGTATAAGCCTGTTTGTGGGAGTTCTCCTCAGTACAGTATGCAGTCTGTGGGTTTTATCAGAGGCGCCCCACCAGGTGGAAGTCTGTGAGCAAAAGCATAGCTTCAGACAGATTTAGAGCGCTTTCTGCTCCTCAGGAATGAATGAGTTGTGTGTGTGTTGCGTTTTGTTTGAATAGAGCTCTTTTTGGAGCAGGTCGCCTATTGGTAAGTGGCTCCTGGAGTGTGATGATGCATAATGATGCTGTTGGATAAAACGCTTGCATTTGTAAAAGTTCATCAGGCAAAACTAACAAATACACCAGTAGGACAGACACTAATTTGGGTGAATTGAGTCAGAACTTGTTGTTGAATTGTCTGCTCCCTGTCTCAAACAACTTTGTTGATCATAATACCGGTACTCTATCTGAGAAAGGCCATATTTTAATGGGGTTAATGAAAGGACAAAGCTGTCTGAAAGCATATTTTGGAAAAAAAAACAGAGATGGATTTAAATATGCTCTGGGAAATGGGTCACTTGAGGAATCAAGGATACATAAATGTGTCAATTTAAATAACAAAATGAATCCACTGTGTATTAAAGCTTCAGGCTTTGTGAATAGATGAACAAGACTCGTGTTCACCAGCTGTCTGTCCGTTATAGAAATAGAAATATATTTGCTTAAAATATTGTTCGCAACCTAGAATAGGCCACTGATTTCATTCTGCCTGGTGCTGTGTATGACTCCAATTAAATTTAGTCTCAGTATCACTGAGACTAAATTTAATATATGAAGCAAAAATAAAACCTGTAAATTAGAAAAATTCTTAAAACACAATTTTACATGGATATGGAAATTCCAAGCGTTAGTCCAACATTAACTTAGTAAAAAATGCTGTGTTGTAAAATGCAAAAAAACACTGGTCCTCAGTATGCTAGGACACATTGGACATATTATTACTATTATCATTATTATCACTATGACTTCCCTTTAATGTATTCCCTTCCAAGGGTGATAAACCCTGATTGAGAAGGTTTTTATTCATGGTAATATTCATCTCAACGGGCCTCAGACTTTGAAGCAGCTATAGTAACCAAAATAATTGAAAGCCTAGCATTTGACAGCTAAGGTACTTTCCTTAGCCTCAGTTTCCTACCAAGCCCAAATCCAGGATAGAGATTGTCGGCACCCTGTAGGCTGTAGGATATGATGAGCCACCAGGCCTCCCTCTACTGGAAAAAAACCCTCTGCTGTGTTTTCTATCAACAGAAAAGTCGTTAAATGGCAACGATTGGGATGGTCTGTACTACTTTTTGAGCCACCTTGGTTATTCAGAGATATGCTAAGGAGTTACAGGAATTACTTGAACGCTTCTTTTGATTGGATTGGGGAGTTTCTTTTCAGTTAAGGATTAGAGAAGGGGGCTTGCATTTCAATAGTCATTCAACTCGCTCTTGTTGACTAGCACTTGGCACTTCTCAACACATAACACCATATATCAAGAATGCAGCTCTTGCAGACCAAGGGAGCACTGTCTGAAAGAGAGCAGTTGGAAAACACTGGTAGTCAACAGATGGCTTCCGTGTTCTCTTCTCTATGCTGGTACATTATACATATATACGTGTGTGTGTGTGTGTGTGTGTGTGTGTGTGTGTGTGTGTGTGTGTGTGTGTGTGTGTATATATATATATACTGCTCAAAAAAATAAAGGGAACACTTGAACAACACAATGTAACTCCAAGTCAATCACACTTCTGTGAAATCATAGTGTCCACTCAGGAAGCAACACAGATTCATTTTGACATGTTTTAAGGACATTACATCAAAGTTGGATCAGCCTGGAGTTTGTTTTTACATTTTAATTTTGAGTGTGATTCCTAATCCAGACCTCCATGGTTGATCCAATTGATTTCCATCGATAATTTTTGTGTGATTTTGTTGTCAGCACATTCAACTGTGTAAAGAGCAAAGTATTTCATATGAATATTTCATTCATTTAGATCTAGGATGTGTTTTTTAAGTGTTCCCTTTATTTTTTTGAGCAGTGTATATCGAAATGTCAGAAATTAACTATGACTCTAAAGCTGGTATTGCTCAATGGACAAGCTTGGGGTGTAAACATTATTTCGTATCCTTAAGTGAGGTCATGTTTCGCAATATCTGCAAGTACTGACAATTCAGAAAGTTTTATTATGCTGAATACAAACAGATCAGTGTGTATTGCGTGGGGATGGGATGAATTGTTAAAAAAATGTGTCCTATTCTGGCTTGAACAATGGTGTGAACTCCCACCTTTAGAAAGAATTAAATCTCACACATTAAGGTTGGTGTAAGTTTGTCCCGTAAGAATGTCAAAATATTTTTTGTATCCTAAAAACAATAACATTTAGTTATAGCCACCTTGAGTGATGACTCCCCATCCTCATCTCTTTTCTCACACCAATATCTCAAACTTCAAACAAACACGCATCATTGCATCCTTTGAGTACAGTTAAATAAGCTCTATGGAATTGATCAGAGATCTATTTGTACAATAGATGCAGTCATTACATGCTGTTACTGGGTTTTGTGGGAAATCAGGAATGAAAAACGTAAAACCTGACATCATATGATTGGTGGAGATATGTGAACTCAAGTTACCGAGTAACCATACAGTGATCGAGACCAGTATTTTGTAGCCAAGTATCTGTTGAACCACAGAGCTTTTAAATTCAGTCCAATACTTTTGAGAATCAGAATACAGTTGCTCAACAGTGTTTGGCAGCTGATACCTCTGTGAAAGCCTCTGGTTGACTGCCAGCTCGAACAAATTTGTGCAGAATGACCCAGAGGAGGTCCAAATTCTCCAGGTAGGTGCCTCAGTGCCCTCTCTCAAATGTGAAACTTTTGTTTGGTTGTCACAAGAGAAATTGTATATATGTGTGTGTGTGTGTGTGTGTGTGTGTGTGTGTGTGTGCTTGTGTGCGCCTGTGTGTGTGTGTTTGTGCACCTGTGTGTGTGTGCATATGTGTTTGTGTGTGCGTGTGTGTATGTGTGCGTGTGTGCAGGCATGTGTGTGTGTGTCTGTGTGAAAATGGAGAGCTTTATTCTCTATGACAAAAATGTAAAACAGTAACAGGAAGTAACAATAACAGAAAACAGTAAATGTAACAGTAGAAGTAGTTTTGGTTGAACCCCAGACAGGTGAAGGAAACATGGTATTGTAGGTCAGTAGGATGATGTGTAACTAGATGAGAACGTTCCACTTCCAATCCCACTGACAATCCGGTTAATCTGGTCAGTTGACAGGTTAAAAACTTGCCAATAGCCCTAATTACATTCTGGCAAACTGGAAATGAACCTACTGTATTTTTGTAATTGATTTAATCTGAATAATGTATGGCAGGTAAATTTCCTTATCATATTACGTCAAAAAAAGATAGATAGAAGGTATTTCCTTGTTACTTACAACAAAAGGTGTGCGGATCTTAGATTTGAAATAATATACTCGGAGCCTCTCTCTCTCTCTATATATATATATAAATATATATGTATGTGTATGTATGTGTGTGTATATATATACACACACACACACACACGTATATTATATCTTATATTATATATATACTGCTCAAAAAAATTAAGGGAACACTTGAACAACACAATGTAACTCCAAGTCAATCACACTTCTGTGAAATCATAGTGTCCACTCAGGAAGCAACACAGATTCATTTTGACTTGTTTTAAGGACATTACATCAAAGTTGGATCAGCCTGGAGTGTGTTTTTACACTTTAATTTTGAGTGTGACTCCTAATCCAGACCTCCATGGTTGATACAATTGATTTCCATTGATCATTTTTGTGTGATTTTGTTGTCAGCACATTCAACTGTGTAAAGAGCAAAGTATTTCATATGAATATTTCATTCATTTAGATCTAGGATGTGTTTTATAAGTGTTCCCTTTATTTTTTTGAGCAGTGTAAATATATATTTATATTTATGTATATTAAGGCAAGAATCTGGGACTGAGAATAGGGACTTTGAATATTGGGGCTATGACAGGAAGGAAGTAAAGCCAGAAGCTTAGGAAAAGACTTTAAGTTGTACTATCATGGTACTGGCAGGAAGAGAAATGGAGGAGGAGTTAACTTGAGGGAGGAGTTTGTTAGGAATGTTCTGAAGGTGAAAAGAATGTCAGATAGACTTATGAGTCTGAAACTGGAAATTGAAGGTGTGATGCTCAGTGTTATTAGTGGCTATGCCCTGCAGGTGGGATGTGAGTTTGAGGAGAAGGAGAAGTTCTGGAATGAACTAGATAAAGTGATGCAGAATATCCCTATAGATGAGTCAGTGGTAATTGGAGCAGACTTCAATGGGCATGTTGGTGAAGGCAATCGAGGGGATGAAGAAGTGATTGGCAGATTTGGTATGCAGGATAGGAATGCACAGGGGCAGATGGTGGTAGATTTTGCAAAAAAGATGTAAATGGCTGTAGTGAACACTGTTTTCCCAGAAAAGACAGGAACAAAAGGTAACTACATCTTTTATAGATTATGTAATCTGGAAGAGATAAGTGACTGCAAAGTAGGGTTAGTTGAGAGTGCAGCCAGTCAGCATAGGATGCTGGTTTGTAGGATGACTCTGGTGACAAGAAAGATCAAGAGGACAAAGGCAGAGCAGAGGACCAAGTGGTAGAAGCTGAAAAGGGAGGAGTGTCGTATGGTTTTTCAGGAAGGAGTAGAGAAAGGCTCTGGGCGGTCAGGGAGAGCTTCCAGATGACTGGACAACAACAGCTAGTGTTATCAGGAGACAGGTAGGAGAATACTTGGTGTGTCATGAAAGTAGATAAGGAGACTTGGTGGTGGAATGAGGAAGTGCAGGAGTACATACAGAGAATGTGGTTAGGAAAGAAAAAGTGGGACACTGAGGGTAAAGATAGATGTAGCAAAAGCAAAATAAAGGACATACAATGACTTGTATGCTCGGTTGTTCAGTTAGGAGGGAGAGAATGATTTATTCAGGTTTGAAAAACAGAGAGATAGAGATGAAAACGATGTACAGCAGGTCTGTGTGATTAAGAATAAAGAGGGAAATGTATTGACAGATGCTAGAAGAGTGATGGGTAGATGGAAAGAGTACTTTAAAGAGCTGATGATTGAGGAAAATAAAGAGAGGGAAGGGTAGAAGAGGTGACTATTGTAGACCCCAAAGTAGTAGAGATTAGTAAAAGTGAAATGAGGAAGACATTGGAGTGGAAAGGCAGTTGGTCCTGATGATATACCAGGAAGTGTCAAGGAGAGGCAGCGGTAGAGTTTCTGGCTAGATTATTTGACAGCATCTTGTAGAGGGAGAAAATGCCAGACATATGGAGAAGAAGTGTGATGGTGCCCATTTTTAAGAATAAGGGAAATGTGCGCAATTGCTGTAACTGTAGAGTGATTAAGGATGAGCCATGCAATTAAGTTATGGGAAATAGTGCAAACTACTAGAGAAGTATGCTAGGCTGGTGAGGGACATGTATGCTAGCTGCGAGACAGTGGTGAGGTGTGCTGTAGGAGAACAGAGAAGTTCAAGATGGAGGTGGGACTTCATCAGGAATCAGCTCTGACCCCCTTCTTGTTTGCAGTGGTGATGGATAGGCTGACAGATGAGGTCAGACATGAATCTCATTGGACCATTATGTTTCCAGATGACATTGTGATCTGTAGTGAGAGCGGGGAACAGGATGAGGAAAATCTTGAGAGGCAGTGGTATGCTCTGGAAAGGAGAGGAATGAAGGTTAGTCAGCAAGACAGAATATATGTGTGTGAATGAACCTCAAATCTGGGTAGAACGGTAAGGCTACAGGGAATGGAGATCAAGAAGTTGGAGGATTTCAAGTATATTGGGATCAATGGTCCAGAGCAACAGAGAGTGTGGAAAAGAGGTAAAGAAATGGGTTTAAGCAGGTTGGAATGGGTGCAGAAAGGTGTCAAGGATACTGTGTGATAGAAGACTATCAGCCAGAATGAAGGCAAAGGTGTACAAGACAGTGGTGAGACCAGTGATGCTGTATGGCCTAGAAACAGGGAAAATGATGAAAAGACAGGTGGCAGAGCTTGAGGTCTTAGAGAAGAAGATGTTGAGGCTCTCTTTGGGAATGATGAGGATGGATAGGATCAGGAATGAGTCCATGAGCGCGTCAGCACATGTTCGATGTTATGGAGAGGTCAGAGAAGCCAGACTGAGATGGTTCAGTCATGTACAGAGGAGAGATAGTGAATAGATTGGTAAATGGATGCTGGAATTAGTGCTGCCAGGTAGGAGGTCAAGAGGAAGACCAAAGAGAGGATTTATGGACATAGTGAGAGATTATATGAAGGTAGTTGGTGTGAGACAGAAGGATAAAGAGAATAGGGTTAGCTGGAGAAGGTTGATTCCCTCTGGCGACCCTTGAAGAGAAAAGCCGAAAGGAAAAGGAGAACAGTGTTGAACCAAAACACATGAAAAGACAGAAAAGAACACTGTACCCAGTTTTTACAGCCCAGATGTAAGCTTAGTCACACCAGAAGCTCAAGTCAAAAAGATGCCAAAACTTGACAGTTAAAAAATAAAATTGCGATGCATTTGAAGATGATCAAACATTAGTCTCTTTTACAGCCCATCAGGAATGACTTGAGTGACCTAAAACCATTTGATTTGATTGTATTAATGATGAGTGAAGTAATAAACTGATTTTAGGTCATTACCTGGCTGCATAAGGCATTGCTCCACCAATGATTCCTTGTGTCATGAGTGGATGAAATTGTGGCTGTGTCATTCATTGAATTGACAGAAAAAAACAAGTCTGCCAAGCTAAGCAACCATGTAATTCCTTTTGCGATCCCGTTACAAATCAACGTTGAAAAATAATGATGTTTAATGATGTGTTACTTGGTTAGGTTTGTGGAAAGATCTTGGTTTGGGTTCCAAAAAGTACTTTTGTTAAGGATAGTGGACAGTTGAGGTTTTTAAAACACTGTCTAGACTTACATTTGCCAATTGGAAATTGAACAGCGGTCTCCCACGACAAAGTTAAGTGTTTGTGTAACCCATCCACCACCCAACCTTCCTCCTCCTACAGGCATCACATGATTTATTACTGGAGCCCCAAAATGTCATATATCTATACATTCCAAATATTCATATACGTCGTACTTATACTATTCCTATGACACTGTGTTGTTTCATGCTTTTGTGGAACTTATGTCCCCCCAAAAGAGTAGTGGTTTTGTAGAGACGGAACAAAACTAATTTGAGGTATTGAAACAACCAATAGGTCTCTGCATTGTGTTTTAAAGTAAATAAACAAATTAAAGTGGGTAGTCACGTACATACAAATGTGGCTTTTATAGAGGAAATCTGCTGCTAAGGTATCAATATATCTGGTTGCTGCTATCATTAACAGCATTTTCTAACAAGGATATTCTAAAATAAAAGCCTTAAAAATATTCATCAAAAGTAAAACTGATTAAAAATGTTGTTGCATTGAATCAGCAATAACTATGGAGAACAATTCTCTCTTTTTCGTGGGAGGTTACAGTAGAAACAACAATTCTTGATTTGTTTTATTTCCAGAGAGGCTTCATTGGTTGGTAGTCTGGAGGAACATATTTTGTAGCTGTGAACAATGGCCTTATTTATGTTTATTTTGTAAATGAGCTGAACTAATCGCAAATTATTAGAAATGAATAATTAAGTAGTGAACAGAGAGCATTATGTGCTGCATGGAGATCAGTGTAATTGATGATATATAAGCCCTGCACATAGTGCCACAGGAAAGAATACAGAACTGTGCAGATAATACAGTAAACTTGACTCTATTCATTGTCTAGAGACATATCTGTCACATTCACAATGTCCATCCACAATTCACATGTCGCCCATCCATCTTCTACTACTGCAGCAGCAGAAACAGAGGCCCAGACTTCCCTCTACCCGGCCCCTTGGTCCAACTCTTCTGAGGGGATCCCGAGGTGTTCCCAGGCATAGGCTGGAATATAGTCCCCCCAGCATGTCCACCGGGGCCTCCTCGGTTGGATGTGCCCAGAACACCTCACCAGGGAGGCACCCTAACCAGATGTCCAAGCTATCTTATCTGACTCCTCTCCATGTGGAGGAGCAGTGTCCTGAGCCCCTCCCAGGACCTCCTTCCTCCTTATGGGCTTTTTACCCAATTGAGAACCATGGTCACAGATTTGGAGTTGCTGATCTCATCCCAACTACTTCAAATTCAGCTGCAAACCCCTCCAGCTAGAACAGGTGAAGCAACAGAGCCACATCACCCGCGAAAAGCAGAGACCCAGTCCTGAAATCACCAGACCGGATCCCTCAACTCCTTGGCTGTGCCTAGAATTTCTGGACAAAAAAGTTATGAACAGAATCTGAGACAAAGAACAGCCCTGGCGGAATCCAACCCTCAACAGTAACAAGTCTGACTTACAACCAGCAATGCAGCAGTAACCGGCATCCTGTATAGATCATGCTGTCACTCCTTACTGTCCAAACGACCATACAAGTCATTGTAGGTTATTACAATGTAGGTTGAAGGTCACATTGTTTTAACCAAAAAAAAATGTGAGTAGCATTTTGAATTTCATATAAATCACTGTTGTAGGACTCATGGTCATTTGGCTTTTCTCCTTCCAGTAAATTTTTTTCAGTGGTGCTATGTGGTCTGATGCAGGGTTTTTTTTACCACAGCCTGGCAGGTGTGTATCAAGAACAAGTGACAAGTAGCTAGATCACATGTGACAGAGTTTCTATAAAGAGAGCACATGTCAGACAGACAGCTAGTGAGATTATGGAGGGAAATGAATACAATGGAGGGAGGAGAATATTTGAGGATGTTGAGAGAAAAGGACAGTTGTTTCCCAGGGGTTTGAAGTGGAAAAGAGGGAGAGGGTTGAATATTTATGATGGTCACATAAAAATCTCAACAAATACACATACTGTATCAGTACAGTGTTTTCCTCTGAAAGAAAGCATGAAAAAAATGTTTTTTTTTCTTTTCAAAAACAGGATCAGCTGTGTTACATGATTAAAGAAAATGGATTTAGACATAGGTCACAGGGTCTCTACATCCTGGCCACGGTCAGAGGTGTCAAAATGAGATCAAGAGAGATTACAAGAGCAAGGCTGAGTAGAGGACAGGGCTCCAAAGGTGCTAATCTGAGGTTGTGTGTGCGTGTGTTACATAAACACTTGCCTTTCTGTCAGGTTTCAGGATCCAGTTGGTTGATGTGAGGTCACAGTCACAATTGGACCGCTGTGTACAGCCAAGGAAGAATACTAATTCATATGCAGGCTACATTGGGGAGCCTAATACACAAGCTTTTCCTCTAGAGCTGGAAAATGACTCCAAATCACACTGTGAGTGGACTTTATGGCGTGGGAGCACCAATCACACTTAACTGTACAGTTTTGTACTCTGCTAGATTGGCTGCAACAAACTGTTAACGGATTCCTCTGTCTCCAACATAGTACCAAACCAAAGAGAGGATGGGGACAAGGTGAAAGCTGAATCACCTTTAAAATTGTGTCTGCAGTCCTCATTGCTGATTGTGGAAATGTTTACATGCACAATTATAACACAGTCATTTTTTTGATTTATGGAATTACTACCGGGATTACTCTTAAGTTAGGAAAACAGCACCATGTGGTTATTGGTGCCGTAGAGGGGTACAATGGTGAGCACTCTCACCTCAAAGTAACAAACCTCCTCGTCAGATTTCTATGATGAGTTCTTTATGGATTCACTTGTTTCTTGTCAGTCCAAAATGGATTAGTTTAACCAAGACTAAATTGAGTTTGGCCTTGAATGAGAGATTGAATGATTCTATTGCTCAACTTGTGACCCCACCTTAAGTACCATCTCCACCCCATCTGGGATTTGTTCCAGCCTCCCTTCCGCTACCTTATTTGTAGATAAAGCAGTCAAGATAATGAATAAATAAATCAGGTTTTGGGCCCAACAGTGCTAATTTACACCATGAAAGCAAAATTTGGCAGAACATAACAACCTCTGGCCACAAAGAGGGGTAGAATTTGCAAAAAAGAAACTGGTTCATGGCTATGCAGCCCTAAGACTGAGGTTCTTAAACTGCTACTGCCTACTCTGCAGCCCCTCATATTCATCTAGCCAGCATTGTATCCTTGGTTTCCTATGACTAATTCAAAGGTCCAAATCATCCAAAAATTGTTCTCATCTCAAGAATAAATCAAATCCAAAACCTTGTATATTCAGTTTACACAAAGATTTATGTGTGACGTCTTGACACATATTTGGCTCCTAACATTTTTGCATTTTATTTTAATCAGCTGTAATTTTTTAATTTAAAGGAACCTTTCCCTTTCCAGTGGTCAGCCTTGCCCCCCTGTGTACTGCAGTATGTTCTTTCCCTTAAATAAATCTCATAACTGTCAAACACACAAAAACACATTCCCACTCACACACACATACAAGCATATGCTCTAGAAATTAACATTTTTACATTTTTACACACTTTGCAGTGGACATTATAGATATAAGTAGCCACATGTTGTTATTGAGGTTATTTTCCTGTGCTTACTCATACAGATTGGTTGTCAGTTGTACAGTGTTCTGGTTGGGACGGGGGTTCATTAGGGACGGGGACATTCTGCACAAGCCCGTTTGATGTGGCAGTGGAAGGTTATGATGACATGATCCCAAGAAGCACGCAGGTGAAATGATGGGTTATTTCAGTTATTTCTTGAAAAAATGAATAAAAGACATTCGACAGTGTTGTCAACGTGAGAAAGTGAAATAAGTGTACATACAATGAAGACTAATAACAAATCAGATGTTTCTATTTTTTAATCTAAGCTGGTTATACTGTTATGAATTTGTACATAAATCTAAAGCCAACTTTCATCAGCTCATGTTGCATAATCATTTATCATTTATTGATTAATGCTTGATTATTTAGAGATTCCTGAATAAGATTTTTCACCCATAATATCAATAAAACATATAATACTAATGTATAATATTAATATATCGATATTGATAAAAGTCTAATCAATGGTGATAACTCTTTCTACCATCATAACTTCATCACCATTTTTTCATTTCCTTTCTTACTTGTGGCCAACATTAATCACCCATATAATTAGGAAAGACTTGCATTCAACTGTTCATAAAACAGCTGTGTGTGTGTGCGTGTGTGTGTGTGCGCGCGCACATTCATATGTGAAACTCATTTGTTGGCTTGACATTTATCTCTTCTTATTAGGAACAACCTGTATACACTGTTGATTGATGGTGAAAGTAGCATTCACCGCTACATAAACTCACATGTCCTCACGTGATTGCACGCATGTCACAATTGCACACCTTTTTCAAGGAACCTCCACATACTAAAAATATGAATACGCACATATGCAAACTAAAAATGAAGTGTTATGATAGGACTTGACAGTGCATGAAGAACATCTGGTCTGTTTTGAGATTTTTTTTACTGGAAAATTGAAAATTCGGGCAAGCTCCAGGAAAAGGTTTGCACCACCTGTTATTGTGGGCGTATCATCTTGGGATCATGAATTGTGCAATGTCTCATGGCAGAAGTTGTTGATATGTTTTTTTTATTTCTTTTATTGTAGTCGTCTCTGTTTGCACAAAGACAGCAGTTGATAAGTGCTCACAATAACACAAACACACTTATGCAAACACAAACACTGTTGCTCGAAACTGCCTGCATCTTCCTTGACAGTCCAGGAACGCCACACATATGATGATGGCTAATATTTTCATACGCTTCACTTACAATGCCATAAAAGATGTTAATCTGTTATTGCACTGAAAAAGAATCCTGATAGTCTTCAAGTAGATGAATTAACACTTCAAAGTACACCTTGATGCAGATATGAGGGCTGTTATTTTTTTTTGCATCCTATTCTATTATGTTTTTCCCCACAGATGTTTGGTGTAGTTTCCCAACAGTGGCATAGCTTTTGTCATCCACAGTATAGCCCCTACAGCACTGTAGTCTGATGAGATTCTTTTTGTCATGCTGCTTCACATTTGTGTTGATTTGATGTGTAAGTGTTCCTTACCTCTCAGTTGTTGCATAAGAACAACCCTATGTGTAGCAGATGTGTCTGGTTGCATAAACTGCCATAATTATCAAATTTAAGTTTGTCCCTGAGGCATAATATTTTCATCAGCAAAGGGGTTCATTAGGGTTGCATAAAGTCTTAAAATATGTTTCCATTTCCCATGTATCTACTCTTTTCCATCATGATAGAGCTCATTTGTACATCTGCGACCATGGTTTGTCTTCATTCAAATAGGATTGAAGATAGAAGGTCAAATCTTTATTCTCTACACAGTTTTACATCACTCTTGTGTCTTGTTGGGTATGTTGAATAGATATCCTCCTCTTTTGTCCACATGAATGCATACTTTGACCTCTTTTCCACAAATTGTTATTCCCATAAAGTCTGGGACTCAGAAGTTGTTTAGATGAAAATTGTCAATGAAGCCCTTATGTATTTCCAATTAAAATACATAGTTTTCAAGCTACTGGTTTTCAAAGATAAAGCGTTATGGGCAACTTTAGAGAAAGTGGTTTATGCAAACAGGCACTGACCCCTCAATAGCCTACTGACATCTAATCACCTCTAAGCATGCATTCTCCAAAGAGCTCCTTTCACTGGTTCATAACACTTTTAAGTAGTGTAAGCTGAGAAAATAATGGAGGGGTAAATTAAACAAGCTTGAGTTACTGAGTCACTGTCTGTCCATTTTCATCTCCAAAATAAATGTTTCAACCAATGACAAACATTCTTAGCGGTTTACTCAGTACTACCTCCTGCCGCTCTCATCTTATTGACGTTGAACCAGGCAAATCCCAGCAGCACATCTCTGCCTGTTCCAGCCTGTTACGTTTAATGTAAGGTAAAGCTACTGAAAATTGTACTTTAAGAACATCGCTGTGGAACTGAGATAAATTTGTATTAATTGCTATATTAACATGTAGACTTCAAACATTTTATCTAACAACTATTACCTTTGGTAACATCTGATATCACATGGTTGCTTATGTAAAAGAATATATTGGGGGAGTCATATGGAAATAATCAAGTGATTCACCAAATCAAAATGTAGACTTCTCTGTACTTTTTTGTAACGACTTGTTTGATTTTATTTTTGCTATTTCATTTTGAAGATTAAAAACATCTGTCTTTGTTTAGTGTGATCAATTTGTGAGTAAAGTCCGCTCTCCTCCCAGGTGATGTGACATTTTTTAACTCCTGTTCAAGAGCTTTTGATCAGCCCAGTTAGAATTTGAATGATTGAAAACACTTTCCTTATCATTTAAAAATTGATTGGTTTAATCATTTTCATACTGTACTATATTTCTCAACATTTCTTGATCATTTTCTGATATTTTTTACAGGATATTTTTGGTGATTTGCTTTCCTTGTAGTGGGAGATTAATGAGGTTTTGTTCTTGCATGTCATCTTCTTGATTAGATATTTTTCTAAATGTTTATTTAAAAATTGATAGAACTGAAGGTGCAAATACTAATCAGACCAAAGTGATGGCTTCAGTGGAACTAATTACAAAATTGTTAAATGAATTGGAAAGCTGGATAGATTTCTTGTTTTTTTTTTTTTTTCTTTTTTTTTTTAAAGAGAGATTGAGATTGCATAATTTATTATAATGCACAAGCAAATCAATTCCATGATTAGTTTTACTGATTTATCTGTTCCCCTGAGTCGCATGGTCAATCTCCTGAGCTTCTCATCCTCTGTTGTGTCATCAGTAATGTCATCAATATAAGGAAAATATAAGGATCAATTACTCACCCGCCCACACACATACACCCACAATTCACAACAGCACAGACAATACAGAACATGCATTTTACAGCCACTCATACAACCATTATCATTATTATATAATTCACTCTTTCTGTGTTGTGCAGATAACATCAGAGCTGTATTTCAATGAATTAACATGTTATTATTACATGTTATATTATCACAACAGATTCAGACAAAATATGCACGATTATCAAAATCTGTTTATTCATTGGGAAATAAAACTCAAAATAAAGACAGCAAAAAATAAATAAACTAGGTTACACAGAGGACATGTAATTGTGCAAATTTTTCAGCTGACGGAAGAACTATTGGCCTTTTTTAATTCAGATTCCTTTTTTAAACTTTAAAGTTAATCACATCAATCATATATTACATATGTATAATACATAGATGTGATATATGTTTAAACATTATAATATATAAAAATAACATATGCATCAGGACTCAACTTGTAACAATATTAAAATTTAAAATAATAGTGACAATTTTAGATAACTTTGTGTTGTAGAAAGGCGCTGTGGTCAGTACAACAAATAAATCATCATAATCTTAATGTTTTATGAAAACAACATTTTGTAAATCTTTTGTTTGTCAACATTGTTTGGACAACAATAAATCTGTGTCTGTGTAGATCCAGTAATGCATCTTTCTGTTCATACTTTGAGTTACAAACAATCAGTTTATTAGATTTATTAGATCAGATTAATGGAATTTGTTAATTAATTGAAGATTTTGTTAAAAACAGACAGCACATTGTCAATTAAACAAATAAGCAAATATAAATTTAACAACCTTGTTACACTACATTGGGTGTTTCAAGATTTGAGGGTACATTGGGGGATGTTAAAGGTAAATAAAAACACAGAAGTGAACAGCAGTAGAGGGAAAATCTACATGCAGTATGTACGACTGGGGATAGAATAATCTTGTAGGCCCTGTTGAAAGGTTCAGTTTAGGTTACTTCTCTGCGTGCTTACTTCATTTCTTGTTTTGCCCCCCTCCCTGCCCCCCACCATCAACACCACCACCACCACATACACACACACACACACACACACACACACACACACACACACACACACACACACACACACACACACACGCACATACATGCCTCTCCCTCTTCTTAGGCCTCCTCTGCACCCTGATGTGCATCAGATACAGCAAGCAGGGAAACAGTTAGTCAAACATTTACCCAAAGCAGGTCAGGAAGCTCACAGGGCGTCCGAAGGCGACTCCGGCCCCTTATCATACTCAGTATCGGACATGTGAGATAAATTAGTTGTTATCAAAGATTCACACTAGGCCACCCAGTTCCATACAGATCCTAATTCCTTACAACCAAACCTGGTTTTAAAAATGCCCTTTAACATTTATTCAAAGATTTATCCAAGATTTTTCCCTCTTTGTTACGCACAAACACACACACACACACACACGCTCATGCATACATGCACGCACGCACACACACAGACAACTCCCTTCTCCCCTCTGCCATGAAAGATTCAAGCAGGGCATGTCAAGGAGCTTATTGCTTTACCCGAAGTGCTCCAACAATACTGCTTCTCCTTCTTTTTTCTCACAGCTTTTTTAAAACTCAGAGCTTAAAAAATTAAAATTGAGTCGGTTTGCATTACATAACAGTTGGGTGGTTTATGTGGCGGCAGAGGCTCATCAGTTAGCTGAGGGATGCTTGAGAGAGAGCTCTGACTCAATTTGCCCTGTGTTTTGTGTGCATAAAACATATGTATATCACATCAATCTGCAGGGAATTTACATGTGTGTTTCTGTCTTTGTATCCTGTTGTGGCAGGCGTGAGTCAAGAGGGGTTGGCACACCAGTGTGTAATTTTCTATGTTTAACTCTGGCTCTGAGGCAGTATGGTCAGGGTTGCCAGTTTGTGTTTTTCCCTTTTTTTTAGAAAACAAGATCTAGTCAGAAAAACACAAATGCAAAGTCTAAACAAACAGACACACACACACACACAGACTCATAGTGCTGTTTGTGAGCTGGAGTTCTATCCCATTTTTCATTTTTTTCCAAGTTTTCCCTTAGCCCTTCCTGGGAAATTATGCATGACAATGTAGAAAGCATTTGACATTGTACAGATCTGCACCTGTTGTCTTGGAATGAGAACAAAACATTTCCCCTGCTTGCATTTTGCTGGGGTTTTAACCCAAAGGGGTGTGCAGGAAGAACGTCAGTACCCAAGCAGTGACCTATAGGGAATAAGCCGTATAGACACACATGGACATTCTGATGTGCATGACCAAACACATGAAAAAATGCATCATCCATCCATCTACGCTGTGTGCTTATGGCAGATAGTCTCCATGTGCTCGCAGGCTGAAGAAATATTCTTCATGCAGGTTAGAACTTGCAGAGTAAGAATGATGGGCTGCAACTTGAAACTTTTTGAGCATTTTTTTGGTGGGTTTGATAAACATGCAAGTTCAAGGGATAGACACAATGTTTGCATTTCCAGAATTAAACCATGATGACCAATAAAAAGCATGTCAAAGGACCAGTCATGGAAGGTCGCAAGACCTTGAAATATGATTGATTTCTTTTTCATTTGTTATTTGTTCTCCTTTGTTCTGTAGCCATTTTATTTTCATTTCAATTTATCAGAATCTTATCATAATATTTTCAGTGGAATGTCTGATTTTAATTGCTTTTGATTTTATTTTTATTTGCTGTCTGATTTTTAGTTTCATTCATATCAGAGACACAAAAGCAAGAAAGTATAATTTAACAAAGATGGAAAACATCCCATGTTTATGCTTGATAAATGGTAATATTAAAAATTCTTGATTACTTTGAGTCAAGGTTACATGAAAATATTTTTAGTTCTGAGAGGCATAACTGATATTTTGTGGTAAGGCTGAATTTTGAAAAAAATGGGTCTACTTGATTTGTACTCCTTTTGGTGCAACTCAGTTCAATATAGGATAATAAAGAGTGAAAAGCTGCTTCGATTCTGTCAGTGGAAAGTGGGGCTTCCCTCCACTTCATCTTAATGAGGCAAACAAATGATTTTTTATTTGTGGACAGCTTTTTCATTAAATCTCACAATTTCCCAATTCCTGTGAATTATCTTTTTCAAGAAAACAACAATGTTATCGCTTTTGAAATAGAACATTTGGGTTTGCGGTATGGTACAGAGAAGGAATAGCCATCCAAGGAAATACTGTATAAGTGTTAAATTAATCATTTTTGAAAATGTTCTTTCGGTGGTGATCATGTTTCTTTGATACTGAAAGCCTAAACACTTCAGGCAAAGGAGCCTGAAATCAGAATTTGATAGAACTGCCGACATTCCAAAATACATTAAAACGGTCTGTCTTGAGCTCTTATTCTATTCAGACTCTGCCAATGTTACACATTTTAAGCTGCATAAGAGTTAGTATCAACAGATGTTAATAGGGCAAAAAAAATACAGTGAAAAACAGTCTATACCAGCCTCTCTCTGATGTAGGATCCTGCAGTCACATGCTCCCTGCTCCTTTTAACCCCTACAGCTTAACAGGATGTTGTGATCTGTGTCACATGTGTCTGCTCATGAACGCACACATGCTCATGACGCAAAAGTGAGCTATGTGTGACGACCAAAGCTAATTGTGCACTTGGACATCTATATTAGCACTATTAATACCGTATCATATCAAAAGAGACCCAAAGGATGTCTATGTGGTAAAACTGGAAGCAGTTTAATTGCACAGTTATGAAAACATCTACTCCAAACATGTGCTTATGGTTTACTTTTCCTTGCAAAAAGTGTGGATTGTTCCATGCCAAAAGACATGGAACAGGAACAGGGGAGAGTCATTTCAGTGGGTGAGTGCCAGGAGCTGTACCTCTGCTTGTCATATTGAGCTCTATTTCTATAAAAATGTAGTAAATTAATGCTAAAATAGATTGCTAAATATTGTTTTGTCGCAAAACACATTCAATTCATGAATTTACTTCTTATCTATGTGGCCGCGTTTCCGATTGTTTATTCCACTGATACTGATATCCATTGAGGAATGGACACGGGAAACAACTAACGAATATACAATAGATCCGTCATTTGGTTTTGTCTATTTGTCCATTACAAGTATAAAGAATAAGAACAATGACAATGAATCAAATTGGCAGACGGTGCTTTTCAGTTAAAGAAAATTAAAAACAAAACAGAGCAAAGATGAAGAAGATGTCCAGCCAGCAGTGGAAGGATATGCCCACCAACATAAACCACTATGTCAACAACACATAAAATAGCCAAAATTGTGGGGAATTAAACCCTCCACAATGGGTGGCTGAGGATGGTTAAAAGGAGGACGGCATCATTCTCTCCTTTGAGACCTGCTCCCAGTTTCCAGCTGTGGTGAACAAGTGTGGGATGTGTGGTATTTCACGTAAAAACAGAAATCTCAGCGGTAGGAAATTGACTGGGTGCAGTGAGAGTGTATAATTTCATAGTTCACTGAAATTGAGTCAAAAAGGGACAAAAATTCCATGACAGATCGAAAATAGGGGGCACTCACAGATGCACAAAAACCAGTCCTCCCCTGCCAGGTGGTTCTGCTCACTCCGAGCTTTAAAAAGGCAATCCTCATCTTTTATACATGCAGTTTGTATTATAGCAGCAGTTGTCAGGCTTGTTTTGGCTGCAGATTGTCCCTGAACCCAGGATTTAACGCTGGCACTCCCGTCACGTGAGAATCCATTTTGGGTTTGTCAGAGACATGAGCAGTGCGACGTTACACTGCCGTTTAAAAGATGGAATTAAATCGGAGGAGAGAACTGTGCTATAGTTGTAAACAAGGACGAAGGAATCACTTGTAATCTCAGCTGTGTTTGTAGATGTCCAAGCGATCTGCCTTTTGTTGCCTCATCTCCAAACACGCTTGGATTTATTTAAATTCCGTGTTTTTCTTTTTAGATTTTCGCTTTTGCCTCTTGCAATGAGTCCCACTCGGTCAGAGGTCAAGGGACAAATGGGTGCTGCGAAACTTCCCAGTTTGATAAAAATACTGCACAAAGCAAAATATGCCTCTAAAAGGATGAACTTCAAGCAGTTAAAAACAATTTGAATGTTGATGACATGACTCATCACCATTTTGTCCTCATCACTCCCTGCTCGTCTCTGGTTTTCAGTGCAGGCTGTTGCGCTTGTTGCCATGCGGACTGAGTGGAATGAGACAGAGAGGAAGCTCACAGGCCAGTGAGAGACAAAGCAGGAGCAGAAGACAAAAGGAGAGGGGGTTCGTCTGACATTGATCATAGTTGTTGAATGATGACGCAGCAGTCTATTGTCTCAACTGATCTTCCTCAATTTTCTCTCTCAAGCCGTCCATCCACCTTCATGGACACTTACCCTCTTCTGCCTGCTTTCCAAACAGTTTTCGGCTTTCTTTTTTTGGGGGGGGGGGGGGTTTGGCAGAAAATTTAATGTAAACTTTATATTACTCTATGCAAGGTGTGTCATAGCCAATATCTGAGCCTGATACTTAGAATTCCAGAGATTTAATAAATCAGCAGCACTTGTTACCCCACTGAAATTGACACACATGCTTCAAATTAGAAAAAAAACAAGATTAAATTACAATAAAGAATTTGCTCAATCAAAACAAAATACTTCTTATCTACTTTTCATTATAAAAAAATTCCTTGAAAATGAAAATTCCAGCTGAAGACTAATTTCACAGAGGAGGCCGGTAACAAACAGCACAAGCACAGAGGCAAATACAAACACATACAAACACACACATATGTACAGTAAATACTGGCACAACTCTACAACAAATGATTGATTTTCAATTGATGAATTAATAATATCACCCGAGAAGAGAAAGATGCACACTATAATGAAAGCACTGGCTATTGAAACATAACTGATATCCAAATATGACAGGCTGAAAAATAATACATATAATTATGGTGCAAAGTATGCTGTGCAAACCTAAAGGAATTTGATGGATCAAATAAAAAAACTTAAGAAAATGAAAGCAAATGAGAAATGTGTGTGTGTGTGTGTGTGTGTGTGTGTGGGTGTGTGTGTGGGTGTGTGTGTGTGGGTGGGTGTGTGGGTGTGTGTGTGTGTGTGTGTGGGTGTGTGTGTGTGTGTGTGTGTGGGTGTGTGTGTGTGTGTGGGTGTTTGTGCGCGGCCGTGCGTGTACGTGTATCTGGTGTGTTTTGTGTGTGTGTGTGTGTGTGCGTGTGTGTGTGTGCAATAGGCTGAATAACTCTTAACTTGTCTGAAAAGGCAACTGTTGAAAAAAGATACTGCTGATGTCTGTGAAGCCAACCCACACATAGGCACACTCAAAATATAAATAAATATATAATACACATTTAACAAAACTTGTGTTTTCAATGTGCTGCATGTTAAGATGTGTAATATGAAAAATTTAGTTAACAGTACCGTGGGATAATAACAGAGTTATTACATTCTAATATTTCAACTTATGACAGCCTCTGAGCATGTGTCTTAATACTTATCTTCTTAAACCGTACTCTAGACATCCAGGTATAGTCATATAATAACACTTATATATGTTTATATTAAATGTGTGTCGCTGTATATATAGATGCTGACTGTGTTTGATTATTGACTACATGTGCAATCAATTGAATATAAATCAAATGTGATTTATCATTGAGGAGCCAGAGTTAAACGCATGCAGTGAAATACTAATACTATTGCATTGTATTATACAAATGATATGCAACTGTATCAGTTTCTTCTTTAATGCATCCTATGCAGGACCCTTCACAGAATTTTATGACAAATTTAAAAGAAAATAAAACAGGCACAATTCATGCCACAGCATTGATATACATTATACTGTGTTTGCCCCACAACCCTAAGCACAAGATAAGCAGTATAGATCATGAATTAATGAATTACTTAATAAATCGATGAACGAAGTATGTTAAGAAGCAGAAAACACATTATTTCCTTCTAATATATAGTGAAGTGAAATGGAAAGCAACCTGTTGAAAATCATACTTGAATACACTAATCTAGATAATCTACTAAGATACTTTTAATCACTTTGTACATGAAGTTCCTGAATATTTACACGCATCTGAGAATTTTTTTCATAAAGCATCTAATCAGTTTGTGAAATTGTAAAGATATTATAGTCCTCATATCCCAGCTATGATGTTTGTATTGTACAAAATGAAGTTTTCATTTCCCCTGCAAAACAAAACTAGTGTCTTCATTTGAGGACATTAAGATCTTCTGAGTGTGAGTGACAGTTCTTTCTGCTGGCATACACTCTACACAGGTGGTGTGTTATTATGGTTGAAGTGATTTATGACTGTGTCGCTTTATGCTTTGGCCTGCGTTCAGTCTGGCTGGAAGTGCTCGTGTGAGTGTGCCCTCCTCTCCTCAGCCACTTCACATTAAACACTTTCTGAAGAAATGGAAATCATCCATCAGACACATTTCCGACTGTCTAATGGATAAAATGCGGCATGTATTTATATTTCCTCACATTTTATTTAGCTGTGGTAGCAATGCAAAGAAACTGCAAGTCACTGGACTGCAAAAGTAACATTTTCAATGCTCACAAATTAAAAAAAAAAAAAAAAAAGAGGCATGGATGCATGGCGATGCAATTTAGTCTGCATCACTTCCTGACGAAATATCACACAAAGAATATGCCACTGGCCACAGCATAATGACAATGACATTTAATAAACCGAAAAGAAGCAGGAAATTGTTAAGACATTCTACAAGGATACTTGTTGAGGACAAGAATAGCATTGAACTTCAAAAGCATCCTAATCAATTATTTGATTTAATATTCAACCAGAAGTGACTGATGAATTACACACTCATTATTCTCTGCTTGGTGTGGGCGTGTGGAGGGTGAAGGTTGTGGTGTCGTCAGTGAAGACCACAACAACCCAGGCACGCATAAAACCTTTGCAGATTTATTCAAATGAAACATCAAGTTTGCTTGCTGTGTCTGTTTTGCCAACTGGACACCAATATTATTGTTGACATCAGGGCAGGGGATGCCAACTACTAACCATTTGGTTTAAATACTGATGACATCTGATACAGACTTCTGCGTTATTCTCATGTGTGGCTGTTAACTAACCAAAGCCCAGTGTCTCCCAAATGTCCACTGTTAACACCACACGATGTGTCTTTTTATCTTTTGACGTCTATATTTTGTTAATATTGGGTTCAGTGTTGAATATGAATGCCTGCCTGATTTTCATTTTCATGGAGAATTTAACATCTGTCCAACAGCCTTTTAACATTAAATAGATGTCCACACAAAAATTTAGAGCATGTCCTGGGATATTGTCTGGTTCAGGATTTGTGTCCTTTTATACTTTGTGTAAAAGTATAAAAGTTATAATTTATCATGCCAGAACCAAGACTGCAGTCCTGGAACTCCTACCTCTGGTTCAACAGCCTCTCACTATAGTTAGCAAGGGAAGCAGATGCTTCACTGCTAGTTAGCTCAGCCAAGGAGGTTTTGTTTTCCATTACATTTATTCGTGTCAGTCTTTAAATGGGATTAAGTGAAAACGACTGAGCTGAAAGTCATGGAAGGATAGCACATTTAATTTTGGAGCATATCCAAATTATAATTTCTTTCTTAGTTTTGTCACTTAGTTTAATGTTTCAGAAAAAAAGGAAGCTTTTGAAAATCATCACATCTTGTAGCTTTGGACTCTTTCCATATTAATACGATGGAATAACTTGTGAATTTGTATGTAATAGTACTCCCTGACTACTATTTTACGGCATCTCTGTATGTTTTCACCTTGTGAGGTCTTGCAGGGTGTGTGTGTGTGTATGTGTTTTCCACACATTCTTTGTCTTTGGACAGAAGCAGACTCAGGAAACTTAAAAATGTGTCTGGTCCAAATGAAAAAGAAGGCTTTGTTTGAAGATGAGATTGAATAAATAGATCCCTCATAAAAAATGATTAGAAATAGAGTATTGCTTCCTTTTTATTCTCTCTATGTTTATGAATTCACAATCAAGAATGCAAAATTATACAATTCCTCATGACTTAAAAAAAAAATGTTACACCATATTTTACCGGCTATTATTCTAGTTTCATGTTCCTCCTCAGCTTTCCTTATATTCAGCTGGAGCTAGATTTTTAAAGAATAAAAGAGCACACAAATTTCTTTTATGCTGTATGATAACTAAGTAACGCCAGTAAAGTATTTTGGCCAGAAAGTGATATGATTGGGGTGGTGTGGCGCAGGAGGTAGAGTCCTTGGAACTGAACATTCCTGGTTCAATTCCTGGCTCATTCTAGTGTTTGCAAGTGTTATTGAGCAAGACGCAGAACCCCTAATTGTTTCCTACTGCTGGGTTAATTGCAGAGAATGAATTTCCTCCATGGGGATTAATAAAGGATGAATAATTGTCAGTCGGAGAATGTACAGGCTAAAAAGATAAAAATAAATAGACAGACAAGTCATGTTACATAGTCTGCAGTTATATCCATAGTGCAGATGGCATGAAGGGTGATATGAGTATGACTGAGTTAAAGTGCAGCTTAGTGCAAAGTATTTTCTCTGTGGGGGTCTGAGGATGTTGTGGTCGTCAGCAAGGGGGCATTGTATTAGTGTGTGGCTGAAAAGGTATGGGTCCAGGTGTGAGTGCTCTGCTCAGGGATGGGGTATGGTAGCTTATAAGGGGGGCAGGGTTTGGGGGAGAGATTGCTTTTACAGCTCTTTGGTAGAAGCTGTTTTTCAGCCGAGATGTGTGGGTATTGATTGTCCTGTGCCGCTTTCCCGATGGGAGCAGCACAAACAGGCTGTTGCCCAGGTGGGAGGGATCCGTTGCAATGTTCTTTGCCTTCTTCATCCGGGCATCGTAGATAGAGCCCAGATTTGGGAGAAGGCAGCGCACAATGCCCTGTACTGTTCTCACCACTAAGGCCAGCTCCTTTCCGTCTTGTGCCTTGCAGCCACCGAACCACACTGCAGCATTGAAACAGAGGATGCTTTCTATTGTCAATCTGTTGAAGTTGATGAGTAGCTGAGAGGACTGTCCAGCTCGCTTTAGCTTCCTGAGGAAAAAGATTTGTTGCTGGGCTTTCTTTGCCTGGTGTGAGGTGGAAGCGGCCCGGGTCAAGTCAGATGAGATGCGGATGCCCAGAAACCTGAAGCTGTCAACGCTCTCCACAGTATCCCCGTTCATGTGGAGAGGAGTGTGTGCCATTCTCCTGGATCTTTAGTAATCCACAACCATCTTTCTGGTCTTGCTTGTGTTTAGGATGAGGTTGTTATTTGAGCACCACTGAGTTAGGTGTCGTATCTCTTCTCTGTAGTGGGTCTCACCGTTATCTGATATGAGACCCACCATGGTGGTGTAATCTGCAAAATTGATGGTGTTGTTTGTGGGGTGAATAGCAAGACAGCTGTGTGTGAAGAGGGTGAAGAGGACCAAGCTGAGTATGCAGCCCTGCGGCGTGCCAGTGTTCAGAATCCGAAGGAAAGAAGTGGAGTTCCCCAAGCTCACCACCTGAGGTTGGTGAGGAAGCCGTAGATTTACAAACACAGCGAGGCAGGCAGATCTAGGTTGCTGGGCTTCAGGGCCAACTTGTCTGGGACGACAGTGTTGAAGGTCGAGCTGAAGTCCATGAACAGCATCCTGATGTGGGTGTTGGGGCGTTGTAGGTGGGACAGGGTCGATGTGAAGTGCTAGCGAGACAGCATCTTCTGTGGAGGGGCTCTCCCTGTTGGCAAACTGCAGGGTGTCCAGCCCAGCAGGGATAACATCCTTGATGTGTCTGAGGAGGATCCTCTCAAAGCACCTCATGATTACGGCTATAAGGGTGACAGAATGTATGGATTCTAATAACAGGGGACTGTAGGATGAGAGTTGTTTGTGTATTTGATGGCTGAGTTCCTGACCCCACATTCTTGCCAAAATATCATGGATAAAACTTGTGGCACATAATGGGGCTGCTGCTTGATGCCGCTACCAAACTTCTCACTGCATAAGGCCGTTGAACAAAGTGTGTGTTTGCCAACCTCTGCACTTCTTTTAAGTTTATGCTATTGGGCTGCTGCTTTTGGTGCGTTTTAATTGCAACTGAAAAATTAGTGTAAGGACTGCATTCATCCAAGTAAAAAGTTATGTGTTAGAGCCAGTGGGCTGGGGGCTCGGCTTGCCTGTGACTGTTTGCTTTTCCAGCTGTTTCCTACACTCACCCTGTGAGTGGGAGAGAGAGAGAGAGAGCGTGTGTGTGTGTGTATGTGTGCATGTGTGTGTGCGTGTGTGTGAGTGTGCGTCGGTTTGGAGGCGGACAGGGTTTTGAGATGGAGATATTTAGAGTTCTGGGATGGAAGACAGCAAGGAAGAGAAATTTTAAGTGACAGACCCTCCCATTTTGTTAATACTGATGTGTATTTGTACAACTGAAACACTTACTGTATATGCTTGTTCTGCTTCAACCCCCCTCGTTCTCTTTCTTGTACACATACACACGCACACCCACACGTGCACATACATACACATACCATCAGAGGCGTGTAGTTCTATGTGCGCATGCTCCCACATAATCCCGCCCATATGCCTGGCTGCCCCTCATATAGACTGATCCGCCTCTCAGACACAAAGCCACAAGGGATGGCCTAGATTCCAGCACATGCACACACAGGCAGGCTGCATGGAAAAATCATGCAGGGAAAACACATGTGGATATGGAGGCACTATATGCATGTCTACTCGCTTCTTCATTCAGTCAATAAACACCAATGTATGTTCTACCTGATAAGAAGGACATATATTTCAATGTTTCACATTTATATTTTGAAATTTGCTGGACAGTATTACAAGATTAGCTGCACAATCGTTGCAGTCGTGTAATTAGCCTTGAGGAAGTTAACATTGGAACCAGAGAACTCTGGCAGCATTCCGATGATGGAAGGAGGAAGAAGAAAATAAAAGGAAAGGAAAGAAAGAAAAACAAATAAACAAAAGAAAAGAAACTGCAACAAAAGAAGAGGAGAGAAAAAGAACAGATGAAAGAAAGGAATGAAAAGACAGGATAAGGATAGAAAAGAAAAACAAAAGAAAGAACACTGGCTCTTCTTAACGGCAGGACAGATTTGTCCCCACATTCTCTTCATTTCATTCAGAGCAGCAAAGCATGACAGCAGCTCGATATTTCTGCCTTGAACAGGCTGTACTCTCTCCCACACATGATTTACTCTGATCGCTGTACAGCCATTTTGCCATCGTTTTAAATTTACCAAGAATACAGTACTTGTCTAAGTGATTTCTGCTGTCATGATACAATCAAGACGCATAGAAAGTGTTCTTCAAATCCAGTCCTCAGATTAAATATAAAAAGGGCAATTATTTGATCAGTCAAAGTAAAAAGCAGCTTGGAATAAGAGTTCTGGAACTGAAGGAGATGAAGAATCGCTTCCTCTGTTGTTGTTATACTTAACAAAAATCTTGTGGTTTTCAATAGCACAGAAAATATGCTGTTACGCAGTAATCAACATTTTGTTGTGGTCGTGAAATACTTAAAAAGAACGACAGTTAGCTCCAGAGACTATCAGTCTGTATCCAGCTGAAACACATGCTGATGGCCGTGGAAGTGGCCCTCCACTTACTTGAATAGCCGTGTAAGTGTGCCTTAAGACAATACAGAAGCCCAGTTACAGAAAACAGCCACTCAGAGTGTATTGAAAATCATTTTCTCTGTCATTAGCATTTTGGTCTATTTTAGTCTATTTAGTCTTTAGTTACAAAGTTATAAATGTCTTAACAAGGAGAAATTGACAGGATTATTTCTAAATGCACTTCATTCTTGCTCATTGTTATCTCTGTTGCTTTATTGCAAAGTCCAAAGGGTATCAAAATAAATAAACAAACACTACATTACATTACATTTAAAAAAAAAAAAAAACTCAACCCAAAGTGACTTCAGTATTTTAATTTTACCTTGTCAACATGTTCCCAATTTTATTGTGCGTTTGAAAATGTGTAGAAAATTATTGGAAGATATCTGTATATTGCTTTCATAACTAAGCTCCAAATATAATAAATTATAAGTACATTAAATCATTTAGATGTATCTAAAATGTCAAAACAGACTATATAAATTACCCAAGGAATATTGAAGGAAAGAAGAGCTCAGGAATATTTATGTCGTTCATGTCATCTCCTAAGATACTTTGAGATGAAAATTTGTGAAACTTGATATACTGTTCACAACCTGACACGGATTGCTGTTTGGTAAAAATCAAGGATTTGTTTATCTATTAAAAGAGTAACTATGCTGTCAAATCGCTTCATTCACTTAAAGATTAATTAGATAAACATCAAAATCATGTGGAAGTAAAAACCATGAACATATTTACCATTGGTTACCCAAACAGGAAACCTCTACCATCACACGAAACTGTGTGAAAAGTGTCATCATATCATATCATATCATATCCTATCATATCATATCATATCATATCATATCATATCATATCATATCATATCATATCATATCATATCATGTCATATCATATCATATCATATCATATCATATCATATCATATCATATCATATCATATCATATCATATCATATATCATATCATATCATATCATATCATATCATATCATATCATATATGCATTCATATACTACAACACAAACTACTCTTACATGCTTTTGTATATGATAAACATGCAAAAAATGTGACTTTTTCTGGTAAATTAATTTTTTCAAACTCAGGGCCTTTTACCAGTGTATTTTCATGTTGCCTTTCTTTTCCCTCTTTTCCTATGTATGTAAAAGTAAATTTGACTTTGTCCACCTTTGGGTATTAAGGAATTGCATTTTACTTCCATCAACTCGTTCTACCAAGAAGGTTTGGCTAGTATAATGCCATAAAATTGTTTCTGACTGATTACGTGTACTGATTTCACTTGTATTAGCAAATACAAGATATGGAAAATGAGTTTCGATCCATGCAGAACAAAAATGTCAAAAAAAAAAGCTGCCAGTAAACGTCATATTGCCTTTTTCCATTTCTCTTAAAATGGCTAATGCTGCTCTCTGTCATATATTATTAGCTCCGGACTGAAATGTACAACAGATTCCCGTGACTGATATGTATCTTTTTTTCTGAAAGATTACGGGCTAAATCATTAAAGTTTGGCCTTCATCTAGGCTTATTTACCCTTGATAGAAAAAAGCACTGTACAAATTCTACTGATCCAGGCGGGTGAAGGCCCCGACCAGCTAAAGAAAATGTCATGGGATGGACATTAGAAACGAACTTGTTCTTATTACAGGGTTGACGAAGCCTGAAAATGTTACACCCTGGGAAAGACATAGTCTTATGGTCAAATGGACCCCCAGAATTTTTCCAGGGACAGAAAAATGAACTCGGATTTGTATATCACTTGACTGAGAGGACATATTTTCACTCACATCTTATGTGCTTGGTATGTGTACACTATCAGTTACCAGCAGTTTCCAGGACACAGAGATCTGTGAGAGGATGCTCGAACTTTCATATATTATGTATAGGTGAATCATAAATAATTGACTTGAGAAATGTGGGGGTTATAAAAATGCACGGCTGCCACTCCGAATTTTCGTCTGGCTATGACAATTGTGCATGCAATGTGCAAAAATCGATCAAAAATCTGCGCATTTGATTGACTCTGATGTATCCATTTGACACAAACGGACTTCACTCGTTCCGAAAATACAGGATTTATTCTGTTGTTTATCGTTATTGTTTATGTTTTTGTATTATTATTTCAAACGAAATTGTTTACTACCGAGCTGTCTTTGACGTCACGACACACCCCTATATGGCAGGGAGACCGCTTGAGACTCGAGATAAGATTGACAAGCACTTCGGCCAATGAGAGCAGACACTACTCGGGAGTGAAGCGCTGTGATTGGACGCCGGCAGGATTAACTATATGTATAGATATGTCTGACTGCTAAACCTGGGGGGCGGGGCAATGGAGAAGCGCTGTCCATCTTATGTTGATACAGATCTAAAAACTGGACTAACACGTCGCTTTTCGCATGGACAAATGTAAGTTATTTCAACACTCTTCCGATCCTTTCTAGCGCCCCGTGCCGCGAAATGTGTTTCAACTCCCGAACACCATTGTAGTTTAGCTCTTTCTCGTTTCGCCGAGAAGTGCTCTCAGGCCGAGTGGCACACACGCTTTTCAGGCCAATAAAGTGTGCTGCTGGGGAAGGTAGCCTTAGCTGTTGTCGGCTGCAATATTTGGACATGCCGCTGACATAAACAATCTACGCAGTCAGCCGACATGTAATGTCATTGTGGAGAAAGCATTTCGCAGCCGCTCCGCCTGTGTACGAACACAGTAATGCCACGGTGTGTGCGTCATATTGCAATAGGTGTTTCGCCTTGCGTTATTGCTAGCCAGTGTCAGAGCCCCGTCACCCTTCGTCCTCTCCGTAAGCGGATGGAGGGGACTCGCAAACTCTCTACGAATAAAAGTGCGAATTAAATCACGGCCAGGGCGCTGGGGAAATGCACCATCCGAGTAACACCTTCCCACCGATTTTTTAGAACTGATCGGGGACACTCCACCCCCCCTAACCCGCACTTAGTTCTTCATCCTCCCCGGCATCCCAGCCCTATGTCATCTGTAGTATTTATTTTACCTGAGAAGCAGCAAACATTTCGATAAACTGGATAAAAGATTAAAAAAAACTTGCTTATGTTCCAGGGGAGGTGTGGACAGCGTTGCCGAATGTCCTCAAAGACCTCCACTGTTTTGCCAAGTGGTTCTTTTTGTTAATGGGGTTTTATTTCTCCCCGAGTAAGACAACTACAGAATAGTAGTAGTTATTGGAAAAAAACCTTTGGCGCATGAGTGTGTGTCCGTGCATGAAATAACTGGACGACATCAGGATCACACACACACACACACACACACACACACACACACACACACACACACACACACACACACACACACACACACACACACTGACCGTTAGATAGCCCTGCCTGATTCACTCGCTCTTTATTCTCTTAACAGTTTTTTATACCGGGGAAAAGTTTTTCAGCGTGGGGAAATTGTTACCAAGCTTTCGACTCGACTTGTCCGGGAAATTTGTCGACCTGACTCCGAGACTTGGACCCCTCCTGCCCTCCTCAGCTACTACTCCAAGTGAAGGTTGATATGCCACATCAGGTAAGAGACACTTCTAACACGCCGTGTTACGTGATCGTTAGCATTTATTGTTAGAAGCTAGCTGCTGATGGGCAAGAAAGGAAAAAAGAAAATCATGTCTCTTTGTTTCCATGACATGGGGTATTTACGCACGGCGAAGCCATATGGTATTTCACATAGCGGATTCATTTCGCGTTTCAGCACAATTTGCCGCACACAAGCCGTGTCCAGATAGTGTTTTGTGTGTGGTGTTATTGTTTTAGGCGGGTGCTTCCCTCCACATTCCACATGTGTATGCTTGCCTGCCTGCTGCAGGGCCAGTGCGCAAATCCCTGCAAATTCACAAACGCCAATAGAGCAACACGCCGAAACGGAGACGATTGTGTTGCGTTGAATTAGCGCGCGTTCACGACTGGATATGAACAAGTGACAAGCGGCTGGATGTTGTTATGTGGTTGCACAGAAGTGTGGAGGTGTTGCTCTTCCTTCCTGGAGGTTGTCAGTGGAAGGGGCTGCTCTACTGCAGGCGGGGATAGACAAAGGGACAGATTAGCAAGGAGATGAGTGGAGCTGAATGGAGCAGGACTGACGTCAATATGAGATGTTGCCTATTGTGTTTTTGGACTTACTTGAAAGTGTTTGGAGAAGTTTGTAAATCCTGACTTCAGAATAGATCTTACATGCTCATTATCACGGAATCCCATCTAGAGTGAGGAAACTGCATTTTAACCTTTTCTCTTGTCCGTTCACTAGACTTTCAACTTTCAGTTTCTCTTACTGTTGCCAACACAGGCGAGTTATCATTATTAGCATTATTAGTGTCATTATTACCCGGTTGGAAAAATAGCATTTCAGTCCATACTAAGTGTGTATGTAGTTTGGAGTTGTTTCCATAAAATCCTTTTGAAATGTTGTTCATGTTGCCTTTAACACAATTGATCTGGGGATAGTTGGCCGATCTCAAGATTCTTTGCTTTTCTTCTGCAAATTTAAAGGTTATCTGAATATAACCACTTTTGATATGTGAACGACTTTTTGCTGCATGAAGAAGCGATAGAAAACACTGACTGAGTAATACTTTTAAAATACACAAATTTCCATGATCTCGCTGTGGATTGGCGACCAGTCCAGGGTGTACCCTGCCTCTCGCCCGATGACAGTTTGGATGGGCTCCAGCATCCCCCGCAACCCTGAGTGCAGGATAAGCGGCAGAAGATGGATGGATGGATGAACTTATTGTTTTCTTCCAGATGGGAATCATTGTCAAGTTGTTTTTCGAATTTCTTTATTTTGTGCCGACAATTATTTTGCTGATTTAGAACATGTTATTGTTAATATGCGAAACAGGTTTTTCCAGTACATTTGTTGAATACTCTAAAACTACTATTTGGCCATGTCTTGAATTAATTAAAATGTGTTGTGCGCTTTGGATCATCAGAATACAACCCACACTGTTGAATCAGTATTTGCAATATAATGACTACAATTACTACTAGCTTCCTTTTAAAATCAAAAGATTATGTAGAAATGATCAAGAAATTAGTCTGGACATTACCATAATGTTCCTTAATGTTAGCCTAAAAAGGGAAATAATTACATTAAAATGTTGAGTGAAATATCTGAAGTTACTGACAAAACATATAAAAATGTTTAATAACTGACACCATATATTATAGCCTCAGATCACTTGTGCAGTGTCCAGTGCCTGCTTGTGCATGTGCAATTAAATAAAAGGGGAATTTGATAGCTTATTCTGCTGGACAAACCAAATTATTTTTGTTGTGTATGTGACATATTATTTTTATACCTTGGGGAAATTATGATACTAATTCCCCGGAAGGGTCTGACTTTTGCAATATCGATGAGTCAAATGTCAAACTTTGACTTTTCATTCACATGTTATAAATGTTACCGCTGTAATTACCTGAGCAGTCCCCTTGTCTGTTTTGTCATGTTGTATCTGCTGTATAATGAATAACACTGGAGCAATGAGAAATTTGAGATCAGAAACTTAATATTTTATTCTTTACAGGGCATGTTTTGTTTTGAAAATCTGAATTTAAACAGTACTTTGGGCTCACTGTTTTGCCTTTATCCTAATGCTGTAAATGAAGACCTCATACTGCAGCCACTGAATGTTTGGCCCGCACTTGCACTGTTGCCATATCTTACATGACATATAGACTGAAGTCAGTCAGGAATGACATTACATTGTTCAAAGCACTTTGTCACAGTTCATGAAATCCTGCAAAGCTGAATGTTCAGAGGTTATGTCATGAAAAGAAAATCTCAGCTTGTCACTTTCTTGTGTCGATTCCTTCATCTGAAGGCTCCCCCCACCCACCCATTACCTCCGTGGGATACAAAGGGCCCTTTTCCATAATGAGGTGCTTAGTAGAGCACATTATGCTCAGGAGGTTTGTACTCTGCTGTGTTATAGGGAGGTTGTAAAATGATAACAGAGGCTTGGGGGCCTCTAGGTTAAGTGTACTTTTTTCAAATGTAAGCTAATTCCCAGCAATATGGAGTGCACGTGTGCATATATATTCGCACACACAAATACCTACAGGTCGACAAAGACACATGTTGCTGCTATTTGCTACTTTGTTCAGTTCATGGAGTTTAAAGTCAGATCTGCTTCTTATTTGTGCTGTGACATTTCATGACGATAGAAATACAGAATTTTAAACTGTTACGGCTGTCTCGCTTGTATTGTAAATAGGAATGTGATGATACTGTATGTCAGTACCGTCCTACGTTCAGTTTGTTAACTGCCAGGTTTGTCAGCACATTTACGTATGGGAGAAGTCAATGTTTGTCTGTTCATTGGAAAGCAGGTTAAGTATTTTACGAAGATAACTGTCTTGTTCAAAAATAGCAAGATAATTGCTGAAGAAATTTCAAGAAATAGTTGTTTTCATAGTTGCGTACTTTTGCCTGTGATATTCAAATTAGAATTTATTTTAAAGAGGAACAAATGGCCAAAATCAAGATGTTCTGCACAAAATTTTTGGAAGGTGTGCAAGGAGGAACCTTTATCATGAAATTAAGAAGTGTTATGTTAAGTTACCTGGGGATAGTTTTAAATGTGGATGGGGTTGACAAATTGACAGACCATTACAATTGGTGATGTGAGTTGATTGTCTCAGTACACATAAGTTAGATATGTAATCTGGCTAGATACAGCATTGTGAGTCCTATTCTGATGGCCCAAAATACACTGTATATTTTCATTTATTAATAGCATAGCCAAATCAGGTTTTGCAATTTTGAAATAAATTACCTTTGTGCCAGTCATACTATTCAGCTGGGCTTCCCTGTTAACTGAAGAAGTAGTCACAAGCTGTTATGGCTCTCATTTGACTGGTTGGCCAGAAATATAGGTGTCTAGGTGCAGTTAAACATCTTGAAGTTACCAAGTGCTTCATATAGATACATAATATAATCAGCTTGAGTAATGGATTGAAGATACCCCTTTCCTACAACTTAAGCCTGGACATAAACTATTTGTGCCCTCGGGGCTATTGTATTCATCTTTGGAAAGCAATTTCCATACTTAACAGCGCAAATGCTTTGCACCCTCCAAATAACATCGCTATACAAGCACCATAAGTGCAATTGGCTCAGTTTAAAATTAGCTGTTCATGAGCTTTTCTCCAGGATTTCCCCAGACACACCTCATTTTCAGACAAACTAACCCAAGTGCTTAGGGGATGCAGTGTAATGATAACTGAAGGGTGAAAAATGGAAATACCACTTGTTTTTGTTTTAAAGGCTGGTATGTCAGACAAGTTGTACAGCTGTCTTATGTACTGTAGATGGTCCCTCCAGTCACAACCCATGAAGAAGACTTATGTATTGCATTTCCCCCAATTGCCCCTTGGGGACAAATAAAGTTTTTTTCAGATTGCTTTGTTTTACATAACACTTGTGCCCCAGCTATTGTGTTCTTGACGTTTTTCCTCTGCCACGTCTGAGCAATGACTACCCTCATGGCCAAAAACCTCTTGTGTTCTTCATTATAATTGCCAAATTTTCATTCTGATTGAAGAAAATAGATCTGCCTACTCACAATGAATAAATAGATAAAAATGCAGGGATAGAAGCTTATAATAAAACATTCATTTGATAGCTTTTGATCTGGCACTACGTTGTTTTCTGTTTTCTTTTTTAAAGTATATTTACTTTTTCACTTTTTTAAAATGAAATGTTGCCTAAACAGCAATTAATTTATTGATATTATAAATGTTAGTTTTAGTCTGAGGCTCAGTGTCGTTTCGGTCTGGTTTAGTCTCCATCTAAGGTTGCAAGTGCTGATTCCTGTGCTGCTGTAAAGCTCTGTAAACCTCTACTATTATTCAAAAAAGGTTTGTGGCTTGTTGTCTGTTCCCTTGATTTTCTTTTTTTCCCCTTCTCCTATTAAACATAGTGTTCCAGCTTTGAGCAGTGCCTTTAATTACAAACAAAACACATAAGTCCCTGTGTGGTAGAGGGTATTTTTCCCCCTTGGATATCTGGTAAATCCAGATGCATGTGGATTCTCCACAAAAATTGTGCTTGAAGACAGAAAATGCATGCATGTAATTTTTAGAGGATTTCTATACCAGTGCATGACCATGACTTGTTCTCTTTTGCAAGTCTTAATGAAATTATAAGCATATGCACAAGCTCAATTCTCACTCTCTGTCAATAATTTTTCAAAAAAAAAAATTGTTTTCAAACCACAAATTTTCAGATAATAGGAAATTGAAATTTTCAATGGCGGGAAATTTGTATTTAGTGGTCTGATTTCTGGAATCACAGACTAAAACTCAATGGAAAGAGTAATGCAGGGGACAGGCCGTTGTAGCAAACGATGCTTGTTAGTTTAAAGAAAAAGGTAAGAGGCAAACCACACACCTAATTAGCTATTTAAAGTAATTACAATTAACAATAGAATAATAATAATTAGAAGGGTCCTGATGAAGTGTTTTCGCTGAATAGTTTTGTTCACACAAAATGTCGACGATAACTTGGTGATAGAAGTAAAAAACAGATGACAGTCTGCCATGTGACGCTCACAAATGTGCAACAGATTATTCATTTTTTATTACACCTTTATTCCTGCAGCCATGGCTTCCATCTGTGGCCTCCATCCGCAATGTGAATTTGCTAAACAGGGGCTAATGGATTCCTTATGAAGGGTAATTATGTAGCAACAACATAAATGTAGTAGAGGCTCTGGTGTTGCGGCTGGTGTGACTAGGACTTGGCAAGATAAACGTAAATAGTGGCTCACCTAACAGTTTTAGGTCTCAGGCTACCGTACGTGCAGCGCTTATAGAATCTAAGTCTTCAACATGTGAATGACTCCTTGTGGTTAACAATGCCATAAGCCATTAGAGATCGCATGCAATGTTTTGTGGTCTTGGCTAGCTTAACATAACTGCTCGGGTGAGGGGTCCAGTTCTCATGAGGCCAAGAATGCATTCACTATTGTAAATGAAGGCTCTTTGGTGTCCTCATCAAGGCACAGTGCTGTGCTGTTAGCCATGTTGTTTTCAGTTCAAGAGTTTCAACCACACAACCAGACGTGTGTGTGTGTGTGTGTGTGTGTGTGTGTGTGTGTGTTTGTGTGTGTGTGTGTACTCATAGTTAATCTCTATCTGTGTTTTTTATATGTATATTGTATATTATCTTTTTTTTTTTTACACAAGACTGTCAAACATGGATCATTGTTCTTTTAAAATGGCAATTTGTCAAACAACCAAGAAATGCCAAAAATCAGTTTGAAACTATTTGAATATTTGTGGACATTTACCTTACTGAGGCTCCCTTTCTAAGTGCCGTGTCCAGTTACTTAGATTTTTATCTTTTGCAGCAAAATTGACCTGAAAATATGCCATAAACCCAGAAAAAAATGTGTATTGTCTAGAAGGTAATGACCTCAATTCATAGAACAAAAAATATCCCAAAAAATATCTTAATTTTACATTCAACAGGTTAGATATTTGCGCTATGTCAGATTATTTTTTTACTCAAGTCCAAGAGAATTTACATTATACCTCATTTGGCTGGTGAGAAATAGGTTAAAGTTGCACATTTCACAACAGTTAAGCAGTTGTTTTTCTGTGCTTCTCACAATAAAAATGTACATCTTGATTCATATTTAAAAAGAGAACATCTTAGTATAATGCCATTCCTTTTTTTTCTCCATGACCCAGGCCCATATTTAATATATTAAAGGCCCGCAGATTGTGAAATAAATAAATTGATCGCTTTATTATATCCGTACACTGTTACTTTATGAGTTTCCTTTGCGGAATGGTCGTACTCTCCCTTAGGGTGAGAAGTTTGGTTATCCCGGAGGAGCTTAGAGTAGAGCCACTGCTCCTCTGCATAAAGAGGAGTCAAATGAGGTGGCTCGGGCATCTGGTCAGGATGCCTCCTGAACGCCTCCTGGGGGAAGTATTCCGGGCATGTCCATCTGGGAGGAGACCACTGGGAAGACCCAGGACACGCTGGTGAGACTTTGTCTCCAGGCTGACCTGGGAACACCTTGAGGTCCCTCAAGAGGAGTTGGACCATGTGGCGAGGGATAGAGAGGTCTGGGCCTCACTGCTCTGGCTGCTGCCCCCGCAACTCTACTCCAGATAAACGGGGGAAGATGAATGGATGGATGGACAGATGGAAGTTCCTTTATCAGTCAATCATCTTTCCAAATTAAATCATTTGAAGGCTTCTGAATATTCACTATGGTTACCATTACAAACTATCCCTTCTGACAGAGCCTTGAGATTGGTTAGCCCACCATGTAATGCTCATCAGTATCCATTTTGCCCGGCATGCTGACTTTAGATAAAGCACAAGGGCCACTTTTCTTTGAGCAAGGCTTAACATGGCCAGAGAACAGCTTAAATGCTTAACAAGAGACTTAAATCACCATCAGTCTTTGCAGAGGTAACTCAGGCAGCAAATCTGGATTGGCATTCAGGGGACAGCAACATATGCCAGCTCTTAGATTTATAAATAAAAGCAACGCAGGAAAAGGCCAGATTCAAGAAGTAACTTGCAGCTTTACTCGCTTCTAAATGTAAGACAATGTGAGAAATCCCCCAGAAACTGCGAAACAGCCTTAACAGCCTTAATGCAAAAAATCACTATAGTGATTTTTTGCATTAAGTGCTTTTCCACAGTGTGTGAGCAATGTGTGTGTATGTGTGCATGTATTGTTGCCATTATTAATATGCCATTCTTTTCTCTCAGAAAATGGATTCTCAAACTCTTTGTTTTTTTTTGTCCATTATTTCAATAATTGCATAATTGCTGATTATTTCAATAATTATTTTGTCGATTATTTCGGTAATTGCAGCATGACCTGTAAGATCAAGTTTTACATATTTAGAAGGATTATAGATTTGTTGTTTATGTTATGACAGAATAGTAATTTCAAAAATATTTAAAATTTTGCTACCAAAACAAAACACTATCCTCAGTTTTACTCTTGTCGCACACACGGTTCTGCTTGACTTTCTCCAAGACAATTGGTCGACTGAACCACTCTTTCAGGTATTACATTATTGATTTCATCAGAATCAGACAAAGGTTTTTCCTTAAGCAGCCAAAACTTTGTTTTAACCGACACTGGCTTTTGTTCGGATAAAAAAGACTTAAGTTTCCATTGTTTTTCAAAGAAGCCAATTTAATTAGACTGATGTGAGAGTTAACGTGTATGTGTTTTACTGCGGCACTAAAAGCCCAACTGGCTCATTAGTGCAGCCACATACTAAACTTGGGAGAGTGTGTGTGTGGGTGTGTATGTGTTTGCATGTGCGTTTAGTGTAGTCATGAAGTTGAGTCCTATGCACTTGCAGCAATACAGCTTTTCAACTGTCTTTGTTTTGAGTTATTTAAGTGCACTTACTCCAGAAAGAGACTCTTTGTAGTGATGGGTTGCTCATAATTAGAATCTTTGAATTCTTGTAGAATTATAATATTGACCAATTTATAAATTAAACAGTTAAAAATACAGTATCCCTGGCTTGCTAAGCTGGCCACCTCACCTCAATCCTGTGTCTGCATTCCTACATTGGAACCAACTGGGCAGGTATTCTCCACCACAGGTCTCACAGTCAACAGACTGCACCAGACTAACCCCAGAGCATGTCGACATGTTGCTATTTCTGAATAAAAACCAGGAGAAAAACTGTCTAATAAGTAAGCATTAGGCTTGGCCAGTTTCATATACTTTAAGGTCTAAAAAATGCCCCTACTTCTATTCAAAGTATCTTCACACATTATGTTTGTAACATTCTCTCATTTTGAACCTCTCTCCTATCGTCACATGCTTTAAAATGGGACACTGTTATTCTATGACTGTAACTGGATGACATTCTCCAAAACAGGGTGTTAACATTTCTGGATATTGCCTCGGAGAGAGCAGAAGACAACAAAACATTCACAAATGAGATTCAGCCTCTGTCTCCTTCTTACTCACTCTTTCTGTGTCTGTCTGTTGAGGCCCCGTGAAAGGGGGACTCAGTGTGCAGCTCACCCTCTTTCCTGACCTTTTTTCCCCTCTCTATTCCTCATGTTCTCTTTCCTGATGCTACAGTAGCACAGAGCGGGAGAGACAAACCCACTGTGGGAGATTGGTTGTAACTCAACAGGCCCCCCACAGGTGGCTCCACCCATCCCTCCCCAGGACAATTAGTCATGCTAAAATTTTGTGGATGAGTGGCCATTGGCTGAATGCACACATACTAGTTCACGCTTTGCTGTTTGTCTCGCATCCTCTGGGTGCACGCTTTTGACACGTCTACAATCATACACGGATCCAGTGTAAATACAGCAGACCAGGCCAAAGGACAGGATGAGGTGTGCTTTGGTTTATAGTGCTTATGTTCTCAGTCTTACACACTCTGAGATATTATCAAGACTTTGTAGAGTTCACTTTAGTTGTCTTGTTCTATTTATAGAACAGTTAAAAAAATGAGACCTTGGATCCAAGTGTGTCAATCATATCTGCAGAGCAGGACATCATGTCCCCTTTTCCATAATGCAGAGATGAATTAACCAAAAAACTTGAATATTTAACCTAATTAGGAGTCATTGATTTTCTTGGATACCTATGACCTTTTGGCTGTATGGCAGCCAGTATGGCCAGAATCCAGCTTTAGACTGGGCAACTTTAAAATATTCTGCTGCAACAATGCCTGACAGTAACAAATTGGAATTAAAAGGTGCCCTGCACCATTGAATCAGAGAACAGTGATATTGGTACAGAGGGAATTGGACTTTTTCGCTACCATACTCTTTTTTTTGAACTTATGCAGAAATAGGATACTGAACAGTAATTTAAATGTTCCTTACATTTTGTTGTCACTGAAAATCTTATACATATGACTGATTGTGGATATCTGACTCTTTTCTTTGCTTCTCTGAATTTCTTACCGAGGCAAGCTTGATTTCACAGGTTTATGCCTGCTTTTAGATTTGTAATAAAGTTTGAAGGCAGTAAATGACAGATGCCTTTTAAATCAGCTTGATGAAAGCTGATATTAAACTCAGAGGAAAGCTCAGCTCCCTCCTTTGTCTCAATTCCCAGGTTTATATATTTTACATCATCTCCTCAGCTGGACACACCCATGTCTAAGGAACAAATTTCCATTCTATTTCCATGCTCTTTACCTCACCTTTTCTCTCTTTCCTCCTCTATTTCACTGTGCTCCTGTTCTCCATATATCAAAACATCATCCTGAAATTCAGCCCATGTGTGGGTGGGTGTCGGTGTATAATTATCAAAAAAGAATTCAACCACAGGGTGGCTGGTTAGGGTTCGCCTCACACCAAGAAGGACCCTGGTTCACTTACCACAGGGGGCCTTTCTGTGTAGAGTTTACACGTTCCCCAATGTCTGCGCGGGGTTGCGCTGGTTTCCTCCCAGAATCCAAAAACATGCAGAAGGTTAATTGGAAAAAAAAAAATTGGAAAATTGTTAAGACATATGAATGAGAGTGAATGGTTGTTTGTCTCTATTGTGACCCTGCAATCAACTGGCAACTGGTCCAGGGTGTACCCCACCTCTTGCCCAATGACAGCTGGGATAGGCTTAAACCACCCTTGACCCCGAGTTCACCTGCTCATCTATTTTTTTTTTATTTTTTATTTGACATGCCCCCCCCCCCAAAAAAAAGTAAGTTACATTACATTACATTACATTACATTACATTGCATTTGGCAGACGCTTTTATCCAAAGCGACTTACAATAGAGGACATAGGGACTGCAAATACACTTGCAAATACACGATGCGCAGGAAATGAGCAAGTAAGTCTCATCTGTCAACGTGAAGTGTGAAAAAACATAAGGTTTTAGCTTTGGTATTATGTTTCCTTGTCTGTTCAAGATGTTTATTCTCTGGTGGCACTAAATACCTTCATTTGAATTTAGACTTACAGCCAAACTGATTGGCTGTATATCGAAAAGTTTAAAAAAAGTTCAGTGCATCTTTGTGGACAGGTTTTTCTGGACAAATTCCATTCCTTGCAATTATGTTCCACAATTGCAGCTCACAAAGCAAGCAGACCAGTGGATCTTAATGAAACAAACTGTTACTCTGTTGTGTTTCTTTGGTTTGGTTCCTAAATTGGTCTTTAATCAAATTCCTGGTAGGTTTAAACTCTTTAAAACTCTTGGTTTGTTTTGAAACATGCTGTGTCTCATTCCTCCCCTTATAGGTTGTCTCTGCTTCATTTCCTTCTGCTGTCATTTGCCCTTCCTTTTCTCCTCCACCGCCAGCATTTTACGCTTGTTATTCTCTCTCTTGGCCACACTCTCTGTCCCCATTTTTTGCATTCTGTTTTTCTCTCTTATGTTTTTTTCTTCCATGCTCCGTCCTATTCCCCCTTTCCTCCCACTGTTTGCTGTATTATGTAGTGTTTAGGACTCGATTTGCTTTTGGTAAGAGTGCAAAGCTGCCTGGGTCAGGGCTGTTTTTAGTGCCACGCTTGTATATAGAGGGGTGTGGGGTGAAAACACAGCTACACACATTATTGCAGGTAGTCCTCCTGTGGATAACATATTAACGCTTTACACTGCTTTGCCCTTGCTTCTGCGACATTACAATAAATGACATACTTAGAAAGTTGGATAGAGCTCAAATAAATTCCAGAAAACTTATTTTTGTGTTTTTGATGGTATCAAGACAACCACACATAATTATGTTTCTTCAGACATGTCACTGTTAATAACATGTAACAGTTAGTGAATTTACAATGTGTGTGTGTGTGTGTGTGTGTGTGTGTGTGTGTGTGTGTGTGTGTGTGTGTGTGTGTGTGTGTGTGTGTGTGTGTGTGTGTGTGTGTACATTTACTAAATTATCAATGAATTGAAGACCGTAGAAAACAAGAGCCACATGTCTAGCAGTCATCCATATCTTGCTATACATAGTAAAATCAAGTAGCAACACTGTACGCATACAACATTATTGTTTAACTGGTCTAATTATATAAACAGAACAGTGGATAATGTCAGTAATAATGTAGAAGACGCAACAGAAATAAAACCGTTCTGTTTTTGAAGGACTTGTTTGATGACCTGACAATTGGGGACGGTGGGTTAAATTTGTTGATCAGTTTAATGGATTGAGCCTCAAGGTCCTCCATTTCACATTCTGCATCTCTAGCCGGAGGGCTCAAGCATTAAAAAGTTGTGTGGGGTAGCTGATGGTAAAGGCCTCTCCATGTTTCCTCTATTTGTTGCTGTTTTGTGAAGATACTATGAGCACCCTGGCAATCCTTCCTACCCATGTTACATTCTCTATAGTATTGCTCTTTGATCACGTGTACAAATTGTGAAGAATAATCCAAGACCTGGAATGTCCTAGCACACTTGCCCTTTTCCCTTTTCTTTTTTTCCTAGTCAGGCCATTGCTAATACATACTGAAAGCCCCCAGGCAATCCCCACCTTACACTGAAAGATTGTCAAGGGTTGGTGGGGTCTTCTCTCTCTGTTATTGTTGTTATGCTGTGCCATTAGACTTGCCATGTCTCCTGTCAGTGCATTTTCAATAAGACAAATGCCAATGATTTTTCCAGCAAATCTTAAATAGTGTACAGCACAGGCTTGAGGACACATCCTTTCCCTCAGTTAGAGGGTCACCAGCATAGTGTTTGAGTTTATATTTGCAATTATAAAAGAGTCTTTTTGAAGTCTGCAGGTGGGGATATGTCACTATTCCAACACTTTACACACAGTCTGCACAGTCACTGTGTGTGGGAGGATTTTATTAAAGTTAGGCAGTAATCAATGAATAGCTTTTGTTTTTCTTTCAAATACTCCAAATGTTCACATTTGTTTGGTATGTTTTCAGACATTATTTAGAAATTCTGTCTTTTTCCTATCAAAACAAATATGTGTTTAAAAAAATGGTAATTGGTGCAGACTTCAATGGGCAGTTGGTGCGGGCAATAGAAGGGATGAATAAGTGATGGGCAGATTTGGTATACAGGATAGGAACACAGAGGGACAGATGGTGGTAGATTTTCCAAAAAGGATAGAAATGGCTGTTGTGAACACTTTTTTCCAGAAATACAGAAACATAGGGCAACTTATATGAGTGGAGGTCGGAGCATGCAGGTGGGCTACATCTTGTATAAACAAGGGAACCTGAAAGAGGTCAGAGACTGCAAAGTAGTTGTAGGTGAAAGCGTAGCCAGACAGCATAGGATGGTGGTCTGTAGGATGACTCTGGTGACAAGGCAGAGCAGAGGAAAAGTGGTGGAAGCTCAAAAGAAAGGGGTGTTGTATAGTTTTCAGGGAGGAGTAGAGAAAGGCTCTAGGTGGTCAGGGAGAGCTTCCAGATGATGACAATAGCTAGTGTTATCAGGGAGACAGGTAGGAGAGTACTTGGTGTGTCATCTGGAAGGAAAGTAGAAATGGAGACTTGGTGGTGGAATGAGGAAGTGCAGGAGTTCTGTATTATACGCACCATAAGGCACACCAGATTACAAGGCGCACCTTCAATTAATGACCTATTTAAAAAAAAAAACATTTATAAGGCACACCACATTATAAGGTGCATATATAAGAAGCTCCAGTAGTGGCTGGGGTTGGTTATGCATCCACTAAATGGAGCTGCGCTAAAGGGAATGTCAACGAACAGTCAGATAAGTCAAACTTTATTAATAGAATACAAACCAACATTCTGACAACTCTGTTCACTCCCAAAACAAGTTAGTGCATTCTGTATGTTCTGGTAGCTCTTGACGGTATTTGTGCAGCCTTCGTTGAAAACAATGTCTTTCCAAGTCCATTTGTCACAGTTCACAGCGTTTCATAAAACGAAAGCACCAAGAACGACCGCCTCTAAATTCACTGATGTTCATGTTGCAAGCTAGCACGAGCACATTCCCATGTTCTACTGCGTGACTGATTGCCTTGAGTTTAAACTCTGTGTTATAAGCATGTCTCTTGAAAGGTGCCATTTTGAGGTCTTTATACACACACAAGTGGTGTGGAACTGGAATTCCCCTTTACCGTTTTTACCGCTGCGACTTCAGTGAAGCGTGCGCGCGCACACACACACACACACACACACACACACACACATACACACACACAAATAGAAATTAAAATGCATGCCTTGGGCAGTCATATATCCTAGCATGCACTGCATGCTACTTCTATGGGAGAAAATGGAGTCAGCGGCTGCTTCCCGTAGTTGCAAGGCCTCTTGCGGCTCAATATTGATCCACATATAAGGCGCACTGTCAATTTTTGAGAAGTTTAAAGGCTTTTATGTGCGCCTTATAGTGCGGAAAATATGGTATATACAGAGAAAGCGGTTAGTAAAGAAGAAGTGGGACACTGAGAGGATTGAGGAGAACAGACAGGAGTACAGTCAAGATAGAGGTAGCAAAGGCAAAACAAAGGGCAAGGCGTACAATGACTTTTATGGTCAGTTGGACAGTAAGGAGGGAGAGAATGATCTATTCAGGTTGGCGAAACAGAGAGTTAAAGATGGAAAGGATGTACAACTGGTCCGGGTGATTAAGGATAGAGGGAAATGTATTGACAGATGCTAGAAGAGTGATGGGAAGATGGAAAGAGTGCTTTGAAGAGTTGATGAATGTGGAAAATGAAAGAGAGGCAAAGGTAGAAGAGGTGACTATTGTAGGCCACAAAGGACAGGCTGACAGATGACAGATGAGGCTAGACAGGAATCTCCATGAGAGATGACATTGCAGATGACATTGTGATCTGTAGTGAGAGCAGGGAACAGGTTGAAGAAAATCTAGAGATGTGGAGGTATGTGCTGGAAAGGGGATGAATGAAGGATAGTCAGAGCAGGACAGAGTATATGTGAAATTGAGAAACCAAGGTGGAAAGATGAGGCTACAGGGGGTGGAGATCAAGAAGTTGGAGGACTTCAGGTCCTTGGGGTAAACAGTCCAGAACAACAGTGTGTGGAAAAGAGGTTAAGAGATAGGTTCAAGCAGGTTGGAATGGGTGGAGATAATTGTCAGGGGTACTATGCGATATAAGACTATCAGCCAGAATGAAAGGGAAGGTGTAAAAGATAGTGGTGAGACCAGCGATGCTGTATGGCCTAGAAACACTTACAATGACGAAAAGACAGGAGGCAGAGCTAGAGGTCGCAGAGATGAATATGCAAAGGTTCTCTTTGGGAGTGACCAGGATGGATAGGATCAGGAATGAGTCTATCAGAGGACACCTTGGATATTTTGGAGAGAAGGTCAAAGAAACCAGACTGAGATGGTTGGATCATTTACAGAGGAAGGATAGTGAGTATATTGGTAGACGGATGCTGGAATTGGAGCTGCCAGGCAGGAGGTCTAGAGGATGACCAAAGAGAAGACATATGGACGTAGCAAGAGAGGATATGAAGGATGTTGGTTTGAGAGAGGAGGATACAGAGAATAGGGTTAGATGGAGAATGTTGATACGCTGTGGCGACTCCTGAAGGGACAAGCCGAAAGGAGAAGAAGAAGCAGAAGCAGATACCGCAAAATGCCGCAAATATTTCCAGACTTTTGAACAATAGGGTTGAAATTTTGTCAGGCCAGGTAGTAGGAGAGATACTTGTTTCTGCGGCTCATGTAAGTTTATTCATAAGTCCCCCTCATTGCCCATTTTTACAATATAAGATCTGAGCAGCGGTCTTTTCAAAAAAAAAAAACAAATATGAGAAGTTGGCCGCTGTAGTTCAGCGGGTAGAGCCAGTTGGAAGGTTGGAGGTTCAATCCCTGGCTCCTCCTGTCTGCATATTGAAGTGTCCTTGGGCAACACACTAAACTCCTGATGGCCTGGTTGGCTCCTTGAGTGGCAGCCCTTCCGCTGTCAGTATCAGTGAATGTGGATCAGTGTGAAGTGCTTTATAATCACTGCAAGGTGATTCAAAATTGCTGTATAGGTGGGGATCATTTACCATTTCCCCTACTGACTCCAAACATTTACTTTCATCCAGATACCATATACCTTTTGTATTTGTAAAACTTCTCAGAAACGTGTCTGATTGGGATTGATGCCTGTGTATGCAGTTTGTCAAAGCTTACTTTGTTCCTGTGTCTTACTGGTGGATCTATCAAAGCAAGGCTCAAAGTGGCGTTGGGGTTTCATTTGGATTGTGTTCCATGTGTTTATATCCTGCGTGAAAGTCATAACTTGCATATGTGACCACAGTGAAATATGACAAGTTTGATTTTGTTCATGCTGTGTGTGCGTGCTGAAAGATGACACAGCTGTTTCACAGTGACGAAACTGATTCTCAGTTCCTTCTGCAGTTTCACTCTGGCTTTCATCCAATTTAGTGCCGCAACTTCCCTCCATAACTGCTTTTCTTTCTCTATATACAGATTTTCCACTGCTGTCTGTGCTCCCACTCTGGCAGATTAACATGAACTCATGTCATTATCTGCGTCCTTTTGATCCTGTAAATGTTTGCTCGTTTCTAATACATGCACAGTACCAGATGATCATTTTCTTTTATGTCAAGTGCATTATTTTGATTTGTTATGCATGAAGTCTTGCAAAACAAATTGGCTGCACATCAAAACATGTGGACTAAATGCCACGTGTCAAGACTGACACCTTGCTGTTCTGAGAAAACAAACAAGAACTGCTGGTCAAGAAAAAAAAAATCAAACTTGGAGTCAAAGTGGCCGCACAGGAGGTACAAGAATCATTTTAAGTTTCTGCTTTAAGAAGTTGATTTTTTTCTTTTATCTAAGTGAGATTGGAAAAATTCCTCGTATAGCTAATTTTTTAGACAAATCTACTTCCATTCAATGCAGGGTCCATAATGTATAGGAATGATATTTTAAGGGTGCAGTGTATGCTTGCATCAATTAATAAAGCAGAGACCTTTGTATCTTTATCTATGTGGATGTGTACCCATAAAATATAATTCTTATGATATTGTAACTGTTGAAGACCACAGACCAATAGAGTTTGTAAATGGTATAAAAAAGGTGACTTTAATTTACTTTGCTGTGAGCTGTTGGTGTTTATATTGTGCATACTCATGTTTCAACCTGAGCTATTGCGACATGCCCCTTTTTGACTCCTGGTGCATATACGAATTATTTTCAAATCATTGACCGATCCAAGAAAAAAATGATGAGATAAATTATCTCAAGAAAGCATTGATGATTGATCTTCATTGCTTGAGATGAAATGGTTAAAATGGTCAAAAATAAATCCCACAGTGTGCCAGGGTAAGACTAAGTTGTTTGTTTCTGTTTTTTTTTTGCGATGGTTTGTAAGTTTTCCGAGAGCTGAAACAAGGAAGTGAGAAGCATGTGGAGATTGTTCCTGGTATTTCACTATCAGGATGGAAATTCAAGTCAAAGGTTGTAGGTCACTGTTTGTATTTTTTTTTTTAAAGTTGAATAATCCCACAGATTTTAAATAGTATTATGCAACTGGTGCAAAGTGGCTTTAACTAGTGGGCAAGACTAAAAGGAGACATTGTGTGGAGACTGTGGTTGTAACAATGATACCAAGGAAAAACTAATCAAAGTTGACAGGTCCCTTAAGCCAGGAGATGTTTTTACCTTGTGAAATATCATGTTGAGAATCAAGCTTACCAGGGGAATATAATATCACATAAATTGACATCCAGCTGTTAAATTTGTTAGCAAACATTTCGATTATTAGAAAAACAGACAACAAAGATTTCAAGTCAGTTTGTTTCTCTTAGCAGGCAACCCTGGAAAAAATGAGTTTTTAATGACCACAGTGCAGTCCATAACTATCACTGAAATCCCACATATATTTTTTTGTTCTGTGGTCAGGCACATTTGCACTGAAATAATGGATTGACTAAGAGCTCCGGCATTGTATGATGCATGATTCTAAATTTTATGACCATGTTGCAGGATAGTGAGACCCGACACACAGCAAAAACAACCAATTAGTTTTTTTCTGTTGTGGCTGAACTGTGGAATGTTTTTGACTGGTCACGTTAGGTCAGCTGACCTCAGTCCAATGAAACATTTTATTCACTTGCTCAAAACAGACTGAAAACAAAATGTCCTAAAGCAAGTGGGGAACAAATATGCAGAGCAATCACCTGAATGATTTACATATTTGTGAGGCTACAAGCAAACTTGACGGCAGATATGGCAAGAGTACATAGACTACTGCAGATTTAAACACTCTGGTGAAAGTAGAAGTACTGTCAGAACTTTTGATGAACATTATTTAAAAATGGCAAATTGCTTTAAAAATCAGCAAAAGAACTCTGCTCCTTAAGATTAAACAACCAAACCATTTTGATACGTGGGTTAACTCATTTTTGATGGATTTTGTCTGTTTCTTTCTATTTCTGTGATAATAAACCAAACATTAAGCTGTGCTAAACCGAACATTCTCTAGGGCTGCGGGGATCACTAGCAGACTTCTTTTGGTAAGTATTTTGCATTCAGTCTGAATTATATGAGTTATCCTATCAACTGAAGAAATAATCAACAGATTTATTGATAATGAAAATGAGAAATAGAAAAAGTAGCATTCTCAACTCAAGCGATTGGGCATGACAAACTTAAAGTAACAAATGTCCAATTGTACTGGAATAAACCTCCCACCATGTCTACTGGCAACTCAAACAGTTCAGTCCACTTAACTAAATACCTATGCTCACATATGGTGCAAATGCTCACATTTTTCACATTGTTATGTTTTTGATGTCTGATCACATCTTCTATCAACAAGTTACTGGCTGATTTCTTTATGTCTAACTTAGTCCTAGGATGATGCAACATTTAAAGCAATATACACAATTTCACTCAGTTAATTTGGCACATGTGTAAATGACATTATAAATAGTAGACAGTGGAGGTATTTATGTCAACTAATGATGTAAAAGTTTAATTTTTTTTCAGGAAAATTAGTATTTCAGCACCACTACCTGAACATTTTCAGCATCACTTTTCATTGCTGCTTCACAACAGCAAGTCATTCCTTCTTAACAAAAGGCAATTAAATTAATTGAATTTGCTACTGTAATACATCACAAATTGTACAAAGACACTGTGCCAGGGTGAGAAAGAGGATTCCAGTCCTCATAAGTGAGGCTAAGAGGCCCCTATGCTGGCTCTGATCCAGGCACAACAGGGAGGTGAGTTATTCTAATTCACCTTGGCCACAGAATGAAATTGTTCGCACTAGAGTGAGGAAAACAACGTCTATTTTTTCTGACAATGCAGGTACGATTAAAAAGAGCTAATCTAACGGAAGAAAAAAAAGGGTCTTATAAAATCTGTGTGGGCTGACAATTTTACAGAGGCCAGGGAGATTTTGGCATTACAAAAGATCAAACATTTGTTCTGCGTATCCTCTGCAGAAAAAGATAGTTTTACATTTGTGATATTAGAAATAATAAAAGTTCCAGCATTGTCCCCAAACCAAGCATTCATCTGCACTAGTTTGCACATGAAAATGAAAGCATAACTCAAGGAAATCACATTTGGTTGAAACCTCACGACTTTACTGGACATTTTGCAAGCGTCCAACCCCAGTTATATAATTCTGCCATTCCATGAATACCTTGTAAACCCAGCTGCTCCTTTTTTCCCAGACATTTTAAACATTTTCTTTTTTCCATTTGTGTATATATATGTATATATATATATATATATATATGTATATATATATATATATGTGTGTGTGTGTGTGTGTGTGTTTTTCAACAACTTATTTTAATTACATTTTGGATTAAAGGGCCTGTTTCACTGGTATTTTGCTGTCAAAATGAAGTGCGGAGAGAGGAGGAGCGACACAGATCCTTTTTTTCAGAAATCAGAAATTTGGGGGTGGCATGGGGCAGCAGTTGGACCAATTGTTTTTGGAACGAGCATTCCTGGTTCGATTCCCGGCTCCTCCTAGTGTGTCGAAGTGCCGTTGAGCAAGACACTGAACCCTGGTCTCCTCACGGCAGCCCACTGCTCATGGTTCATCCATGATGGGTTAATTGCAGAGAATGAAGATTTGGCACGATGATGAATAAAGGATAAGTTATAAATCACTGTAATATATTAAGTCCTGCTTTTTGATAATACACATCAAAAAATTAGAAAATTATTCCAAGCAAAGATGGTTGATTTTATCATCCTCAATTATGCCCGAACACATTCAAAGTTTTCACTCTTGAGATTTTTCCAGTAATTTTTTTTGCCAGAACATAAGAAAAGATAAACTTTCTTGATCCAATAGGGGGAATTCTTTTGTCACAGCAGCTTAACAGTTATAGTGTCAATAAATATGAATATAAATATATATTATTATATTATAATATTAATATAATATAAATAGAGGGACAATTAGAAGTTAGCAGAAGACATATACAAGTAAATAGACACCAACAACAATAACAAGGATAAGAATGGATAACAGAATGGGGGGGAGAAAAAGACGGTAAGGATGATAAGATAAACTTTTGTCACAGCAGCGTAACAGTTATGTCAGTAAATATGAAAATAAATATAAATAGAGAGACAATTAGTTGATCGCAAAAGACATCCACAACATCAAGGATAAGACAACTGAATGGGAGGAAAAAAGCACAGTAATGTGAAAATAGACAACCAAATAGACAACCAAAACAACAGCAACAACAGAGTGACAACAGCAATGACAAAAGAAACACAAATAAGCACGATGCGAATGGGCTGATACCAACAAGGATGAAATAGACAACAGAGTTATGGCATGACACATGTAAATGGGTGAGGTAGTGAGGTTGTGGTAGCACAGATGTACCTCCAGCCGCTCAGTTCTGTTCTGTCCAGACTGCTGTTATACAGTTTGATGGCCGTGGGCCCCAAGAAGCGTCTAAAGCGTTCAGTTCTGCATCATAACATCATAATTTGTTTTGATATAGAATTTTCAGGTAACTAAAAATGTTTTTTTAGTTATTTCGTACAAGCTAATAATGGATAGGGAGCTGACTCATATGTCTACAATATTAGGTTTGCATCTGAATATGGCATAGCTCAAGATTAAGCCATAAATAATGGTAAAACAGGGAAGTCAACAGTTGGCTTCTTGTCAAAGAACATCTGACAGCATTTTGTTTTATACACATGGCAATCAACTTGGCTAGCATGCACCCTTCAGCTGCATCAGAGCAACAAAAACTCATGAGCCCTTTACAACCAGGGCCCATGGAGCAGCATGACTAGGATAGCAAAGTGACCTCAACTTCATTGTCAGTATTCCACAGCTGGTTAAGGTGATTAAATTTTCAATAGGAGACACCTCTGTTGTAAATAATGCTAACCTAATCAATAACCTGATCTGGATCAGCTTAAGTTCCAAAATAAGAAACAACACCATTAGAAGTAATTTTGGAACAACTGGTTTTGGCAGTGTTTTAGCTGAGCATTTTCGATCTCGCAGTCTAACTGGATTTCTTCTTTGCCAATGAATGCTATTAAATCAACTACAAGTTAATTGTTTATGGGTTTAATGGATTTCAATCAAATTACATCAAAGATGAGGATCATTACTGATCATTTTAAAAATGTGTATGTTCACTGTTTTAAAATAGTCCTCGTGAGCTGTGGTAAACTTTTGTGGTAAGAGTTTACCACAAAAGATGCAGGAAATGCAGTAATGCAGTGTGTTTATATTGAGATAGTGATATTAGTCAGTCATTTAATGAATTAATTTTGTGATTTACATATTCACAAACTGTGGATCCTTTATTATAGACATAAATGAATCACATTTGTTTAGGATGAATAATTGTTTTTTGCCTTAACATGATTGCGATCAGTCACCTGTGTCGAGTCAGTACCATTTTTTCCTCACACGAGCCATAAAAAAGTGTTTAAGATTCTTGCCAAAGACGGCAAAGGTCTCCACTTAGTAACTCAGTGGAAACATTTCTTTCTTTGCAGTTTCCCTGCTGAGTGAATAATAAAGGGTTATTTTATCTTAGCACAAGCTTACTCACAACTCAACTGAGAGAACATATTTTTTTTAAACACCATTTTGGATTTTCTGCTTATCTACAACTGTGGTTGTATTGTTTAGCTTCAACTTGCCTTGTCATGTGTTGGCATAATAATTGTTTTAATAATTGCACAGCACAGTAACAACAGTAACAACAACAGTAACAACAGAAACCATGTAGCTACTAACTCCAGCACATCAGCTAGATATAAAGTGTTGGTCATGTCACTTAAAACAAGTTGACTGGTAAGTTAATGTGTCTTGAGTCACTTTCGATATCTGTAATCAATGTTAATGAACTGAGCAGGATACATACTGTAATACTGCAGGATACATACTGTAATAGGGTGGGGTTTTGTTTATTTGTTTATTTATTTTATTACATTTAACATCTTCTTTTAAGTGAGCATAATTCTGCATGTGTGCAATGAGATGTTTGCGTAACTGTGTGTATGTACATGTAACCACTGAAACCAAGAGTGGTTTTGTTTTCCGAGGATGTATGCTTGTTCACCCAGAGAGGGAAAAACCACGCGACAAACAACAGCCACAACAAATCTAAACAGAGTTTCAGTGATGATTTGTACTCCTTCATGCCCCACCCACCCAACCATCTACACACACACACACACACACACACACGCACACACGCATACTTACTTTTCATTCTATCCCAGATCGCCACATGGTGTTGGTTGGCTGTGTTTTTTTTTTTTTTTTTAAATCTGCAATTCTGTGCGAATGTAATGACTCTGTGATGACCTCAGGCCTGGCTGGGAAATATTCAGCTTAGTTAGTATGTATGCATGTCTGAATGCGTGATTAAAGTCGGACACACATACTGAAGAAAAAAAGAAACACATACTCACTTTCCTTTGTCTGATCCCTCTCTCAACCCACTTGTTTACATTCACACTGGTCACCACAGAGTTGAAACTGTCACTTACGATCACATTCTGCTTTCATATGTGGTGATTCAGGCCACTTGTTTAAAAAACATCACCCATGTTTGACAGATTTGTACTTGATGTCTTGATTCACAAATTTTATTTTTATATTTAATCATATTGGGGAATATTTGTAGTCTGATGAAGAAAGTATGAATATTTTCATATTGGGGGAAGACCATTCCTCTGTAATTCTGGGAACACTCAGAAAATTACTGCGGATTTTTGATTAACAAAAGTTAAGGTAGAGCCCTGTCCAAAAGGGAAAGGATGTTCTTTGTTGTCTAAATTTTTTTTTCAATTATTTGTCAGAAATTAATTTCTGTGCTTAGACTAACAGGTGGGAATTAGATCTAGCTGTGTGTATTTCAGTGTGCAGCACTAATGGATGAACGCAGAATTATCTTCAGTAAGCTTTTACATGTCAAGATATATAGATAGAGAAAATCATATTTCAGACATTGCATTGCAGTTCATCATAAACATTCATTTCATTAAAGTCATACTTAAAAGTTAAAACCTGGCAAATTATCCCTCAGGCATAATCTAATTCCACAAAATGTATCTGTGAACACTGAATTTTGACTTCCAAATAAACACACAATCAGCAAAACTGTCAAGATACTTAAATAAGGAAGGCTTTGTTATAATTGAAAGAGGGCTCCAGTGCTTGTAAAAGTGAAAGGTAAATACTTATCTCCTAAGGCCATATGCTTCCTCAAAAAAATCTCAAGTTTGGGACTACTAAAAACCTGCATTCAAAATTATGGCTATCCAGACACATTTTTCATATTAACATTCAGTAAGTAATGCTGTGGTGGGTTTGCACCTCAGTGTCAAGTTGTCCCAAGAATAAAATAAAAAATCTCTTCGAGGCAGGAATGCTATCTTTCTTACCATGATATCAAAATAACTCTGGGATGTGATTTTCATACCTGGCACAATATCTTCTGTTTTTTTTTCTTCAACTTCTTTGCTGTCTCCGTTATATCTCTCCTTCTTAAAAGGACGAGGGGAAAAATCAATTAAAAATGCATTAGCACATATGCTTAGCCACTGGGTAAATACAACTTTGTCTCACTTTTGTTTTCACAAATTTTTTCCATCTCAGTTTTTCTGCTTTTAAATGAGTACGTCACTTAACATTAGCTTGATAACAGGCCAGAATGCTTACAAGGACATGGTAGGAGTTATCAAATGAGCCAAGGCTCGGTTGTGTTGCTGAACAGCTTTCTCTGTAGGGAACACGCACTCGTAAACACACAAACCAGCATGCAGTGATGTCCTGCAGTGTGCAATATGTGGGGACATCTTCATTCAAAGTAATGTGTAAAGATAATAAAGAAGTCCCTTCTTTACACTGAGCTGTTGCATCTTTACAGCCTGTTAAAGTTTTTGACTATTACCGGTACTTTTTGGTTTGAACAAGTGACAGTTAATATACTTGTCTTCAAGATTTTGTCTCCTCACATTTTGTCTCCATGCTTTCTTTTAGTCATTTTATAAATATTTCCCAGTTTTGAATGTAAAACCTAGAAGTACTAGGAAGCAGATCAGTGTTGAACTAAATGTATGTTTTTCACCAAAACCTCAAAAGCTTGCATTTTGACTTCTAAATCCAAACACAGAAATCACGATGCAATTTCCAGAAAATGAACAAAAATTTACCCTAAAATCTACAGCTGCTACCTTACAATTTTCAAGAAATTACATCAAGTTGGCAAATGTTGTATCAATGCCTGAAAATGGAGCTCGTTATATTCCTAACATCTAGTGAACTTTATAGAAGGAGCTCGCAAGATAAAGTCTGTTGAAAGGAATAATAAAATGTTAGAAATTGCTCTGGGATGGTGGGCTGGTGGGGATCAAAAGCTTGCCTTACGCCATGCCTGTGGATAGAGAAGTGCTGTTAAAAAGGTGTACCTTTGTAGCAGGCTATTAACATCACCTGCTCTACTCAGGAATTTCTGCTTGTCTGTTATGTGAAATCCAACTTACACGGCAAAATCCACCAGTAAGCGGCTGTGTGTATTGTATATGTTTGGATGTGCTTGTTTAACCCTTAGATAAAACAGGGTATGTATTTTTATTTGTTTTATCAATCTGATACCATAGACTTAATGATATTAGATAGATGATTACTTTGTGCTGTTGAGCAAAAGTCTAGACTAACATTTAAATGATAAACAAACACATTTTAGCAGTACAGCATGTAATGATGTTATTAAAGATGCCAAAAATTTACCGATGAAAAGTGGAATACATGTGGGTGTTCTCCTCCGCCCCCCTTTATTTATACATACAGTAGGTAATGAACTTTCCCCTTGTATGTTATTGTTTTGATAGTGTTTACCTCTTGACATTGTGGTCGACCTCCGTACTAGTTCTAGGAACACAGTGTGAGCATGTTGTGTACAGTATTTGTATCCATGTTCTCATTCAATTTCAGCTGTTTTAATGCACAGGATGTGCTGGAGTTGGTAACTAGAAAAGAGGAGGAGAGCGAGATGGAGGGATGGAGCAAGAGATGAGTCATTTTCTCTGTTAGACACTGTTGTTTTCCACTAAGGCCTGTTATTTTCTCTCATAAATGGATGCCAGGTAGTGGGTGGAAAAAAACTCTCTTTTTTTTTTGTTTTCACATTTGGTGTAATTTTATAATGAGAGAGACTGTGGTTAAACTTGAAACATTTGCAAGGATGTGTCCTTATGTAACCCTTCTTTTCCTCTTTAATATTTACCAAAAATGTATTGTTACATTTCTTGGCACAAGATTAGAATGCTTGGTTTAGTACATTCAAAGGCTCATGGTTGCTTTATTGCTGTGTATAATTGCTCCTTTTTTATTTTAGTGATTACTTGTATTTTTTCCAAAGATAAATATGCTAACAATAAAAGAAATTTAAACTTCAGCATTTCCTATGAATAAACTAGGCTATAGCTGTTAAACTTACATATATTTATTGGCTCCAAACAGTTTTTCAGTGATTAAAACAGGATTTGCAAACTATGTAAACACATATGCTCAGATTATTTTTTTATTTAGTTCCGGGCTAAACAAACCTAAGAGAATTAATATATGGATTTCTATTGGCTTAAAAGTCTGTAATCCTCCTATCTGGAGTTTTTTGTTCATTACTCAGTGTGTTTGTATTATTTTCACTGCAAATTAAAAATACACTGTCTGCTGACGTTCCAGATGTTCTATTTCTACATGAAATGCAAACTATGAACTCTTGACAGGCTTTGTAGTTCAGAGGTTATGCTAAACCATTTTAAAACTATGCAGCACTGTGAAACAGTGATACATGGGTATAGTGCTGTCATCATGTCAAAATCCCTTGCTGACACTTGCTGGTATAAAGTGAACAAAGGCAAGCCAGGTGCACCTGCCTAAAAGCCCAAGTGGGCTGGGAATTTAAAAATCCTCCACCACTTATCACTATCTCTCATATCTATTTAGTCATATTGAATTTGAATTGTAAATGTACTTAGAAGAACTCTACTTCTGTCTTGATTAGTCAATTTGTATAGTGCAGGTGTGGCTGCACGTACTGTATGATTCTAAGTGTCTAACAGCATCAGAGAGAGGAGAGGATGTGTTGATAACTAAGATAACTAACAGAAATATTCTAACATCAGGATCACCATAAGACATCACATGATAATGTCATGTTTCTTTTTGCTACAGCTGAATGTCAGATAGCCTTCTAAATTAATTACTGCACATGCATAAATAACAGCAGGAGGACTTTGTTTCCCTGCTTGGTCTTTATTAACCAGCCAAAGAGCGAAAACTTGTCTCTAAAATGCTTGATGAGGGTTTTTAATATAAAATATATTTATGTACCTTTTTTTTAATCGTGTGACATGTCCCTCTTACAATGCATTTCTTATCTTAGTATCTAGTTGCAACTGAGCCATGGACAATTGTGTACTCTTAAAGACAACAGCTACTATAAAGAGCTCTTTGCTTGATCAACACATCTTGACTGAAGATTCCTGCTTCAAAACCGTCTCTTTTAAGGGAGAGGTGTCTTGGGCGCTTGAATGCACAGGATCAAATAGTATTCCAATAAGAAATGAGATTTATGAATTTAATCACAAGCCAGTGACAAAAGATGCATTTTATGATAGGGTATGAATCATTGTATGGGTCTGAAAGGAGCTCTTTCATGCGTCTTATGGATGCCATTGAGCAGCCTATAAGAAATTGTTGTTTTAGCACAATGGCTGATCTCCGACCTGGATAAGATAATTTATTTATCCTTTATTAATCCCCGAGGGGAAATTCATTCTCTGCAATCAACACATCATGGATGAACCATGAGCAGTTAGCTGCTCAGCGTCTTGCTCATCAACACTTTGACGCACTCGGAATCGAACCAGGAATGTTCGTTTCTAAAGACGATTGCTCTACAGTCTCAAAGAATCATCTCAAATAAATCTCGTGGGAGCCATTTATGGATTCATATTACCGGTACTACACGTTGGGCCTTCTAAATTATCAAACAAATATATATGTTTTCAGTGCAGTAATATGGACTGCAACACTTACTGTAATCATTACAGCCCCTCAGTGAACAAGTTGATAAATTCGTACCTCTCCAAACCCAGGAAACTATACAGCACATTGTAAGGTCACATTTGTCTCTGTAAAGATGTTGATAATACACCATTCATACTAATTACATTTTGCTTGGGAATAAGGTGTCCCTTAAGTCATTAAAGTGGGTGGGACTCATTTAAAAAAGTAATTAATGAGAGACTTTTGAATAATCAATCAAAATTAATAATATTTTTGCCATGAGAAAAAATGTAACTTTACTGAATGAATCATTATGCTTTAACTTCAACTTCAAAATCTTGTTTATTTTGTCTACCACACTGACCAACTGATGAGTGCAGAAAATAGATTTGTAAAGAATGATAGGCATCTTTATTGTCCTTCATGATGTCATGGATCCAGACTGGAATGAAAGTTTTATAGATTTAAAATTTTCTTTGGCTATGTGCCCATCTGTTAAAAGTTTGCAGCAGTGTTTGGTGTGTATGGATTGGAAGTATTTGTTACAAGTAGTAACTTTTGAGCATGTGATTGACTGGTCACATTTGTCTGCACTGTCAGGCAGAAATATCTTGCACCTCTCCTTCACCAGCTAATTAATAAGTGTGATCTTTGAGGCAGGTTATTTCTTTGAAAAGAGATTCTCTATGTTTGAAACTTTCACAACCATTGTGAACTTTTCTCTCAATATTGGAGCTCATACACATCAAACTTCTCAAGCAAATGCTTGAAAGCCATTTTTCACCCCCCTGTGTATTCTATCATAACCATTGGTTACATGATGTACACAAATGTCAAATTTACAAAGATATCCAAGGTGTAGCACAAATACAATTTTGCTAAACAGCATATATTTTGCAACCATTTTTGATTTTTCTGCCCTAACCTGTTAGTTGAAGGATGAGGGGTTGCTGTAATTGTTTCCCTGATGGAAATAAACTGGACTCTCACCTTCTAATGTTTCTGCAAAGTTCAATGAGTTCATTAAAAATTGAATGTTTTCTCCAATGATCCTGTCAATAAAATCAAATATAATGGTTTTTACATGTTTTGCATTTTTTTGTTGTAAGGCAAAATATAAGTTGTTGATTTTAGAAAAAAGAAACTTTTATGACTTAAAACTATTTTAATGTGTTTCTTTCATACTTTAATATATGTCATTTACATCACTTGCCAATTACTGAAATAATTTTGGTGATTCTAATAATTTCATGATTAAGATTTGAGGGGTTATTTTCTGAAATCCTGTCGGTCTAAAGATTTTGAATTTAAAGATTTTGTTTGGATTTGTTGCATTTAACTTGTAGTCCTGTGTAGTTACACTGTTTTTGTTTGGTGTTTCAGTGATTCTAACCTTTACTGAAAGGATTCAGCTCCCTTTGATTTCAACAACATATTGAAGACGCTCCCAACATCGCGGAAAAAGAAAAACCCACATAGTATCCGCCCTAGATAATCTCTCCTCCTCTACTAAGACGCCTTCTGCTTCACTGAGTACCATTGAGGGCCCTTAGAGCTCTTCACCTTTTTAAGTTTGCCAACCCATGTCAGGGAATGTGAAAGAGTCTGTTTTAAAGGATAGCTTCAAGAGCTATCACTTGAGTTTTATCTGAACCTCAGCTCTGAGACACATTAAAGGAGAACTGGAGAAAGTGGTTACTCAGTGCAGTAATGAATTTTTTAAGTAATTTTAACCATATTTTGGCTTTAAAGGTCAGCAGATAATGAATGAACGCGGGGTGTCATTTTTCGCTAACATAGCTCTTTACAACCATTCATTTATTTTTTTTTGGAGTGCAGGAATTGAGAAACTTTAAGACTATGTCGAAGGTGTTTTGCCAGCTTGCAGAAGCCTTAGACAGAAGGAAGAGTTTTGTCCTTTAATTTGTCACCCATTTATTTGCTGACTATAACAATCACATGCTTTTTATTACCCATCTCTTTCCTGTGGGTTCTGTTATGTTTAAGTCCTTTTTGAACCAAATAAATTATAAATTGCACTGTTGATAAATACACTTAACATTCCAGGGAGGTCCAAATGTGAGTTTTGGTTCTGTGTTGTGGGATTGTATTGATTTACACCTGCATACTTGGCAGTCTAGACAAGCTGGGAGGAGTTTCCACACACAATATTGAGTGTGGAAGATAAAGTGTTGCCACTATAGCTGTTGTTACCTGCCCACAAAGGTGCTGGCAGATGAACACAGGTTTATCAAACCTTATTCTATCAAGCTGTGTTAATGACCCATGATTGGTTTTAATTTGTAAGTTTATAGTGACAAATGAAATTGTACATTTTTGCTATTTTTGGTACTGTGTCATAACAATGATCACAAACTTGTGCGTGTGTGTGCGAGTGTGTGCGTGTGTAGGGGGGGCATTCAAGGCTGTGGTTGTCACAGTAACCCTCTCATCTCAAATCATGTCCCTCTGAGTAATCACGAGTGGTTATTTCACATGTCATAGTGACATTTTACTGACCACTGCATGGCTGCTACATAGCTGTGAATTTCTTTGTTTGGTAGGTTTACTACTTTTAATCCATTTACCTCAACCCACCTCTTGCTTCCATTAACGCATGAAGATAATACACTAAGGAATTCAACTCTGCTGTAAGAGACGGACTAGAGTTGCATACCGGCTAGGCTTATCCTGTGTCTTGGCTGTTAGCGGTTCTTTCACAAATCCCCCAACACACACAAAGCACTGGATTTCCCTACAAAGTCCAAGTCAGAAAATTAATGAATACTTTTGTTAAATCTTAATACAAATTGTAAACTGAAACTTTATATGATTTTAATTCCAGATTCCAAAGCAGTACATTTTTTTCCTATCAGGATGCTGTGGTTCCATTTTAGTTCATTTGTAGAACAAAAATATTATTAAAGGTTGTGTGATCTTAAAGTTCTTTTGATTTGATATTTTGATCCAATCCAAATTGTAGTATGATCTTTTTTTTTTTTTTTCAGAACTATCACACATTATTGTGCCCTTCATGGGTGAACAGTGGGCATTCGGCCACCGAGCTACTGTATATCCAGGAAGCACTTATTGGTTCGGTGTTTTGCTGAATAACACTTTAAAACGCTAGGAGGAGCTCAGGAATGGAACCAGGAACTTTCAGCACCCTACCTGAGCCCTTCTGGTCCTAAAGCAACCCTACATTGAAAATTCTTTGAACGGATATCATGCTTTGTTGTTGATTATCGTTTTGTTTTCTTATTTTGGTTTAGGAATGAAAGTAAACATCTAAAAATGCTCCTTGTTTTATAGTTGCCGGTATACCTTGATCTTGTGGAATTTGAAGTATTTTAGCTATGCCGCACAAACCTCAGAGAATGTATCAATTGTATCAACAACAAGCTTTTTATATAAAAGAAAGGAAACTATTTTCAGATGAGTATGTTTTGGATACTAAAAAAGAATGTTGTTGGGCCTGTAAAGTGAGAGGAGGTTTCCTCTGACTGCTGTCTGGCCACATTAAGTACTTCACATCTCAGTGAGCTAATATGTTAGTTTTGGCCTGTTGCCTTTTTTTTACTTCAACATGGAGATTTTGGCAGACAGCAGAAAAGGCTTCACTTTTTTGACCGCAAAGAGGTGATGAAATCACAAGGACTGTGCTGTTTGGACTTTGGTGCAAGTTTTGTCAGCAATTGGACTGTCATTTAACAACACTATCCATGAGACAAGAATACAGACTTTATGGCCTACTATTCTAACATACCAATTATTTCACATTAAAAGCACAGGTGGTCAAAAGTTAGTAAATGCGTTAATATCAGCATTTGGGGTGAGTGGTTTTGTTTAAATACAACTACAGAAGTTTGCAGCTGTTTCTTTTCATGCCAGAAGCTACATAATGTTTGTTAAATTCTGTATTCTTTAAAGAAATGAAAAAACAAAAAAGCAATACAAAAAAAAACACACAGGGAGGATAACAATCAAAGTTTAGTACTTTTTTGATGCCAAAACTGTGAGACGTAAGAGCAGCTGCAGCACAACAGAAAGTGAAAGAGAAAGAGCACAGAACATACTACACATATTAAAATAAAGATATTATTAGTGATTTACAGGAGGACTGTACATATTAAAAAAGATTAATATAATTAAAATTATAAATTAACTTTATATCCAATACAGAATGGAATAAGGGAACAACCTGCATAAAATATATATACTAATTAGAATATCTTAATTAATCTCCGGGCTATTTACTGAGTGTATCACCGTATTCTTTATGTTTTTAGAAAAAAAAATCACTGAATCAGTTTCGAAGTGAGATTTCTAAATATAAACATAATAGTAACACCCACATTCCAATTCAAAAACCACAAAGTAGTGATTCAGTGTTGCAGCTTTAGCTGCTCATGATGGAAAGGTAATGCTACAACATGCACAGCCCTGCTGTAGTATTCACTATCTCAAGCAATTTACAGTGTGGACATTTTAGTCTGGATGTTTTAGTGTGGTTTTTACAATGGTCAGATTCCCTGTATGTTCAGGGATTTTTGTTTGGAGTTTCTGTTGTTTTCTTTTTTGTATTGTACATCTACTTCCTCTCTACTTCCCTTTTTTGCTGTTATGCTATGTAAGTGCTTTCCTTTTCCTCTCACTCCTTCCGTGTTTTTATTCCATTGCTCACCTGTCCTTTTGCGCCACTTCTAACACAGTTCTCTTTTCCTTGTTTATCCCAGTCTTCCAATTCTTCTCTTTTTCTCTTTTGAATTTGTTTTTGGATTAAACCACTAGTTTCAGCCTTTTACACTTTCACTACTTCTCTCATCCCTTAAACTGTCAGCAGTGACTTGTGCTGGTTTTGTGGAGTTTGTCCTCACTCAGATAACCTTAATTATCAGGTTAACCATTAACTTTTGGGATTTGTTCCAACTTCATGTTAGCACGGACAAAGCTGCAGGACACATATGTTTTTTTTTTTTTCTGCATAAACATGTTAGCGTTAGGTCAAAGTGTGAAAAGCGGAATTAAGGGAAGTTGTTGTGTTTTCGGGTGTACAGGGAGGGAGATAGTTTGAAGGAAGCGGTGAAGTGTGGGAGGAGGGAGTATCAAGGAACATGTGAACCATCACATTGACTTAAAGGTCTGGATTGCAAATTGGGTCTTACACCTTTAGTCCCAGGGTATTTTTATTTATATATCTATATTTTTTCTGAGGAGTGTGAGAATGTCTGCTACTGTCTCTGACTTGCTGAGAGAATAATGGAGGGACCTCTGTCATAGTAATAAAAGGTCAGTGGCTACTTACTTATATCTTTGGCCTTACATGGAATAGTCTTTGTCTTACCTGTTTCCCTGCATGTAGTGTATTGTGAGATTTAACTAGAAAAAAAAGTCAACAGCTGAAGGTTGCTTACCCTTGGAAAATGTTTGATTATTTTTTACATTTTTATAGCTTAGGGCATACTTTGAATTCCTAAAGGGGTATTAGTATGCCATCAGTAAATGTGTAAAATAAGAAATTATGATCTGTGATAACACCAGAACCCTCATTAGTTCTTTTTAAATAATAAAGTAATACATTCTTAACTAATATTGACCATTACAGGATTAATTAAATGTGCCTTGTGTTTAATAAATTACAACTCACTCTGTCTTACAGTTGATTAGGCATGCAAAAATGAAAAATAGTGTGTTCTTAACTAGACTAAACAATCAAAAGGGGAAATTAGAAGAAAAACATAATTTACTCTATGAGACTTTGCATACCATCCACTTTCAATTCTTATTCTCTCTTTCTCTCCACATGCTTGTGTGTGTGTGTTTGTGTGTGTGTTGTCTCATTAAAACGACCTGCAGTGTTAACAATTTGTTGGGAATGTATTATTTTACTAAGAGTAATGTACACTATCTATACTTGTTGTAATCATTTGCACACACAGTGTTAAAAGATAGCAAGGTCTTTGCCTTATTACTTTGCCTTATATCATGCTGGTTGTGTTGGCCAGGACCCTTGCACTGGACTAGGGACTCTGCAGGTCCAGTGCGTGTAGGAAATTGACCCTCTCTGAAATCATTACTTATTTGGACTTTGTTTTTTGGTTTCTACAGCTCTATAGTTTGAACAAATTTCCAAGGATTGATTTTATTAATGATCCTTATAGCTGTAACTTGTCATGAGAAATAAACCATTACCTTTACAAAGCACAATCGAACCCATTACTGAGATAAGACTATATAATAACACTTACAAGCCAAAAGTGGTTCTAAATGGTAAAGGTTTGAACAAATCCTATGGCCAAAAGAACAACAGTCTGTGAATGAGAAGAATATTGTAACATAGTTACATGTTATGCAGTCCTACATTACGTGGCTATTCCATAATACCATGAGACCTTGGTCAATGCTTAGCAATTTCTGGTAGTTCAGTATTTTTATTCCTTTTTTGAAATGTTTTACTTGTTCTTGGATTCTGGATGTTTTGTTATTTAGTTATGGTCCACTGGTGTTCATTCCTTATATTGGGACGGTTTCTTCTATCCTACTGGCCAGAGCCTTGGCCAGTGTTGTTACTCATATTCAAGCCAGCCGGGTGGCTAAAAGGCAACACAGGTTATTATAATGTGGTGTTCCCTGAAATGAGGGTGGTATACGGCTCGATTTTGGCTGGTACTGGCTGTCATTGTAGCACACATACGTTTGCGTGCAAACATGAACACACACACACACACACACACACACACACACACACACATACACACATGCATAGAGAGACAGAAAGACCACACAGAAACTACATCCTGACAGCTTTACAGGATGAATGCTCATTGCTCAGACAGACTTCATCTCTCGCCTGAATGATGCTGCTATTCGCCTTGACTTTCCTTTGGTCAGCTAATAAGTCTGAGCAAGAAACAAAGAACCGAGGTCTTGCTTAGATCTTTAAAGGAAACCAACTAATATTTAATGTTAATGCTTTTAGAAAATATTTAGATAGGAGTGTGTGCCTGGGAATATTTTTAAAGTTGGATTTGATACTGTTTATGTGATGTATTTAGACAGAAACTACTGAAATTAATTCATTGGATGTGGAGATTTCCAGCATTTAGGTAATGTGAAATGAAAATCACCGCTACACTCTGCTTGTCCAAAAGAGACCACCCGCAGCTCCATCTGCTGACAACCAGATCACACTTGACATTGTCAGACATTGGGCCAGAACCCCCACCCTGTAGAGTGTAGTGACACTATATTAGTGTTTAGGCTTTTTTAAGAGCTGGAGGCAGGCACTGCTAGCACATTAACTTTGTAAACTGCAAGCCATCTGTGCCTTTACCAATGTTACAGTGATATTAAAAGCATCTTTTCATTGCTGGTGTAAGCCCAGGAATGGAGCGGTAGCGAATAACTCCAATAGAAGTTTGCTGGCCAGAGTGGGACAAGAAGGTTGTCTTTGAATAGATTTTGGCTGAACCGTGCTGAGTGGTAGAAATAGTCAATTCAATCTATTTGGTATATTTTTACATATTTCAAAACAGGTGGTGTTATTTTTCATATTGTGGTCTCTTTAATGCTCTGGTGTTATTTTCTTTCATTGGCTCAGCACTTTTTATATTACACAAGGTCCCTTATTTGTATTCAGAATCACAGAAAAAGTCAATATAGAAGTGATTCTCTAAATAAGTGATACATTTCCCAAAATAAAGGGGAAAATTACACAGAACAAATCATTTGAAGTGAAATTAATCATCATCATTTATTCACTAAATTGAATTTTCATCATGTAATTTTTTATTCCAATGCTGTTGTGATCAAAGAGTATTCAGAAAAGCAAACTAAATTTTGTGATATTTACAGATTGGACTATTCTATGAAACATAATCAAATATACACAGTAAGGACAGCAATATTTTATACACAACATTGGCACAGACAATTGTTTGTAAACCTCACATAGCCGCATGTTATTGTGATTAAACTAAGTGCACTTAAAAGATGAATAGGCTCCAGCCTACCTGGGTGTACTAATAATATTCAGTATATCAATTAAGAAACCAGGAACAGTTATTGATAAAAAACATGGTATCCTCTTTACCCTCCAGACCCAAAACTTTGATATATACATCCATTACAGAGTGACAGCTGAAAACTGTCAAAACAAAACAAAACAAAACAAAACAAAATTGATTTCCTGACTCTCAAATGCACATGGAAAACGAAAGCAGGCCCTGTAAAAATGCTATTTTTTAGACCATTGTTTGGCATATGAGGAATTATCACGTGCTTGAGAAAATGTATGTTCTGCTGAACACTTTTTAAAAACTAATTTCCCTCCTCCATTTGAAAGTTTTTTTGTATTTCTTTACTTTCTCTTCATTGTTCTCTCCTATCAACCTTTCAAGCCTCCACTCTCCTTTACCTTCCCCCTTTCGTTCTATAGTTTCCCTGCTTATTTTTTCATTACTTCATTCCTTTCTTTATAAGCCACTCTCTGTCTCTCCTACTTTTCCTCTTGCTGCTCCCTCCCCGTCTCCTTGTCAATCTGCCAACAGCCCGACGGCCTGTTCGTTTTCATCCTCAGCCTAGAAAACAAGGTCTAAAGTTCAAAGCTGCTGTTGTGGATTTGAGGCAAGATAGGGTTGAAACAGATTAAAAATTATAAGAAAATATATATGGAATAATAATTCAACGAGACAAATCCCTTCGTCAATGAAAAAAGAAACAAATAAAAAAGCAACTACTGGCTATTCATTAATTGTGGCAGATGATATGACCCAGATCCATAGGGAAATAAAGAACTATAGAAATTCACACCAATACACCTGTGATATTAAGTTGGGTATTGTTGTGATTACAACACTGGTGAAGAGCCTAGCTCTTAATTATTGGCCTCAAACTAGACCTTTCCAAAAAAAAAAAAAAACGTAATTAATGGATGAAAATGTTCAGGTAATTTCTTAACTGATATCAGATAAAATCCAATTTGGATGTAGACTATAAAATTATTCCTCTTCTATTCCAGTTTTCTTGCACATATTCATTGCATATAAGAGCCAGGGGTTGTTAATTTAAAACACTGAAAGGTTCACCATTGTCAGAATTAGAATTAGAAACATTTTTTGCCACCCATATTTAACAGCTTTCAGTGCAAAAAAGATACCTGCGATGATGGTATCACTAAGATAGTAGTTATCTGTCCATGTGGTGCACTGCAAATGTATTTTTAAGTTGTTTTGGATCCACATGTAAGGAACTTTGACCTGACAGGTTTTTTGAAATAGTTTTTTTAAAACACTAGTGAAATGATGTAGAACTGTATGATACGAGGAATGAGTGGGGTCCAAAAAGGTGCATCTTGTCTGTACTTGTGGCCTAAATTGGGACAGAGCTCAGCCTCTGCTCGTGCATGCATGCATACATGTTCATGAATATGTCTGTTACTGTGAAGCTTTTAACTTGTAGAATGAGAGATAGTATATTTTGTCGGGATCATCACTTTCATGGTTCTACATCACGCAAGTGCTTACTGTGTACTCAGTGGTCTTGTGTGAGGCTATATGATTTAATATCATTAACATATTGTCTATTGGCACTGGTGGCTGCAGGGCTGGACCCACGCTAGTGTCTGTGTGTCATGTTTATGTGCCCCCAGCTTACCTGTCACTAGTGAGTGTAAGCCACTGTCCACCTGGGCCCACCTGTACTTATCCTCGCACATGTTCATTTCCCCTCTGTCACAGTGCTATATACCCCCCCCTGTACGCAATCCAATGATTTCATGCAAAGCGTATGTTCCACTGTTTATGATGGCCCTATCTTTATAATTTCATCTGCAAATATTCACATCTCCAGGCGAGCAAATTTTTGTGCCATTTGTTATTAATTTGAATTAATTGATTAATTAGTTTGTTTGTTGTTATTTTGGGTTCTGTGTAAGGAGATGACAACGCACATTCAATTGCTTTTTTCTTCAAATGTTTCAGAGCACAATCGTGCTACAGGTTTCTCTGAGATCTAAATTCCTGGAATTGGCCTGTTTAATGGAAGGGCACTTATAATGATTAAGATATCAATAATTACCGTAAATATGTTGCATATCTTAACATGTCTTTACAAAGTTTTTGCTTATTCCTGCCTTGTAATGATGTCATTCCTCATCTTGACCCCACCTCTTATTTGTTCACTTGTCAGTTTTTTTTTCAATTATTTAACCTAGCATATCTAAATGCTTTGTTATCTTGTCCGCGTCAATTGCCTTGTGACCTGTTATTAGTCACTCTTGTTGTAAGATATGGCTTAGCCTAAATACAGGCATTAGTGGGAGTCTCTTTTTGTTGCACATATTTGGCACATATACACCAGTGTGTTTGCTGTTTGTTGCTGCTAATTCAGCATCCTTCTTCAGTTCCCTGTTGCTGTACATTTTTTGCTTTTTGTGCTCAATTTATCTGCCTCCTACTTCTTACATTAAAACTCTATGTGGCAGTATTGTTCCTAACCCTCTATTTGGAGTAAGTTTTATATTGCATAAATTCCTGCTCACTAAATCTAAATTAGAGGCCACCTGAGATGAGAGGGTATTAGGGCATACCTAGTACCTCTGTAATCTCTCCATTGTTGGATATAAAATAAAACCACTCTGGCTTTGATGTTGTGTGCTGTGTTAAGATGTAGTAAACTATTAGTTTAAAGAGAAATTTGAACTACTCATCCAGGCTCTAGTCATCTCTCGTTTGGACTACTGCAACTCCCTCCTTTCCGGTGCCCCAGCGGTGACCATCAGGCCTCTGGAGCTTGTTCAGAAAGCGGCAGCCCGCCTGGTGTTCAACTGTCCCAAATTCTCCCACACAACTCCCCTTCTTATGTCCCTACACGTGTTCCCGGTAGCCGCCCGCATCAAGTTCAAGTCCTTGGTGCTCGCCCACCGGGCAGTGAATGGGACAACCCCGTCTTGCAGTATATGGGATATGATCAAGCAGCAGGTCCCTACCCATCCCTTCCGATCTGCCACCTCTGGGCGTCTGTTCACCCCATCATTCAGAGCCCCTGGCAGCTGATCGAGCTGGTCTTGGCTCTTCTCGGTCTTGGCTCCTCAGTGGTTGTTCGCCATGAGCTGCAAACATACCTCTTCACCAAGCCACCAAGCAGGACCCTACTAATCACACTTAGCCCCTTACCCCCCCGCCAAAAAAAAAAAAAAAAGAAGGATGAAATGAATGTATGTATGTATATGGTTCTGAGATGCCTATTTGGTTGAGTGATCACTTCTAACTTCCGACCACTGGTACTTCGGATCTTTGGGGACTGAATTGCACTTCTTGTAAGTCGCCTTGGATAAAAACGTCTGCCGAATGACAGTAATGTATTGTAATGTAATGTAATGTAATGTAATGTAACTTATCAAGACAAATGTTAAAAGTTCAATAACTGTGTACTTTTGGCCAAAGAAGATGTGTCAGATAATTGCCAGTGCTTAATATGTAATCATATGTGATGATGAGCAACATGATTTTACAGTTTGATAACTAATCACTATAACTGTAACATGTGGCAATATAAGGAGTGGCTGTTTGGTCTTTGGTCTTATTTTGAATGTGTGCTTGTTAAGCTCCTGCCTGGCTGCTACTTTGTTTTATTGTACTGGACTGGAGTTTATGGTGGTTAGCTGTTAGTGAGGCCCACTGTGAGGCAGCTGGTGGTAAAAGTAGGACATGCTCCCTGTTGTGCAGTCTATAGAGTGAACCCCTCCATATGTCATAGATTCCATTTCCTCCTATACTGAACCTCAAACAGGACCAGGCAGTACTGGCCTGCTGCTGAGCTTTGAAGAGAAACTATGTGAAAGGATACACAGAGGCTCCTTTTCCAGCTTCACAGCTTTTTGTCTACTGACTTGAAATGGTTGGTGACAAGTGTTTTTTAAAACTATGGAACCTGACATTTTTATTAATTACAGCATCAAGAAAAGACAGTACAATGTGTGTAAAGAGCAAAATTAAATTGTTTCTGCGGCTAAATTTTATCAACACAAGCATCCTATTTTAAAAGAAGGGTTTGTATGGCTTCATACTAAAAAGAATGCACAGCGTTTGTTTGAAAACCCATTGGAATTTGGTTAAACCTTAGCTTCCCCAGAAAACTCTCCCTTACCTAAACCTATTGTATATAATATTAACCGTTTAATCATGTGCTCAGATGTATGGGGCTGCAAAATACCAATAGATGTGCACAAGGTGTGAAATGTATGGAAAAAAATCTCTTTTGGATTTTGCATATTTCAATTCTCATTGGCTGTTCTGCATTTAAGATGAACTAAACATTTGATAACTTTATTCAGAATTTCTAATTGTTATTAGAGGTGTCTCACTATGATACCCTCAACAATCTCAGTTGATCAACTGCATAATCAGCAACAGCTTGCAGTTTAGATTCCTCCTATATAGTTTTATTCTATTTATTTCTATTCACCCCTTAGATTAGAAGTCAAGAAATTTCAAAGTAATATATCAATAGATTTTAAAGGATGGCTGGAGTCTGTTGATGTTGGTTTTCCACTTTTGCCGAAGTAAACATCCCTACTACTTGTGTTTTGTATCCACTTCATTCCTGTTATCTGAAGTGGATTGAAACAAAGAGGGACCTCTCAAACAATGGTGTGAACCTTAATTGATTTCCGTAAGTAAACACTCATTTCTCTGCTCTCCTCCTCTGTTTGGTCAGAGGTAAGGGTCATCTATGGAGCAGCCTGTGGTTTTTTCCCATAAATTAGCAAAGCATTGAACCATATTTCCAAATGAGCAAATCATTGATCATATCTGTCCTTATTTGAAGTGATATATATTTTTGTTGTATTATGATTTGTCTCAGAAAGCACATTTGTGATTTGTTGGCTGTGGCACCATGCTGCCTTATATGTGGTTACGAATATTCCCACTCATCGAACGGAAACATGCTGTGGCTAAGATGTTGCAGTTGCAGTACCATGGTGTCATTTTGGTTTATATTTCAAATAATTGTTTATCTTGGGACATTTTAGCATAGAATCAGAATCAGAATAAGAATCTCTTTAATTGCCAAATGTACGATGTACACAGGAATTTGAGACATAGGAGATTTATACAGTTTAAGTTAAATATATACAAAATAAGAAAGGGGGAAAGTGTCTTTGGGAATGGGGATGGGGGGATTACAAGGAAATGTTGAGGAGCGTGATGGCGCGCGGGAAAAAGCTGTTTAAATGACTAGTGGTGACTTGTGGACCTGAACCTACGACCCGCTGGGAGGGTTGTGAGGGTAGGTCTTCTGTTTTACCTTCCAGATATTACTTTTTTTTTTTTTTTTTTAAACATAGCCGTGTTAGGAAGAAGGTGAGAAAGACACACAAGAATGACAAACATTCTCTTTATATAACTCTAACACGTTATATGTATATTGCTGTGCTTATTATGTTAGTCAAATATGAACATCACTTAACCAGCAGCACCTGAAATGAAATGAGTCCATGTAGAGGTTGGTGATGTGTGACACTAATTGTATGTGTAAAAAAATTTAAAGACTGTCACCATGATTTCCTGTTGAGTTTTAGAAAAGAATGTAAAAATAACTGAAATCAGTAGAGGGTAGTGGTGTGGCTTTTGTTGTAAGACCAGTAGTCCTGGAACTGAAAGGTCCTGGTTTGATTTCTGAGCCCCTCCTAGTCTGATGAAATTTTGTTGAATCTCTAACTGCCCTCCTGGCACTGCTCAAGTGGCTGCCCACTGCTCATGGTTCATCCATGATGGATAAAATGCAGAGCATGGTTTCCCCCTAGGGATTGATAAAATATTCAAATTTCCGAGAGGAAAAAAAAAAAAAAAACATAGTATTTGAATTTTGAGTGGTGAAAAACATCTTGTTCACTAAAATTTTCAGCAAGCTTGAACACTCTACAGATTGGTCAGCAATTGCCTACTTTTGTGAAAGCAACACATGTGAGTTAAATGACACCAGATCCACATTAATCAGTAGGGCTGGTCTGTGATCAAGGGAACACACTTTGTCATGATGAAGAAATGTGATGGTACTGGTTCAAATTAATCAGTGCATCGATAGGCTATCTTAATAGAAGTTGAAACAGGCAGAAACTCAAAGCTGAGTCCTCTGACATGTAGCATGTGGTCTGGTCCTGTTCCCCTTGCCCCAGAGAGGTGGTCTGGTTGTTTGTGTGCGATAAGGCTTTTGCAAACTGAAAAATTAATTTATGATATCAGTAAAGCATGAAGACACACATGGTACAGTAGATGGACTGCTCTTAGGGGGAACCAGAGGGAGGATTTTTCCAACTGTGTAACTGCATAAGCTTTCCAAAGCAGTGTATACAAACAGGGTGATCATTTGGTATTAATGCAACATTTAATGCAATAGTATTTTACTAACCTTTATACCGCAAAAGTACTTGAGCCCTTTTTTTACGTGTCTTTGGATAAGCCTTTCAAACAGTACTTAGCGCATTAAATTATATATTGTTTATTATTCTGAACAAATTTTCTCCTTAAATGTATCCATTCGACTTGCAGTTAGTCTTATTTTCCCAATTATAGGCTGAAAAAACAAAAGATCCTTGATGGCATTCACAAATAATGTTATTTTGTTAAGAGTAATTTCAGTTTTTTTTTTCAGTGTTTATCAAATATTTGATTTTAAGTAGGCGTTGTATTATACAACAGTAATGTTAAACATAAAAAAACTTTCTGTAGGCGATAAACCCCTTTTGAATAACCTTTAGGGGTAATTGTAATCATCAGTGTTATGATTCAGAGCTTCAATAGCTTCTACAATTAAATAGGCTGGACTTTTTTATGCCTTTTTTGAAGTAAATGCTTGAGTTGTTTGAAACAACTTCCATCAGATTTTGTGTGTGTGTGTGTGTGTGTGTGTGTGTGTGTGTGCATGTGCGTGTGTGTGTGAGTGTGTGTGTGTGGGGGGGGGATGGGTGTTGTTATATAATGCTGAGTGATTGGCTGAGTCTTGATGGGCTACCTCATGGGATCTCTTATTTACTTGCTGTGAGGGGTTAATGAATTGCATTACCAAATGTAAAGCCGATTTCTCATCTTTTCGGAGAGGAAAGTAACATCAGGGTCAGTTAAAACCGATGAACTGTCTGTGTTCTGTAATCCGGTCTGATTATCCATGTGGCTTAATGCCTACATTAGATGTCACTTGTGCTCAACTTTACGTAAATCTCAGAAGTGTCATGGATGAATGTGTTTGTGTGACAAGTAGAGGTAAGCAGAAGTTGGCCAGCAAAATAGGAGACTTCTACTTCAACAATAAGGTTTACATTGACACAGACAAGTTTTTCTGTCTAATGAGAGTCACTAACAAAAATCTTTTACGCTACAGGAACTAAGCCGAGTTGTTGCAAGATAATCTCCTTGCCTTTAATCAGCAGGTTGGTTGTGGGTGTGACGTTACATGTGGCTTAAGTTTTGAGCCCCTCACAGGTACTTCTCTCCAGTGTCATGACAACTACAGATTTTATAAATTACTTTTGCGTTGTAATACCGAGGTTTGTTCATTTGAACAGTTAGTACCTCTCAAGATGGATGTTGTCCATTTTGCTGACTAGTTATTGAACATCAGCCAGAAAAATAGATTAAGTTTCCAGTTTGATTGTAGTTTGTCTGGCTTACCCCTTCAACCCGCTTCTGATGATTTTGCTGCTGTTAAATAAATATTTATACTAACCCGCATCATACCAGAAATTATTTAAAAGTACTTAGTAAAGAGCGGTTCTTCAAAGTTGCCTTTTTGGTAATTAATATATACACACCATAAGCTTTATGATTAGGCTATGTCAGATCTAATCTTAGTTGATTTACACAGTTCGGAGACAATATGTGAAATGATAACGTGAATCTCACCACCGCTCACTTGGTGGGGTCTGATTACAAAACTTTTGTACATTGATTGATTAATAGAATTTGTAATTTGTTTTTCCTGGAGATTCTCTTGATTTTTGGGAGTCTGTTAGCAGCAAGCCTTGTTTTGCGGTAGATTAGTGAAAGATCAACACCAGATTACATCTGTGTGTTTTGCTGTTGTGTACTAGTATCTGCCCATATTAACCAAGTCCAGTTAACAACTATCTTCAGTGCTGACAAGCTCAGGGATGGTTTGATTCCTGAGCTCCTTTGCTCCATCGAAGTGTTGCTGAGCCACACACTGAACCTCTAACTACTCCCTATGTGCAGGATTCAGAATTCTGAAATTCAAAATCAAACAGAATAGGCATTAGAATTCTATTCTGTGGATTCATGACGTACAATAGAGTTCATTATATGTTTAAACATATACATATCTTATTAAATGCAGGTCTAAGTCTCAAACTAAAGCTTTTTAGAACATCCCCATTAGCTGATGCACAGGTCACCATTTTCCATTGATAGATAATGAGAGAAAACCTAAATGTCTTGGGAACTCTTGTATTACCTTGGATTTTGATCCAGACCTTTCTCTTTTTTTTTTTTTTTTTTTTTTTACACAAGACTCCAAAACTCTCACAGGTACTTTCTAGTGAGTGTGATTTATATTTGCTTTTCCTTCTCTATTTTTGTTATTGAATATAGTCTTCAGTAAAGATGTGATGAACCTTTCACTGCGCTGCATTTCTAAAGGCATCCCAAATGAATTATCAGACACTATTTCATATTGGAATAGTTACTTCAATATTTGCAGATTTTCTGCTGTGTAGTATTTTATAATTATGTACATAAAATAATCAGGTTTTAGATACCGTAAATAAACATGAACCGAATGCGAAGGAGATCGTATAATAAAAAGAAAATTGTTTGAAAATTGTTTTTGGAGAGTTGCTTTTAAGTTCCTGTCATACGTTTCCTCTGTGTGTTTATTTCTATAATCATATCAACCTGTTATTATGCGTCAGCGTGTTTGTGTGTGTGTGTGTGTCTGCTCAGTATATCTTAGTGTCCTCATTTCATAAACAGCAGAGTACCGTAACTTATCAACATAAATTTCTAGTGTTCAAGTGACATCAACTGTTTTTGTGAAAATGGGTCAATGAAGAATATTTTTATCCACCTCTGAGTAGTGTTTTGTTTAAAAACTTTTGTTCCTCTTTCCCCTCCAATTTTCAGTTCAGTCAGCTTTTTTTGGCAGATCATCTACACTGGTATGAAGCATCCAAATGTAAGTAACATTGGCTGCTGCAGTTATTGAAACAGAATTAGTTTAAGCACTAGTATAAACAACTTGATTTCTTCTGAAAACATAAGTTCACAGGGTGCAAAGTTCATAGTTCTTCAACTTGTACGGTTCTCATCACCTCTGTCAAGGGTCCATTATCTCAAGGAAACCCAGAAGAACCAGTCATAGAAAATAGATGGATTATGATAGAAAAGGCAGAGCCTCATTCAAAATAATTATTCTCATCAGGACTTTTAAAACTATTTGTGTAAGAAACCATAACGACAAATATACCTTTTACAAAGCCTTTTTTTCCTAGTACAATGGAAAACAAAGAACTATTCATTTCTGCATTTCTGCAAAAAGAAACACCATGAACACCATGACCAGGAAAGCACTATGCAACAAAAAAAAAAGACATTTTGCTTAAATTTTATTCAAAATAACTCGGAAAATAGAGAAGAATCATGTTAGTTCTTAGATGGAGAAGAATGTAAGATCTCTCAATACTTAAATTAATAAAGAACAGATAGTGACAATAGTGATGAAGATACATGATAGTTGAGGAAACTGGAAAGAGCTTTTGAAAATGAAATACCTGCCTGACTGCTTCACTTTCTGCCTTTTCCCTGCCAATTAATCACTCTCAACATAAATAAATGAGATTGCTAGTTAATAAGCAGAAATACAAAAGAGTAGCAAGTGAGAGAAAGCACAGTCAGTGACAGAGAAGTGATTAAAAGGGAAGTCACTCTACGATTTCTAATGACACAACAGGAGCTTCATCCTCCTGTTGTTAATCAGCACGAATAATGAAGTAGCAGCTGGGTCTGTTGATGCAGATCTGTTGAAGCCCAAATTGCAAGATCATCTTCCATTTAATTCAGCCTGTACAAAAACACATTTTCGATACTAATGGCTAAACAGAATAACAACATGAGGAGATGAGTGAAAGCATCACAATCATAGTAGATAAATGTGAACTAATCTGAAAAACCCTTCAGACAGATAATTGGTGATGTAATTGCATATTGAAGGCACAGATCAATGTGTTTATTTGTCATTTGTTTCACGGCTGATACCATTTGAAGAATACTGACATAAAACACCCATTTGCAGTTTGACTAAACTGTTATAGATACTTTGAATTCAACAGTTGGTTAATGTGATGACAAATACTTACTCTATATTGCACTTTTTATTCCTAAATTTGGATTTATTTTAAAATCTGTCTAAGGTTGCTCCAACTCAGCTTAAATAACAATAAATGCCCCATACATATTGCTTATCAACATACTGTTTGGGTACTGAGTAAAAATACTTTTTATTTCTTAAATGCATTAGTCCAGTCTAACTTGAAGCCTTGAAGTAAATTGACCCTATCTATTAGAATATATTTCCTTGATAGTATTTGAAATCTTGCTGTCATTTTATTCTCATCCTCTCATTCACTCACTATAGATATGTCTTGCTGTCTTTTCTAGTACATCCAGAATATTTATGCTTTTGTTCATGTGTTTAAACTGGTCATCATAGCACTTGAGCTTGAGAAATCTTTGGTGTGCATATTGATGTGTGTCATTCCTTGGGACACCCTGGGGCATTTTGCTGATATGTCACAGTATATTGCTTGTGATGGTGATCGGGACAATGATACTAATATAACATGATCATGTTTTCCCCCATCTTTTTACTGCGCTCAAACCTACCTCCCCTCCTTTTCTATAAGTTGTGCAATCGTCATATACACTAACTCATCTCTGTCCTCATTTGATATTATCTGAGCTCTGCTTCAATGCAAGTAAACTCCCCACCAGCTTTATTCTGCAGCCATGTGACCACTGTCTCCCTGTGCCTAAGTTCACTGTATGCAACGCCTCCCCTCTATGCCCCAGTTTGGCTGTCTTCCTCTCACGTGACCCCGCCGTCTCACTTTACCACCCGTCCCCCTATACTGGTCAAGGTCCCTTTATTTAAGTAAAACAATACCAAAGACCTAATACTATGTTTTTTTTACTGTATTTCCTGTTCCATTCTTTTCCTGTCAAGTCTTTGTGCTGTGCTTGGATGAATTAACAGTATAACTTACTTTTAATATAAATAGTCAGTGTTAGAAAGAAAAATCTCAGAGGGCATCTGTGACAGAGGTTCTAAGTATGCGCGCACACACACACACACACACACACACACACACACACACTCATTTTCATGTCCTAAATTTAATATGACCAGCTTAAATAAACTGTCTCCACTTATATGCAGAAGTATTTATGTCACCTTGTGGTTTTTAAGTGCTTTACATTGGATTACATTCACCTATTCCCTCACACACTGATGGCGGCAGAGCTGCCCTTCAAGGCACTAACCAGACCATCTGGAGCAACTCAGGGTTCAGTGTCTCTGCTCAAGGGCACATTGGTATACAGGAAGAGTGGGCTGGGAATTGAGCCACTGACTTTCCAGTTGGAGGGACACTTGCACTACCATCCAAAAGCATATCCAAAAGTCTTCCTAAAATTAAAGTTTGAACATAAAGTTCCAAAACAATTATTCAGGGCTTTTGACACTCGGCTTATTAAATAATACAAGGATTGGCATCCCTTTATTGGTAATTAATGAATAATTACTCACTGCACATGCATTGTATTTTCATTGTGAAACAGCTGTTCATCTGAACACCTGAATTCTCTCAAAAACCTACAATATACAGTGATACCTGCCCTACCATTGTCTCATCCTCCTCAGTGTATCCTCATCTCCTCTATTACAGGGAAGGACTTTCTGTACAAATTCATATGGATTTGTTTTCTCAGTTAGTGGGCCGGTGTATGTTACTCAACTGTTGTTTATTTCATGGGGGTGGGTCGGGGGGGGGCAGATGGTTCGTGTGTGTGTGCGTGTGCATGTGTGTGTGTGTATGTGCGTGTGCATGTGCGTGTGTGTGTATGTGTATGCGTGCATCTACACACAGATATTTCATGTTACCAGTATGAAATGTATCTCTCATTCCTTAGCGATTTTGCAAGTGGCCCTCTTTCCATTATTCATTCTCTTTACCATTAACACTGTAATTCCTGTGTGTGTGCATGTGCGTGTGCATGTGTTTACGTATGTGTGAGTGTACCTGTGTCCACTGAGTCACGCAGCCAATAGCTGTAAGCTGCAGTGAGTATGTAAGTCAAAGCCTTTTGCTAAATATGCTAATGGACGAACACCTGTTAGTATAAGAGGAAAACACACATCTCCCAAGCACACTCCCACACAACACCCGGCAACAGGAGCCAATCAAAATTTTAAGCTTAATATCAGATTTTTCAAAATTGCAAACAAAGATATGTACGTGAACAGTTCCTGCTTGGTTGTGTATTTTTTGCCCCTCTTCAGGACTAAGTGGCTGTAGTTTCACCTATTTTTCTTTGCTTTACAGTGATGGAGCCCATGACGGTGACAACGTCGGTGGTTGGACCAGAAGAGTTTGACCGCAATGCCCCACGGATCTGTGGTGTATGTGGCGACAAGGCCACCGGGTTCCACTTTAATGCCATGACATGTGAAGGCTGCAAGGGTTTCTTCAGGCAAGTGTCATCCTTGAGTCATACTTATTCATCTTCCTTATTGTCTTTGTATTTTGTGTGTTTGATACATGGATTTGCATGCCTGCCCACCTAATATATAATTTGCAGCATTTAAACATGGAGGTAGTTTCATTTCACCATTGCCTTTGTTTTGAATTTGACATAAACAGGGATTTTATTGTTATTTTCATCCAAGTAAGACAAATACATCTTTGTCACTATTTGTTTTTTAATAATTACTGAGCAAAATGGTAGAAACATTGGAGAGTCACTTTACAAAAGAAATATTTATTTGATTTTGGTCATTTGATATATATGTATATAGTAATGTATATAGGTCTTGTTGATCCCTTGCAGCTTTGCTCCTGATAAAACTGTTGCTGTTCCTAAAACACATTTTAAGATTAGAACTGTTAATATATACTTCATTTTCCTTCTATGTAGTAGAGAATAGTGGGTACAAAAGTATGTAGTAGAGAATAGTGGGTACAAAAGTAAAAATGTGTATAATTTGTTAAACAATGGCTATTCTCTTTAACTTTGTATATTATTCATCTATCCATTCGACCATCTGTTACCTACTTCTTGTCGTGTGCTAAGGTTCCTGGGATGCTGGTGCCTTTCCCAGCTGTCTGTGCAAGAGTAGACCCTGTAGTGGTTGCTGATCGCCAGTCACCATCAGCTCACTGATTTACACATTTTGACAGTCTTTCCAATTAACCTTCTGCATGTTTTTGGACTGGGGGGACGACGACCAGAGAACTCAGAGAAATCTCTCGCAGATATTGGAAGAACATGCAAACTTCACACTGAAAGGCCTCCTAAGGGAATTGGTCCTTTGTGCTGTGAGGCAGAAGCGCTAACCACTGCACCGCCATGTTGCCCTTGTCTTCTTCTTCTCCTTTTGGCGTTTCCCTCCAGGGGTCGCCACACCGAATCAACCTTCTCCATCTTACCCTATTCTCTGTATCCTCTTCTCTCACACCAACCACCTTCATATCCTCTGTCAGTGCGTCCATAAATCTTCTCTTTGGTCTTCCTCAAGAACTCCTGTCTGGCAGCTCCAATTCCAGCATCCGTCTACCAATATATTCACTATTCCTCCTCTGTACATGACCAAACCATCTCAGTCTGGCTTCTCTGAACTTCTCTCCAAAACATCTAACGTGCTGTTCCTCTGATAGACTCATTCCTGATCCTATCCATCCTGGTCGCACCCAAAGAGAACCTTAGCATTTTCACCTCTGCGATCTCTAGCTCTGCCTCCTGTCTTTTCGTCATTGTAGCTGCTTCTAGGCCATACAGCACCACTGATCTCACCACTATCTTGTACACCTTTCATTTCATTCTGGCTGATAGTTTTCTATCACATAGTACCCCTGACATTTTCCACACTCTCTGTTGCTCTGGACTGTTGACTCCAAGTACCGGAAATCCTCCAATTTCATGATCTCCACTCCCTGTAGCCTCACCGTACCACCTGAGGTCTTCTCATTCACACACGGATACTCTGTCTTGCTGCGACTAACCGTCATTCCTCTCCTTTCCAGAGCATACCTCCACCTCTCTAGATTTTCCTCAACCTGTTCTCTGCTCTCACTACAGATCACAATGTCATCTGCAAACATCATGGTCCATGGAGATTCCTGTCTAACCTCATCAGTCAGCCTGTCCATCACCACTGCAAACAAGAAGGGGCTCAGAGCTGATCCCTGATGAAGTCCCAACTCCACCTTGAACCTCACTGTTACCCCCACAGCACACCTCACCACTGTCTCAAAGCTAGCATAAGTGTTCTGCTCAGATCTAACATACTTCTCTGCCACTCCAGATTTGCTCATACAATACCAGAGTTCCCCTCTTAGCACCCTGTCATATGCTTTTTCTAGGTCTACAAAAACACAATGCAGCTCCCACTGGCTTCCTCTGTATTTCTCTATTAGCATTCTCAAATAAATTCTGCATCTGTAGTACTCTTTCAAGGCATGAAGCCATACTGCTGTTCACAAATGCTGACTTCTGCTCTCACTCTAGTTTCCATTACTCTTTCTCTTAATTTTATTGTATGGCTCAACAATGTATCCCTCTTAAGTTGCCGCAATTCTGCATATCCCCCTTATTCTTAAGAATGGGCACACCTCTTCTCCATTCTTCAGGCATCTTCTCCCTCTCCAAGATCCTGTTGAATAATCTAGTAAGATACTCCACTGCTGCCTCTCCTAGACATTTCCATACCTTCACAGGTATATTATCAGGACCCACTGCCTTTCCACTCTTCATCCTCATCAATGCCTTTCTCACTTCACTTTTACTAATCTATGCTACTTTATGGTTTGCAATAGTCGCCTCCTCTACCCTAGCCTCTCTTTCATTTTTCACATTCATCAGCTCTTCAAAGCACTCTTTCCACATTTCTGTCACTCTTCTAGCATCTGTCAATACATTTCCCTCTCTATCCTTAATCACTGTTGTACATCCTTTTCATCTTTATCTTTCTGTTTCGCCAACCTGTATAGATCATTCTCTCTCTCCTTACTGTCCAACTGAGGATACGGGTCATCGTACTCCCTTTGTTTTTCCTTTGCTACCGCTATCTTTACCTTATGATGGAACTCTCTTTAATCCTGTCTGTTCTCTTCAGTCGTGTCCCACTTTTTCTTTGCTAACCGTATATACTCCTGCACTTCCTTATTCCACCACCAAGTCTCCTTATCTACCTTCCTTTCAGATGACACACCAAGTACTCTCCTACCTGTCTCCCTGATAATACTAGCTGTAGTTGTCCAATTATCTGGAAGTTCTCCCTAACTAACCAGAGCCTTTCTCAATTCCTCCCTGAAAACCATACAACACCCCTCCCTTTTCAGCTTCAACCACTTTGTCCTCTGATCTGCCTTTGTCGTTTTGATCTTTCTTGTCACCAGTCATCCTACAAACCACCACCCGATGCTGTCTGGCAATGCTCTCACCTACAGCTACTTTCACTGATCTCTTTCAGGTTACCCCGTCTATACAAGATGTAGTCTACTTGTGTGCTCCTACCTCTGCTCTTATAAGTTACCCTATGTTCCTGTCTTTTCTGGGAAAATGTGTTCACTACATTAATTTCCATCCTTTTTGCAAAATCTATCACCATCTGTCCCTCTCCGTTCCTATCCTGTATACCAAATCTACCCATCATTTCTTCAACCCCTCTATTGCCTTCACCAACATGTCCATTGAAGTCTGCACCAATTACCAGACTCTCATCTCTGGGGATATTCTGCATCCCTTCATCTAGCTCATTTCAGAACTTCTCCTTCTCAAACTCACCTGCGGTGTATAGCCACTAATAGCATTGAGCATCACACCTTCAATTTCCAGTTTCAGACTCATAAGTCAATCTGACATTCTTTTCACCTCGAGAACATTCCTAACAAACTCCTCTTTCAAGATAACTCCGACTCCATTTCTCTTCCTGCCAGTACCATGATAGTACAACTTAAAGTCTTTTCATAAGCTTTTGGCTTTACTACCTTTCCATCTGGTCTCCTGGACATACCGTATATCCACCTTCCTTCTCTGCATCATGTCGACGAAGTCTCTACCTTTTCCTGTCATAGCCCCACAATTCTAAGTCCCTACTCTCAGTCCTAGACTCTTGCCTTTCCTCTTCTCTCTTTGCTTCTGAACACACCTTCCTCCTCTCCTTCTTTGACCTACAGTAGCCCAGTTTCCATTGGTTCCCTGTAGGTCATCGGTACCAATGGCAGTCGTTGTTAACCTGGGCCTCGACCGATCCGGTATGATCTGGTTATTATGGTTGATTCGCATGTTTGGTTTTAAAAAGTTTTACGCCGGATGCCCTTCCTGACGCAACCCTCTGCATTTATCCGGGCTTGTAGCCCTTTGTATACCATACATTTATGTTTTATCATTTCAATATTTTTTTACCACGCGATTTTGAAACATCAGTCATTGGTCATTGTCCATTTTCCCCTTTTTGAAGGCTGTGACTCTTCTTTTCATTCCTCATATCATAATTGGTATCCTTGATTTCCAAAACTGAAGAGACGCAATGACAGATTGAAGTCTTTCAGGTAAAACAGGCATTCATCATGTATGGAATGAGATGCGGTCTTTGTTCAAGAGTACTAAAGATGTAGTATTGAGCTCAGAGAATATCAAAAAAAGTATAGAGGTCACAGGGCGATGTATAGTGCCATTGTAGATCCAGAAAAGTATATGACAGGTTACTGAGAGAGGAATCGTGGTACTGTATTAGGAAGTCTGGAGTGGCAGAGAAGTATGTCAGAGTGGAGCAGGACATTAAGACAGTGGTGAGGTGTGCCATAAGTGTGACTGAGGGGGATAGTGGGACTACATGAGGGATCGTTTTTGAACCCCTTCTTATTCACTGTGTGGATGGGCAGGTGAGGTTAGGCAGTTTGTCTCAATGGACTGTGATGTTTGCAGATACTTGTGATCTGTAGTAAGAGCAGGGGGCAGGTGGAGGAAAATCTTGAGAGGTGGAAGTATGCCCTAGAAAAGACATGAATGAAGGGTAGGTGCAGGAAGACAGTATGTGTGTGAATGAGAGGGACCCAGATGGAACAGTGAGGTTCCAGAAAGAGAAAGGTTGAAACAGATGGAGGACTTTAAGAATGTAGAGACAACGGTACAGAGCATTGAACAGCGTGGAAAAAGGTGAAGAAACGTGCAAGCAGGTTGGAATGGATCAAAAAATGTCATGTGTATTGTATGGTCAGCCAGAATGAAAGGGAAGGTGTACAAAATGCTGGTGTAGACTAGCAATTTTGTATGGTTTAGGTACATTGGCACAAAGAAAAAGACAGGAGAGAGTGTGGGTAGTAGCCAATATGAAGATGTTGAGGTTGTATTTGGGAATGACAAGGATAGATAAGATGAGGAATGAGTCAATCAGAGAGACATATGATTCGCTGCCAGAGGGAAAAAAGAAATGAGACAAACATTAATCTATAATTATATAAATAATAAGATATTTATTTATAAAATTTGATTTTGACTTGTTATTTTGTCCTTATGTTGATTTTTATTTCTATTCTAAACACCAAGAATACTTTTTTTTGCAAGTAGAAGTCATTTCGATAATTTATGTGTTAAGAATTGAAATAAGGCTTTGAGATGGGTAAAAATTGTTTTTGTAAAATGTATTTCTAAATTGATATAAGTAGTGGCTGTGACTCAGTTTGTCGGGGGGAGTCCCTCCAATTGGAAGGTTGGTGGTTTGATTTACATCTCCTCTTGTCTGCATGCCTGAGTCCTTGGGCAAGACACTGAACCCCAAGTTGCATCGGGATGCCTGGTTAGCGATGCATTGCATCTCTACCGGCACTGATGTATAAAGTGTATGTGTGTGTGTGAAAGCAATCTCGAGTAAAGAGCTTTGAAACTGCAAGGTTTGAAAGCGCTATCTGAGTGGAGACCATTTATTGTTAATAAAATTTACAACGTAGCATTATGCACCTTTTTTCCTTTTTTTTTTTTCTTTTCGTAATGTCTTTCAGCTATTTCAGTGAATCTAACTAAACTGATTTTGCACCTTTACAGGCGCAGTATGAAGCGCAAAGCCTCTTTCACCTGTCCATTCAATGGAAGCTGCACCATCACAAAGGACAACCGGCGTCACTGCCAGGCCTGTCGTCTCAAACGCTGCATTGATATCGGCATGATGAAAGAATGTGAGTTGACCCTTGTGACTTCAGACAAGCATTATTTCAGACACAGAGCAAGTTTTTGGATGGCTGGATTGTCTGGATGGCCATTTACTAGTTATAATATGATATAATAGCACAAGTTCAGAGGAAAGAATTGTCATTTTGGATGACGTAAAGGCAAGGTGTAATATATTTGTCTGTTATCAGGGCCACTTTGATGTAAAATGTATTTAGGAAGCTGAAGGAGGGTGCCAATGATGTTCCCACAGATTAAAAAAGCACAGCAGTACACCAGATTCCTCGTTGAATGTTAATTAAAATCACGACACTGGTGTCTGTCATGGAAACAGCCCCCCTGAAACAGCAATACTTGACAGAATGTTAAATGTTTGTATCTTCATACAGAAAATTCAGATACCAATGCAAAATAGTTTAAATTTGAATGCAGACTTCACAATTAGCTAAAATCAATTATCACTGTATTGTTGAGAATATAATTTATTATCTTTTTTGGAACATATGCTTAATTCTCTATCCTTATCCATGGTCACGTGATGGTGGCATTTGACTGTGAATGTTAAAATCTAGACTTTGTTGTCTTCAGCCTCTTCGGTCTAACTGTTCCTGGGGAAAGAGTTCTGAACCACTTCTCTCACCCACATTTCATCCTGCTGTAACATTTAAAGATAATGGACCCAGGTTAGATCATTGTGGGAACTCTAAGCAATAATGTCAGGTTTTCAGAAATCATTATTTTTGGGCACAATGTGTTGTATCAATCAGGTTTGATTTCCATAAAACCATGAGCATGCTAAACCCGTTAATTCTTAAAACATTTAATGTGTTCGTCATTACTTCAAAGCATTCAGATTTTGTTCCATACAAGAAGCACGGGCTATCTGTTCGGTTCAGAGACCACGGCATTTAGGGAGAGACAGGAAGCAGAGCTGGACGTGGCAGAGATAATGATGTTGAGGTTCTCTTTAGGAGTGATGAGAATGGTTAGGATCAGAAGTGAGTCCATCAGAGGTACAGCACATGTTAGATATTTTGAAGATTAAATCAGAGAGGGACAGTGAATATATTTGTATAAGGATGCTGAGTTTGGAACTGCCAGCCAGAGGGCCTCGAGGAAGACCAAAGAGGAGATTTAAGAATGCAGTGAAAGAGGACATGAACTTAGTGTGAAACAAGATAATACAGAGATTAGGGTTATATAATGGCAGGTGATTTGCTGTGTCGACCCCTGAAGGGAACAGCCAAAAGAAGAAGAAGAAGATGTAAAAGGTACTATAATACAATATAAACAATGGGACTGGACAGTTGCTCAATTATAGTGCCAGATTTCGTGGTCAAAATCATATGAGCAAATTAAAAAGATAAGCAGTCAAGTCCAGAAAGCCAGGGTGTGGTCCTTGAAGATGGAGGTAGCTCCTGTGGAAGTCTTTAGTTGGTGATGCTCTGCAAAGAGGGCGATGGAGTAAAGGTGATCTTCTCTGCAGTCTTCACAACTCGCAGGTTTACAGTCCAAAGTGGTGTTACTGCCTTACCACACAGTGGTGCAGCCCTGCAAGATACCGGCAACTATACTGCTGTACAACCACTAGAAAGTTCAGACCCTGTTGAGTGACCAGGGTAGGTCCTCACTGATGCGGAAGCCCAGTTATTTAAAACTGGTTACCCTCTGTACTTCAAGCGCCTGGATGAACATAGGGTCTTCTCTCCTTCGTCACATCCATTATCATCTCCTGCATCTTGACCAAATTGTAGACAAGTTTGTTTTCCTCACACGATGACACCTGACTGGCTACCTTCATTCTTTTGACCATTTAGTCTTTACTCTGATGTATCCCATCACTGTGGTTTCACCCTGGAACTTAAGGAGGACAATGTCCTTGTGGATACTGGCCCTTGAATGGTATATATTTGGAGAAAACCTGGAGAACCTCAAAGTAGAGAGAGATGTAATCTTTAGTTATTTAGTTGTAATATGTAAATGAATCACTTTGTACATACTTCTCTCCACTTCGTGACACTTATAGGGCCTTGTGCATCAATTTCACAAAACTAGCAACAGTATTTCATGAGCACAGTCAATGACAAATAGTAATTAATAGTCAAACGAACTGATGTTTGTGGGTGGGTCATAGTTGGGGAGGGGCTCTCTGTATTCAAAGACATACACAGTGATCCCGCCCAATATTTCATTCACAAACAGACTTTGTATGTCTGTGTGTGTGTGGGTGGGTGTGAGAGTTTTTGTACGTGTGCCAGTAATGATGCAGGGAAGGGCACTGACAGAAGGCTAACCACCACATTGACCACAAATAGCCACATGACACTGATGCGCCTGTTTCATTGAGTAAAGATCAGATAATAGCGAGCTGGGGGAGAGACTCATATGAGTGTGAAATGGCCTTGTGTTCCTTAGAAACACTCTCATGCAAATACACAAACACTACTTACACGGTGAAAGAAAGCCACTGCGCAGCAATGCAGCTGCTCGACCAAAATCTGATGTAGCTATTTTCCTGACATATAGTGCCTGTACAAAATATTCATCATTTATTCTCCTTAACTTTATTTCATATTTCTTGGATGCTGCATCAGTTCCTCCAGGGACTAAATTGGTTCTGGTTGGCAATGAAAAGAAGAGTCTCAAAATGATATCCTAGCTATTTCATGTTTGACACTGTGTGCATGTTTTAAACAACCAGCTCATCCAGCATCTGCTTCAGATATGTGAGGGCAGCAGATCTGTCTTTTTCATAATGATAAGCTAAACATTTTTTTGGACCAAGCACAAGTCAGCTTCAAACCAACCATGCATTACTTTGCTTGGTTTGGTTGTGCGTGATATCCTGGTATTCTAAACATTTCAAGTTTATGCAGTGGATATCCGTCTGCAGGACAGTGCCTCCTCGGGATGCATTTAACTGTTTTAATTATCATGCATATACTGTCATTCATGTTTATTGTGTGCTTTCTGATCAGCCAACTGTACATTTAGTGCACCAAATCTGGTTATATCTCTATTTTTTTCCTGATTGATCAAATTAATGAACTTGAAAATACTGAAAAATGACTATAATAATGTGATGTTTAAAGTCCATTAATGAGGGTTTCTCCCTTCACTTGAAGTTATAAAATTTATACTTTATTAATCCCTCGTGGGAAAATTCATTAACTCATCAAAAATGAAGCATGAACAGTTGGCTTCTGTCTATTAGCGCAAGGGCCCGGTGTCTTGCTCAACAACACTTAAACACACTAGGAGGAGCTGGGAATTGAACCAGTGTGTGCTCAATGCAAACCTGAACATCCTGTATGAGACGTGATTCTGATCAAAGATTTTTATCATCATGCTTGATCCTCACATTATTTGTGATTGTCAGCAAGGAGTTTTCTTTAGGTCCTATGATCCGTTGACACTGCTCATAGGATAGTTTACTGGTAAGAGGAGATAACAGAATTTTACAGTTCTCATGGTATTTTCGGCCTTAAGTTCCTTTGAGTCTTTTGACAAAAGATATAAGCTTGTAAAGAGACTTTGTTGCTTGTTATAGAGCTTGACATTAAGCTGAAAACCAAAGTAATTTTATTGACTCATTCTAGTATACGATTCAAATTAACTTAAAATTGAGACAATTTGATCGTAAATGATTCTTGAATTTAATATGTTTCTAAAAGGTCAATTTTAAATTAATGTTCATATACAAAAATACATGGATTAAATGAGACAACTAAATTACATAAGCCAATACTGTCTTAAATGTTAAGCTCTGTGCAAAAGTTTGTATGTTTTGCCTGATGGGACACAGTTGAGGACAAATTTTCATTCAGTTATGTTTTGAAGTTTTACATTTGTATGTTAATGTTTAACTATTTCTGTGCTGACCTCTTATATATTTGCAGCTTTCTCAAGGGCAGACCTGGTTGTTTTCCGGTCCGCGGACAACATCCAACCCACTTAGTATCCCTGTTTGTCCCGCGTGAGGTCAATCAGAACATGAATGAAAAAACATGTATTCCATTCATGTTATACAAGTGTGTTACTTTAATTTAGAAATCAGTGCCATTTTTTTAACGTTGATCTGTGACAGGTGATGCTCGCCAGTTTACCCTCAAATTATCAGCTCATTGCCAAAAAAGGAAAGTTAATGGCAAATGTCGCATTTTCTAAATAGTCATTTAAAGAAGTCAAAGATGAAGTCGTTCGCTTTGTTTGTGGTACACAGGTTGCAGTGCTTAAGGATTACATTTTGAATCGCCACTATGTGACCAAACATGAGTAGGAATACAAAAATTTGACTGATGAAGAATGAGCAAGGGAGTCAAATGCTTCGCTAGCTAAACTGCAAAACCAATAAATATTTTTTTACAAAGCTTTGCACACCCAGAAACGCAGCTGTCAAGACAAGTTACGTCATATCCCACAAAATTGGCAGAAAAAGGAAGCCGTTTTCAGACCGAGGGTTTTTAAGGAGTGTTTGTTGGACTCCGCCACCCTAATATGCCCAGAGAAAAAGCATGCATTTGAGAGCGTTACTCTCGTTATGAACTGTGACACGGACGGTTGCTGGAAACCTGGAGCTTCAGCTGAGGGACGGAGCGGTCAACTTGGACTATTTTTCTCTTGCTTTGGATGAGAGCTTTGATGTTCTTGTCACTGTCTAGCTACTCGTCTTCTTACCTGGGATATTACAGTAAAATTCAGCAAAGCAGTTGATGAAGGGAACAACAGCTAGAAGTGATTTGTTCACAGATATCAATGCATGTTTGGAAAAGTTGAAACCTAAATGTTCAAATCTGACTCGGAAAAATTTTGAACTTTTAAAAAAAATGGAGGATATAGTGACAGAAATTACCCCTGAGCAAAATTGATATTTTTGCATTGTATTAAGCATCAGGAGGTGTTTAAAAAGGAATCTTGATGTTGTCCTCTTTGGATCTCCCCAGAATGGGAGCAGACTCATCAAATCCAAATACCTATATCTTCTACCACTGACAATTAACTCTCTGCTGTCCCTCACATATACACTTAATATATTCAGCCAGATTTCGATGCACTTGTTTAAGTCCAAGCCAGACTGGATTTCTCTCACCGAACAAGTGAGAACACATGAATTGCTAAAAATCCATAGCACTTTTTGTTTAAAGTTGATCAATTGCTTTTGTTTAACATACTGCAAAGCAATATTTTTCGTGTCTGTGAAGGTCAACAAGTTAAAAATAAAATAGTTCAGAACATTGATGTAATGATTGTTTTGAAATTTACTGTTTATTACTTCTCAAGGAGTATTTTCCTGTTTGAGTCCCACCATAATTTCATATATTTATATAAAGAGTTACAGAATATGCTTATTCTTCAGAATAAGTATCAGCTAACAAGACTATGTACTTTACTTCCTTTTACAATGGGGCATAATTGATGTGAAGCAGAATTAAGTTTAGGTTATTGTTGGTTTGGCCCTCCAACACCATACAGATTTCTTATATGGCCCCTTGTAGAAATCAATCGTATTAAAAGTATGTGTGCGCGTGTGCATGTGTGCCCTCTGTGAGCTCGGGCAGCTGAGTGCACAGTAAACACCCATAAACCATCTTTGTTTGACAATGGTTAGAGAGATGCCAAGACAAAGTCTGTGTGTGAGAGAGAGTGAATTGAGTGTTTATGTTTGGGCTGGTGTGTGTTTGTAACAGGAGTCGAATCATTGAAAGGTTTTTTGAATTGTTTCTGCCTTTAGGTGATTCTCATCCTTGTTGTCTTTTGGTGCCAAAGCTTCTCCTGTGGTGTTGCCATCAGTTTGCGTTCTTCATCCTCCCTGTACCCATTTCCATCCGACAACCTTAGCACCTGCTGTGCCATAAATTTTAGATGCTTCGGATGTACTTGAATTGATAAAAATTTTTTAAGGATACATGAATATACATTGATCAAACAAAAGCTTTGCTTTCTATACTCAAAAGATATTCTTTCAAAGTATTTGATGGAAAAGACATCTGCATCTGGAAGCAGGATAGTTATTTTAAAAAAAACTCAATACTTTGCAGACTAAAATGATTTTGCCAGTCCATGTTCATCCGTTGAACTTTTTTTATGTGTATAGCATTTTCAATTTATACAAGGCCAAATGTAAGCATTTAGTTTAATAGTAGCATCATAGTATGGTTTCATTTGTTATTGTAAATTTTGACTGCCTGCCTTATTATTATTATTATTATTATTTTTACTTCTGCTTTTGTTGTTGAATGAGAGTGATGATTTAAAAATCACTTCAAATGAATGCTCATTCTGTTTACAAAAGTAAAAATGGTACAATTTTGTGTACTTTTTAAAATTTTTTGTCAAATGTCATTGATTTAAGAAATGCAGCCAGAAATTGAAAATACTTCAATGTATCTGTTTTCTGCAATATTAATAACACTTAATAACAACAAATTCAATATTGTAATATTTTCTCATGGCTCTACCAGAGATCTGTTAATTTAATTGTTTTAAATGCTTTTTAAGTTGGTCAAATCTTTTTACACTTCCAAACATAGTTTGTTTACCTCCATAAGGAAGGCTAATATTGCTTTGCAGTTTGCTTGTCTGCCAGCAGAATTACTAATTATCTGCCATATGGGGTATATCCAGATTACGGTGTAGATCTCGGTTTACATTTTTTTGAGCTGTCTTCACTGCAATGTTGGGGGCACTTTCCATGAATATCATACATTTTTCAGGAAGTATTAGAACTAACTATGAAAAAAAAAGGTCAGGGCGTAATACATTTAGAAATACTGATTGTAAAGATGCCTTTGGTTGTAGATGATTTTTTTATTTTTGTGTTGTCTTTTATTGGTTTCAACATTCCATTATGTTTAATTTGATATTCCAGATGCGAACTGGCAGTGAAAATCACACCCATAGTATGCTTAATATAGTGCTGTTGAACATCTAACTCTGTTGATGTGGAATTTATTTTCCTCATTGACATTAAAAAAAAAAATCAAAAACTCCATTTGACTTTGTTTAAATGTCTTGTAATGTTTATATCCCATATCTTATTGCCACTATTTGCAGTTAGATTATGAGTTATTGTACAAGCATTTAGCTTCTAACTCAACATGAGTGTGCACTCTTGAGCCTGACCTGAGTTTACCTCTTAAAGAACATAAGCTGTCCTCCTGCCAAGCGCTGTGGGGTGGTCAAGATGTTCCTTTGATGGTCTGTTGTTTCTTGTGGACTCCTGCCTTAATGATGCCATCCAGGGCTCAAACTTGGCTGCAGATTGACTGCTTCAATCATGTCCTGGCCTTAGAATAGTCGCTTTGATGGACTGTGCCAAACTTTGACCAAACTGTGCCTATTCATGATTGGTTTTTGTGCTGAATACTTGAATGTCCTCACCACAAGCAGTGGTTCTCGTCCACTCTTGGCATTAGGCTGGATGGATTTTGGAGAGAGGCCAAAGCCTAATTAATGATGGTAGGTTAAAAGAGATGAAAGCCAAGTAAATAATTTGGTTAGCTAAGCAGTCAGATCCATGCAGTTGCCTTTTTAAGCCTGTGTAGCAAAACAGTTGGTGTTGTTGTTTGCATCACCACATCGTGGGATTGTGTAACACTGCTTCTGTGGTTTTACAATTCAGAGCGCAATCACTGAAAATACACTTCAAAGATAGTTGTTTTCAGCCGTCTCGAAAACAAGCAGTGTTTAGCATCATCTGAGCACTATTTAATTTATCCGTCGTTGCCAACTTATCGGTCTCTTACAATAACATTTCCTGTAAAGTAAGTTAACATCTAATAAATAGTGGAACATCACTTACAATAAGTTGAAAAAAAAAAGATTTTAGATTTTATAATTAAATTCAATGTATTCAATGATTTTATTACCTGACATGGGTTATAGAAAAGGTGTAGCTAAAAAGCCTGCTATTTACATGATCTGTCTCATCCACTTTTTTAGTTTCTGATTATTTTTCTGAAACGATTGGGCCTTCAATGGTGGATTGTGCATGAAGTTTGAAGTCAATTGCTTGGTTTCTGTGTGTTTCATGGGATTCAATTTTACATTAGGTCCATAGTTTTGAAATCAAACTGAGTAATTTATGTTAGACAGACAAGTGATTGATCAGTAATATTCTCTGTCTTTTGTTTCAATTCCATTTTTCTTTCACAACATTCTAAGACTACCTGAAGACTTCATTAAAGCGTTTTCTGAATCATATAACAATGTTGTATACGGACTAAACAGCATTGAACCTGTATTCAAGCTGCATGAATAATATATTTTTTTCTTCTTTTTAATCACAGAAAAACAATATCATTTAACCAGGATAAATTCAATGTTTATAAAGTGTGAATAGTGAGAGTCTCTCCACTGCTGCCAGGACGTCAGCCTTGCCATATCGACATGGGCTGTGACCTCATGGCTTTGGGCCTGTCTCTTTTTGGCAATTGTGGTCCCTTTGGCAGTCATGCTGTCTGTCTTTTGGTTTGCACAGTGGAGCTCTTCATCAGTAATCGGTCACTGTGGCAGAGAGTCAAAACGATAATATAGGCCAGGGCATTCAGTGGTCAATGCATTACTGGAGTAGTGACATGAGTAAGCCTATGAGGGAAGCCATCAGACCTGCAACACAAAAATACAGTGGCCAGTCAGGTAGCTCTGTCTGTTAAAGTTAGATAGATAGATTTTAAGTGATATATTGATAGTTGTACTATCAAATACATAGTTAACCTATTATGTTTTTATTGTACTATTATACTATTCTGCAAAAGTGCAAGTCATTTAAATGAATTTTACAAGTGTTGTACATTGTCTCCTCCAGGTGTTCATGAGATGCTGAAAGTCAAAAATATATGTGCAGTCACAGAGACCGTTAATTTTGAGCACCAAGATTTAATCACCCTTAACTAGTGTTCTGCTTACACAGGTGTATAACACTCGAACACTTTTTTTTTTTTTTTACCAAAAAGTATCTTTTTACTTGATAAACAAGCTAACCTGGGGAAGGAAGACATGCAGTTTGGTAGACAGAGGAAAATGTAGATGACAGAGCAAAATGGAGAAGAAAAAACAAAATGAAAGCACATTATCTACAACCCTAAATTAGGGATAAGCTGAAATAAGATGAAGAAGAAGAAAAAGAAACAAACCGAACACCCTAATCAATTCATTTTTTTGAAAGATGAACAAATATTCCCCTCCACTGAACAACATGTCTTTTGTGGTTTTGAAATTGGCTACTTTTAACAAGCAGTTTAAATTGTACTTTCTAAACAAATACTGTCCAAATCCTGCTGTTTGATTGTGAACTGCTTCAGATTTTGATCGGCACAGCAGTTATCACTTTTGCCTTCACAGCACGAAGGACCCTGGTTAGATTCCGACCAGGGGACCTTTCTGTGCGGAGTTTGCATGTTCTCCCCGTGTCTGCGTAGGTTTCCTCCTGGTTCTCCGTTTTCCTCCCACAGTCCAAAATTATGCAGGTTAATTGGAAAAAAATTCGGAAAAATTGCCCCGAATGATCAAGTGAGTGAATGGTTGTTTGTCTGTCCAACCACTCTGTGAGTGAATAGTTGATTGTCTGTGACTGACCTGCGACCAGTCCAGGGTGTGGGAGCTGGGATAGGCTCCAGCATCCCCCGCCACCCTGAGTGCCTGATAAGCGGAGGAAGATGGATGGATGGATCTTTTTTTGATACCTTTTCAGATTGAAACATTCTTTCCTCTCTCATTTTTCCTCGCTTAGTTAATCATTTTTAGGTCATGTGAATCATCAGTACCACACAGTAGACATTACTAAAATTTAACTCCTGTGAATAGCCCTTGAAATCGTAAAGAGTAAAATCTCACTAATTATTAGCAATTATTATGCCTGATTATGATTTGGTACACTTTTACTTTATGTATCCATGTTGCATATCTTATCTGACATTCCATACATATATCCTGTATCAGTAAAAACATGCACGAACGCGCGGACACACACACACACACACACACACACACACACACACACACACACACGCACCCTATGAATAGTTGTTGTTGTTATTATTATTTATTAAATTATTAATTAATCTGATTAAGTCTATTTTTAATCGAGGCTGGCCCTATTTTTGAATGAAAATTATTTTGTCATGTAAGCATTGTATTCAATCTAAATCTTTTTTTAGAAGTTTGTAATGCAAATTACTTTTAGAATTAAGATGTAAGTATATAACTAAATCAAAGAAGTCCTATAAAAGAAGTTATATGATGCCCATCTGACCATCGAAATTTGCTTCTTTGCTTGCCCCGAACTGAGGCAGTCAGAGAACTGGCAGCTACTTAGTTTATGTTCGGGTAAGTCTTGAAAGACTGCACGGTACCTCCTATTAAAGTCCTCCCCCTGAGACTTAACTTGAATTATAAACATGAAAAGACTGAGATGCTGTAGCTAATGAGTGTTTCTGCTATGTTCAGTCACTCGTGGCGGCCCACCAAAGCTGAATTTTCAGTACTCCATGCATGAATGCCTTATTTATTGCTACTTGGCTGCAGTCAGTCATTCTGTCATCCACACTGTGTTTGGACAGTGGGTGTTTCAGTGTTTTGAGTTCTGCCCTTTTCTATCATATGCTGAAATAAGCTAACGTTTATGCTGAAAGGGTTTAAAAAAAGAAACAAACATTTAAAGCATTTCGAGTTCATCATTTTTTTTATTATCATTTTATACATTTTATTACATTATTATTATTATTGTTGTTGTTTATTATTATCTCCAAAAAATAAAAAAAAAATGTATGGCTTACAGTGCCTAATTGTGTTGAAGTACAGGTAGTTATTCTCCTACATAATCACCCTTATGGACAATACTCATTGTGCATGTCTTTGCATGCCAAATGTTGATGTTGTGATCTGTGATGAATAATGAATGTTGTGTTGTGAATATAAGCTTGCAAAGACATGTGGAAATGGCACGAAAGTGTGGCATGCAAACCCAGCAATTTGCCAGAAATCCACTCATCTTGTCAAATATAAGAGTCACTATAAACAGTATGTTTAATCCAATCCACCATCCCCATGATGCCATTCTTCCCGCAGTCTCTTCTCTAGCTGAATGAATAAGGCAAAAGGCACTTAAACACCAGCTGCATCAGCCGCATGAAAAGGCAGCAGACATGACAGACCTTTTCTGCATGCCAGCCTTTGGAAATATATGGTTCATGTAACCTGGGCATGTTGGGACCATTTGCCACAGTTCCTATATGTTATTTTAGAAGCTAAGAAGCTAAGTACTGCTGAATAGTAGCAATTCTTAAAAGCGTTATGCTGTTTTCCCAATGCCAGGCCTTTCACCATAGGGTCTTGGTTAATGGGGTTCTCTCATGGAGCATACAAGTACAACTAAGACAACACCGAACCACAACTAACTTTATCTTCAACTGTATGGTGTAATTGTCACTTTAACATTGCTTTTTTGTGTTCCACATAGCTTAAATTATGGAAATATTTAAATTTGGGATAGATGCCTTCCAGCCATATGGTAACAATGGACAATTCTGAAACCTACTGTATCCATACACTTTTTTATTTTATTTTTTTTATTGAAAAACCGACAGAAACCATCAGAAAAAATGGCATTATATATTTATAGAAATTGTTAAACACGATTTACTATGAAATAGTTTTAATTTTGTTTGGGAGGGTTATATAGGGGGTTGGGGGTTGTGCCCGAAATAACAAGGTCCCAGATTCATGGATGTAAGCAGCCGAAATAACTTTCTCATGCAGAGTGTCCGGGCTCTCCCTTAGAGATATGGTGAGGAATTCAGCCATCCAGGTGGGGCTCAGAGAAGGGTCTCTGCTCCTCCATGTGTGGAATGCCTCCTGGACGCCTCCCTGGTGAGGTATTCTGGGCATATTGGGAGGAATCCCCCAGGGAAAACCCAGGACTAGCTAGAAGGGACAATGTCTCTAGCCTGCCCTGGAACACCTCAGGATCCCCCTGGAAGAGCTGGACCAAGTGGCTGGGGGAGCTAAGTCTGGGCCTCTGCTTCAGCTGCTTCCCCCCTTTGACCCGACCTTGGATAAGCAGAGGAAGATGGATGGATAGGTGGATGGAAGGGTTATGTAGGAAAAAAGAACATTGAAACAATGCAGTTAATTATACTTTACATTTCAATGCATCAAAGTTATCTAGATTTTTCCCCTTGTCACATATATATCCACAAGCAACAGATGGTACTGTTACCTCTTCAAAGAGTCACTTTCAACTTCGGATACCAAGTCCCAATAACATTCATTGCAAATGGATGGATTTGGTTGCATTATTATTCCCCTTTTTCCAACAACACTCACCACACTCACAACTTATTCATCTTCCACAATCAAATTTGTGTGTGTGTGTGTGTGTGTGTGTGTGTGTGTGTGTGTGTGTGTGTGTGTGTGTGTGTGTGTGTGTGTGTGTGTGTGTGTGTGTGTTGTTTTTGTTTCAAATTATCTTAAAATACTGTCAAATCCTATTCACTGTTACTTTGGACTTTGTTGAGAAACATTTCTACCGTCTCCTTTCCTGGTTAGCAACAATTCTGTATATACACAGTGTGACTTGGTACATGTTTACTTTTCCTGAATTAAAGACAGTGGGAGAATACCAGATCTTTACCGTCAGCTGACACTTGGACAGATTGTGGATTTCCTATTGACTGAAAACAACATTGTGAAATTTCTTTTGGTTAAATTTGGACAAACAAAACTGCTTCTTTGTACGTCAAAATAGTAATTAGATACACTTAAATTCATCAGGCAATTTGTGCTGTTTTTCAGTCATTTTGACCGACGAGGAGGTTCAGAGGAAGAAGGAGATGATATTGAAGAGGAAGGAGGAGGAGGCAGCCAGAGAGGCGCTGAGGCCAAGATTGAATGAGGAGCAGGCCCGGATTATCTCTAGCCTGGTGGAAGCTCACCACAAGACCTACGATGCCTCCTATTCTGACTTCTCTCGTTTTAGGGTAAGTCCAGTAGAAAGTTTCCTCTTTTAGCAAAACCACACACATTATCACTGGCAAAGCCCAAATCACTATGTTCTACACCGTGAAAATGAGTGTAGGCGATTATGATGTCATGCTGCCTAATGGAGGGTTCTCTAATGCACGGTATCAGACAATGTGCCTGCATTTTCCAATACATAGCAATCCAGACAGAAGAGAGAAGAGACAGTAGCAGCCCAAAGACCACACACACTTATATTGTTTTATTATTTTTTTAATTAAATGATGCTGGAAATTTAAATGTTGCACCAGCAGATTCCATGTTTTTCGTTAGTAACTCACTCAGGGATTTTGAGAAAAATAACAATATTCAATTTGCATTTTTGCTTTAATTAATGAAAAATTAAACCATTTAATCAAATGATTATTTACAAATTTGTTTGAGGTGACACATTCACACATAAGTCAAATTTTCAAGTATATTTTGATATTCATATCAAAATTATCATCAACATTCCCTAAAAAATTGAAGCATTACAGGCTAACTGGAAAAACAAAATGGGCTCATACTCAGAAAATCACACTTGTATGATTACATAAAAGGATGACTTGCTCTTGTGTTCATCATAAGCCAATTTCAATTTCACGTTCAATTTTAACCCCACTGCATTTCTTGCTGTGGCTCAATCTAATTCAAGCTAGCATATTTAAATTAAGTAGGCTTGGCAATTATGTCTTAAGCTCACTGACCACTGTAAAGCTGATGGCTTGTCTCCTCGCAGATGTTGAGGCCTGAGAATTTCTTACAACTGAGATTCTGCAAACTGCTTCTGGTCACATAGATTGCATAAAAATTACTGCCATGGGTATTAGCAGCATAATTTATTCATCAATGGTATTATTTTCATAGTACATTGAGAACTGAAGATAAATGTAAGTTAAGACAATCAGACCAATTGGAGTATTGTGTCCTTCCTTTAATGCATATGTGTCATACTCAAGGCCTGCAGGCCCCATCTAGCCCGGTATACATTTATATCCGGGACACAAGATCATTTTATATAGATGTTTATCATTGTTGTTAATGGTCTTCTGATTTGATGCGCTTATAACACACAAACAGAACCCATAATACAGCGCTTCACCTGCCTTGCCAACATTAGGTTACCTGTGGATAAAACCACGACAATTGAGTCAAGCTTCTGTTACTGTGTACCACTCTATTGTAAAGTTTTTGCGAAGCTAGCCCCTCACAATCGCAAAGAGAAAAGTTGATTCTGAAACAGAGCCTTTCAAAACCAATGGGATGCTGAGTATATGTTCACTGACATTGCCGAAAAACTTATTGGACTTACAACAGATGGAGCACCGGCGATGTGCGGTGAAAAAAGTAGACTAGTGGGAACGATACGAGCAAAGGTGCAGGAGGAGAACTGTACTGGTGAGTTAACAGCAAATTACTGCATCATACATTAGGAAATGCCTGGTGGTAAAGTCCTTAAAATGGAGCATGTAATGAGCACTGTAATGTAAGCCGTAAACTTTATCCAAACTTAAGGTTTAAATCACCATCAATTTTAGTCTTTTATGCAGGGAATAGATTGAGAGTTTGCTGACATTTTTAATCATATAGAGGTGCATTTGCTAAGTTGGGGGAAAGTTCTCTTCTTAAACCTGCACGCATCTTAAACCTTTAGCTCCAGGGACGTGAATACATGGTTACTGACATGTATGATGCAGTGAAGGCATTTCAAGTGAAGGTACTCCTGCCTCACTTTCTCTGTTCCCATGTAATGTTAAACAAAGTCGGCGCAAGGGTGTTTCCAAATGTGCACTTTGCTGATAAACTAAGCTCACTGTGCACTGAGTTTGCGCAGCGCTTTGGTGACTTTGAAGCACAGAAAAAGACTTTAGAGCTGCTTCGCAACCCATTTGCCGTTGACGTGGAAACTGCACCAATACAGATTCAGATGGAGTTGATTGAGCTACACTCTAATGGGACACTTGAGGCAAAGTATGACACTGTATTTTTGCTGCACAGTTTATTTGCTCCATTCCTGAAGCAATGTCCCTTCTCCTTCCACATGCGGTTTGAACCATGTGCATGTTTGGTACCACATTTTCTTCTCAGTGATGAAGTTTAATAAACAGCACACAGAACCCTGTCTCACTGATGAACATCTCACTGAGTCCATCCTGAGGACCTCCACAACATAGGACCTTACACCAAACCTAAACAAACATGTTGCAAGAAAGAGATGCCCAACATCCAGCTCAGACAAAATGGCCTAAGAGCAAAGAAAAGTGAATGTTTTGATTTGTTATTTTAACTTTTGCTGGGAAGCACAAATTTGATTTAGATTTCAAGGGTTTTTTTTTGCAGCATTTTCACATGTTGAATTCTTATAATTTTGACAGGAGATATTTCTTGGAGACCAAAATCTTTGTAGATATTTAAAGTTTAAGTTTATTTTTCATAAAAAAGCACAAGAGCAAAGAAAAATGATTTTTTTGAATTGTTGCTGTTTTAATGTTAACTTATAAACACAATTTTTATTTATCTGGGTTTTTTGCACTTGTATAACTTCTATAATTGTGACAGAATTTATTTCAATGGAGAAAAAAATATTGTACGTTATTTGAAGTTTACATTTATTTATCCTGGAATAATATTCTTGTTTGTTTATATTCAGATTTATGTTAAAAAAAATTGGTTTTCCTATGTGTGTGTCTATGTGTGTGTTTTTAGTTTATTTGAAACCTGTAACATGACTCCCTAAGACATTTACCTGCCTCTGGCAACCGAGTGTCTTTCTCTACATCATGAACTTGATACTTTTAGATTATTTTTCTGCCTGTTGACCAAAACAAGTAAAACACCACAGGCAAGTAAATGAGATAGAGGGAAGGTTAGATGATCCACCAGGGAAAGTCCTCTTTTCTTTTATATTTATGTCAAGCAAGCACCCTCAGGGCATATGTTTATGTGTGAGGTATTGTAGGTGGCATGTATTTTATATGATTGATCCTAAAAATTTATCATAGCATTAGAAATTATCAGGACAGTTGGGTTCATTAATTTCAAGTGTGAAACTCTCCAAACTCCTGCAAAAAAAGCAGTACAACCTGTTTGACACATTACTTGTGTCATGGATGTTTTCATCTGTCTTCAGTTTCCCATATATGTCAAATATAACATTATTTTTGCTAATAAGTTACATTGAAAGAAAATTAGTTTTCTGGTATTAAACAGACTCCCAGCTACCAAGTTATTTTCTTTTTTGATCAATTTTTGTCCTAGCTACATAAAAACGATAACATTTCTCAATATATTGTAGTTTGTATAAAATTGTAAAAAAAAACATTTTGTTTACGATGCAACATTGTCTGGGTAGTGATGTAACAAGGTGGACCTGGGCTTGGTTCCAGTCATTTCCCATTTGAACCTGAGTAAGACTTGAACAGGGAGGATAAAGCTAAGGACAGAAATCAAAATGAGCTTCAAAATTATGATGAACAAAGATGCTTCTTTGTGCTTTTTAACAATACATCCTAGTGAGAGATAAAGTGTGTTTATGCATATTAGTCCTTCCAGGCAGGATACCCTTTATTTTTGGATAAATGTATAGTGAGCCACAAGTAGTGAGATCATGGATGACTTGCCCTCTCCGTAAACTTGAAATAATCTTTTAAATCATATCTGGTTTTAGTTGACATGCTTTTATCCACATGAACAAGCTATAATTAAACCAGACTCAGATGAACCATTAATTTCCTGTCTTCGGGGGGAGAGATAGATAGCAGTTTAAAATGATTTTATCTATGGTATTAGATCAGTTTTCCAAATGCCACCCACTCCCAAGATTTTTTTCTTTCTCAATTTATTCAGCTGTATGTATCTGATACATATTTATATACATATGTGAGTGCAACATCCTTTCTTGTCATTTATTATTATACATTATATTAAATAATTTAATAAAATATTTCAAATTAGTATAGTGTTGACAACAGGAATTTGTGAATTTTGAGGACATAGCTTCTCAGCCGATCCTGAAGAGGGGAGGGATTTCTCCTGTTATGCAAGTACTAGCTGAGTTCATTTTTGAGAATCAGAAAAATTAGTCCACCTTTGAGATATCAAGTCTTTTTGTAAGTTGTGAAAGAATGCTGAAAGATAAATCTGGGGAACAGAAGATATTTTACTTATCAATTGTTAATTTGGCGCAACTCTTACTGGTAACTCAGCAAAGATGAATTCTGCAAGAGACTGGGTAATACTTAATCAATTATCAAAAAAAGAAATCTTATTGAGAAATTGAATATAACTTGTTACCTGAAACCAAATTAACCAAGTAGATTGCGCTTAACAATGTTTTTGTGTGTATGTCTGTGTGTGTGCATGTGTGTGTATGTGTGTTACAGCCTCCGGTACGAGAAGGTCCAGTCACACGCAGTGCCAGCAGAGCTGCCTCCCTCCATTCTCTGTCTGATGCTTCCTCAGACTCATTCAATCATTCACCTGGTGAGTGCAACTCCTCTCACACAAATTCCTTTTATTGCTCCTCAAATTAAGTGCCTTGGGGAACACACATGGACAAAACAGCTTACACAATTCTTTCATTTACATCAAATGAAACATCTACTCTAACCATCGGCATTTGGGCTGGCCTGATTGATATTTATTTCATTAAAATCTGTCATTTTTTTTAGTCTCCTCTGTGTGGCTGCAGTACCCCTCCAAGCAGAAACTATATTGAATTGTAAGGCAATTCAGTGCAAGTCAGAGTGCAACATTATGGGTTTGTTTTTTTCCGTTGCATATTAAATTCTTTGGAGCAGACCCATACATAACGTAAGCACTCAATATTCAATGAAAGTGATACAGTTGGTGGAAAAACACAAAGCAGTAGGAAATTACAGAGTCCTATTGACAATGACCCCAGAAGACTTTGTTGATGGCCTGATTGGCAGGCAAGTTGCATGAAGCAGGTATGGAGATCACCTCCACCTGTGTAATGCAAAGCAAATATGGGTATATTAGTCTTGTAACAACATCTTTTACTTTTTTAACTAAAAACCCAAAAAACAATGCAGTCTGCATTCACTCTCCACTATTTATGGCTGATGGTTCCAGAGTTCCCTTTATCTGTGATTTACCTTGACTTACCTCTCACAAACTGAGCTATTTCTGTATGTTTAAAACACATACATTATTTTTGATTATGTATTTACTCTCCCCCTCCTTTTGACTTGCTTTCCTCCTGTGTCATTTTAATCTCCTGCTCAAACAGAGTCAGTGGACACTAAGATGAACTTCAGCAACCTGCTAATGATGTATCAGGATGGTGCTAGCAGTCCAGACTCCAGTGAGGAGGACACAAAACTGTCTATGCTGCCCCACCTGGCTGACCTGGTCTCCTACAGTATCCAGAAAGTCATAGGATTTGCAAAAATGATACCAGGCTTCAGGTAAGGGCTACATGATTAGGGGACCAACTTGTCTTTTTGATTTCATTTTTAAGTACATTTCAAATAAGCAAACTGCTTAATCAGGTAGCAGTTGAACAATAATGACTTTTTTATGAAATTTTTAGACAGCACAACCTTCAATAGTCTTGTGTAATTTTTTGGTCAAAAGTTAAATAATTGAGTCAGATATGTATTTGTCACAGAAATATAAGGTTTACAATTTATTTGAGTCGGCAAGTTTGTGCTTTATTGGGCAGCCTTTTAGCAGTATTCAAAATGTAGTTAACTTCCCAATCTACTTGGGACACATTCATGATTTTTGTGTTTGACGTGTGCTTTTTAATACTGAGCCACAAATTGGGCTATTATTTGAAAGACAGTGGTTTTCATTTTATATAGCCTTATACTGTATATTGCGTCATCATTCCTTGGCACCATGATTCATGTGCTTCACATATTGAGAATTGAACTGCCCCACAGCTTTGATCAGAGCCTGAGCTCCAAACTAACATGCAGAGCACAGTATTCTCTGTGCACATGCATGTGGGGTGTTGGTGATTGTTGTTAGGTAATGTGAGATGCTATTATCACTGTCAAACAAACAAGCTCTTCCAAGAATATGCTGGAACAGACTACCTTCATGAACACATGCTGAGCTTAGAGATTCATTTATGAATGTATGCACACACCAGACACGCACACAGAGCCTGTGTGAAAAGAATAGGCATATTTAGCATATGTGTTTTTGCATTCATGCTGTGAAACACTGGATTGAAGCCATGAATTTGTACGGTATACATTTATTCCAACTTCTGGCCTTTGTGCAGCGGGCCATTATTTTATTATTTCTATGTTCCATGTTCTGTCGCTGAATGAATGCATTTCATTGGGAAATATTAACTTTTCAGCAATTATTGCTAACCCTATACATGTACTTTGGAAAATACAGTCTGAAATACAAAAATTGGTTCTGCTACTTGAATTTATGATTAAAATATAATGACACCGTAAGCTATGAATTTTGTCCATGAAAAGCTATCTTTGCAAAGGAACATTTGAAATATGGTTGGAAAAAAGAAAATGACAGGAAAGAACAAAACCTATTAAGTAATCACAAATCATTACCCTTTAACCATGAAAGTGGTGGTAAGAATGTTTGTCCAGCTTAAGTTACTGCTATTGCGTGTGGATACAGTAAATGTATTACTATTCATGGGGCCACATACACATTCAAATGAGGATATCATATTGCATTTGAGGGGTTAACTAAGTGGAACATGTTGGAAACTGTGTTGCTGTGATACCCATCCGTTATAACCTGTTATCTGTTCAATGGATCTTGTTGTAGGAGGGAACAATGGGGTATGTGCGTGTTGAGAATGAGAATGTTCTGTGGATAGTTGATGTGGCTTGATGCTTGTTGCTTTGTATTTAGTGATTTCTCACCCATTTTTCCCTGAAACGAGTGGGTGTTATTTATGGGTCTGCTGTCAACAAATGTTGGCAGCTCTATGGTTCCAGGCGGTCTGTCCACTTAGAATAAATGGTGAATTGATTAGAATTTGGTTAACACATATTTGGCATAACACTCACTTGAATGTAATTTGAAAGAATGAGAAAATTCAATACCCAAATGGTCAAAGGACATAAACACTGTCCTGGTCATATATTGATAATTATATTCAGAGATCTGTGTTTTAATGTATGAGTTTTGCAGATGGTAATTGTGGACAGCTAGCTCATTGCGATATCCCTCTACATTTTAAAAATTACGAGACTCTCAGTTTGTTTCTCTAATTATGTAACGTCAGGGCATCACAAAAAGGTAATCCAGTTCTCTCCAATTAAAGATAATCCTTCAAATGATTTAAGTATGTTTGCCTCATATGGTGGATGAGGGCAAAAAGCTCCCTTTAGTCCATTCAGTAGCTGCTGACTTCACTCAGACTGCTTCACAGCTCTGCAAGAACGATTGTAAACTGATGCACAGTTTAGTGTCACCATCAAAAGACAATTTTATTTTAATGCAACATCAATTGGTTGAATTAAACATTTCCTAATGAGGTTATGACAGTAATTTGCTGCTGGTGTCAACATGCTCTCTGGCATGGCTTGTATTTGACTATAAGTATTTCTGCAGACACAAGACTGACTCACTGACCGTGTGTATGTTCCAGAGAGTTGACAGCAGAAGACCAGATCGCTCTGTTGAAGTCCAGTGCCATTGAGATCATCATGCTGCGTTCAAATCAGTCATTCAGTCTGGAAGACATGTCATGGAGTTGTGGAGGACCTGATTTCAAATACTGCATCAATGATGTTACCAAGGGTTTGTTACATTTCATTATTTACACAGCGGTAAACTTAATGAGGCAGGGATTTCTTTTTAGTGTTTTTATATGTACTGTGCTGATCACGTGTAGAGGTTGCATCCTGTTGGATTCCCCTAGCCATACTGTTTGTAAATAGGAAAACTTATAGAGCCTTCACTGGTACTTTAGGGGTGAAAAACCATAAACATTATCAGTAAGTTGGAAAATAATTTTAAACACTCATATTTGATTATTTAGATAGATGTTGCTACATTGCAAGTACAGTGATAAAAACAGGAGATTTTGTCTGAGTCTAATACAAATCTTTAAAATTGGGGCAACTCTGCATAAAGCTAAATTTGGAGAGAACACACAAACCACTCAAGAGGCCTTGATTACACATTCCTGAATAGACACATTCTCCCATTAGTACCAAGCGCTCAGGACATTTCCATGAGGGATACAACATTAAATCAAGGCATTGATAAAACCAGAATACGAAGACAAACGGACACTAAAGGATAGAGATGTGATAATTGTTGCAGCTGATGACACGGCTGTGACTTTACAGGAGCCATCCACTACTGCATTCATTACACTGTTGCACATTAAGATTTGAACTCTCTGTATTTCCATGGAAGCAGCCACAAACACACATTGAGTGCTTATGCCTATGTGCATTGCAGGAAGTAATCATTTCTTCATTAATAGACAGAGAAAATTGATCCAGATGGGCTTGATAGCATGTCCTGCTGTTTAAGTGTTCATTAAGTCTCCAGTCTAGTAAAATGCAGTGGTGTTAAGATTACATTTTTCTGGTGTGTAGCGGGTCACACTCTGGAGCTGCTGGAGCCACTGGTGAAGTTCCAGGTCGGTCTGAAGAAGCTCAACTTGCATGAGGAGGAACATGTGCTTCTCATGGCCATCTGCTTGCTCTCCCCAGGTATAGCAAAACGTCTCTGTGTTTGTGTGCTGATTCAAGATTATAGACTGCCATATGTGCAGTCTGGAAATGTGTTTCCCCTTTACATGGCATACAAGCATTGTACAGTATATTGGTGTTTGCATTTGTGTTATCTTTAGTATAAAATATATTCACTTTAAAATAACTATCTTTCACCATTAAACAGAACTCTGTGCTGCTCAAATATGTAAGCATTGCACTCTGCCTGTGCAACTGTGAGTGACACACAGTCAATGAATACATCTTACCATTTTAATTTGTGAAACTCATGCTTTTCAGCTCTTCTGAAACTTGATATTCACAAATAAATAATAAAATGTCAACATCAGCTTTTTGTAATCCCTGGTAAAGACCTTTGTCAGTAGTGGGAGAAGTCTGCTGAGTCAGTGTTACAGATCAGAGAAAAAAATGTCACCACACAGCCTGTTTTTATTGCACAGTCTGTTTGGCTGAAAATCAGTGGATTGTTTCACGCCACACAGGCATTTTTCGAGATTTTTCTGCTTGTGGAAATTTTATTTGCAAGTCACAGAAATTTTCAATGAACATCCAGTATCAGAAATGAATGTTTGTTGCAACTGGAAAATAGTAAGCTGGATAATGTATCAGGCTGTCAATCAGCAAGGCCGTATCAAGACACAGTGAGAACATATATAAATAAGGGTTAGTGTGACCACATTTCATGTATTTTCAACACAGGTATAGTGTTTATTATTGCTTTGTTAAATAAAATTAGTGTTTCCAACAGAATGCGTATAATTGTTTTTTCACTGTAATTTGCATATGGGTAGGAAAAAAAAATTCACTGCTCACAAATTGTCTTATACAAAACTTCCAAATGCTTAAACATTTTTTGGGGGGGTTATCAAGATATTTCTTGGCCTCTTTTTGACATTTTATGGTGAATTTTACTTCAGGTTTTGATTGTTTATACTTTTATTTAATTTGTATATTTATATCAAGACCAGAGACAATGTCAGAGTTTTATCATACTTGATATACAATATATAGAAACGTTACTCAGCCCCAGATCTTATTAAATTTGAAATGCTAATACCAGGGAACAAATGCCCACTACTGTTTTAATGGTAGCACTTATGGTTTATATGCTGAAGAGTAAAACTGACACAGAGGAAGACTCAAATTTCAAAATCAAAAGCTTAAAACAACTGATTTGATGCATCAGCAGAATCTCTAAATCCCTCTGCTTAAACTGTTCATTCATTTCCTGCCAAAGTAATAAGAGAAAAAAAAAGTGCAAATTGTCAACCTGATGTTATTGAGGCAGGAAGTATTACAGCCGTTTGGCTGTTAAGCTTTAAACTTTCTGTTTGAAGAACTTAAGCTTCTTGAATGACAGTCGCAAAATGTAAGTTTCTTATTCACTTACCAGATTGAACAATTTTGGCCAGTTTTGTTGTCCGTTGGTCTGATATACATGTACACACAGACACGCAATGTGCGCAATAAATACACTATATGGCCAAAAGTATTCGCTGAACCGTTCTTGACTTGCATATGAACTTAAGTGACATCCCAATCCTAATCCATAGGGTTCGATATGAAATCGGTCCATCCTTTGCAGCTATAAGAACTTCAACTCTTCTGGGAAGGCTGTCAACAAGGTTCAGGAGTGTGTTTATGGAAATTTTTGACCATTCTTCCAGTGGGGCATTTGTGAGGTCACACACTGATATCGGACGAGAAGGCCTAACTCTCAGTCCCCACTCTGATTTATCCCAAAGGTGTTCTAGGCGGTTGAGGTCAGGATGCTGTGCAGGCCAGTCAAGTTTATCCACACCAGCCTCTGTTATCCATGTCTTTATGGACTTTGTATTGTGCACTGGTGCACAGTCATGTTTGAAAAGGAAAGGGCCAGCTCCAAACTGTTCCCACAAAGTTGGGAGCATGGAATTGTCCGAAATGTCTTGGTATGCTGAAGCTTTCAGAGTTTCTTTCACTGGAACTAGGGGGCCAAGCCCAGCTCCTGAAAAACAACCTCACACCATAATACCCCCTCCACCAAACTTGACACTTGGCACAATGCAGTCAGACAAGTACCATTCTCCTGGCAACCGCCAAACTCAGACTCGTCCATCAGATTGCCAGATGGAGAAGTGCGATACGTCACTCCAGAAAACGCGTCTCCACTACTCTGGAGTCCAGTGGCGGCGTGCTTTATACCAATGCATCCAATGCTTTGCATTGCACTTGGTGATATGTGGCTTGGATCGAGCTGCTCGGCCCTGGAAACCCATTCTATGAAGCTCTCTGCGCACTGTTCTTGAGCTAATCTGATGGCTACATGGAGTTTGGAGGTCTTTAGCGATTGACTGTGCAGAAAGTTGGCAACCTCTTCGCCCTGTGCGCCCCAGCATCTGCTGACCCTGCTCGGTTAGTTTACGTGGCTTACCACTTTGTGGCTTAGTTGCTGTCATTCCCAAACACTTCCATGTTCTTATAATACAGCTGACAGTTGACTGTGGAATATTTAGGAGCAAGGAAATTTCACGACTGGATTTGTTGCACAGGTTCCTATCCTATCCCAGTTCCATGCCAGAATTCACCGAGCTCCTGAGAGCAACCCATCCTTTCACAAATGTTTGTAAAAACAGTCTGCATGCCTAGGTGCTTGATTTTATACACCTGTGGCCATGGATTCCAATTATTTAGACGGGTGAGCGGATACTTTTGGCCATATAGTGTATGCACATGAGAGATATCAGCCTATTTGCATTATACAGATATTTTTTTCTCAATATATTGCAACATTTTAAATCAAATAATTTTATGTGCCTGTACTTCTGAAGTAGTGAGTGCAGCCACCTCATAGCATGAAGGTTTCTGATTTGGGGTCTTTTTATGTGGAGTTTGCCTGTTCACCCCCTGTACACCTGGGTTCCCTCTGGGTTCTCCACTTTCCTCCCACTGTCCAAAATACAGTAGGCGTCTGCATTTCTTAAACAAGTGACTGAGGGAATGAATGGTACAATCTCATTATATTTTGCCCTTTGATTGAGTGCAAGATAAGCATGAAGACAAATGATTACAGATTGTACTGGAGAATGAAATCTTAAAAATTAAACCAGATTCAAGTCAAAGAGGGATTTTTATTCTAAGTCTTTTCATACAGTCAGGTAAGCGTAAATATTAGCCTGGTGCCTTTCTCAAATCAGTGGTTGATCCAAAGTAAAACATAAAGAATTCTTGTCAAAATCTAGCAACTGGTCTTGATTTTCTTCCCTTGAAGCCTCTCCCCCTCCCTCCCCTTTGCTGTAAATTGAGCAATGAGTGGCTGCCTTTGCTCTGCAAAAGCTTGTCACTGTCACTCAGACATACGTTACATGTTAAGTACAACAAACATGGAGAGTTAATCACATCATCCAATTTCTTATTACTAATGTAGTTAAAGTTGGATTTAGTGTCCTGTAGGTGCCTGCGCAGGTTGTTCCACCATCTGATAAGCTACTAGTAAACACACTAACCATCACCTGCCTGTTCTTTGACCCCACCACCACCAACAACACAACACACCTGCTGTGTGTAGTTGAGGTATAGAGATTAAAATACCAGGAGAATCACAACCTCACGTGTAGTATTGGAATACTGATAATCAAAGCTAATGCTTATTTTGACTGTACTCGCAGTGATACCCTGACATCTCTTGAACATAGATCCTAATTTCACTCGTGAAGCTTAATTTAACTGGTCTGACTAATGTTCTCTTTTTCTTTCATCCCTTCCACTCTGTTGCTCCATGCCCCTCACTGATATTTCTTCCTTTCCAAACTGTCCCTCTGTTCTATGATCTCCTCTATTCACGCTCTACACACTAATCCTTCACGGCAGATCGTCCTGGTGTGCAGGACCATGCCCGAATTGAGCAACTTCAAGACCGGCTCTCTGAGGCGCTCCAGGCCTACATCAGAGTGAACCACCCAGGAGGGCGCCTCCTCTACGCAAAGATGATCCAGAAGTTGGCTGATCTGCGCAGTCTGAATGAGGAGCACTCCAAGCAGTACCGTTCGCTCTCCTTCCAGCCCGAGCATAGCATGCAGCTCACCCCGCTGGTGCTGGAAGTGTTCGGTAGTGAGGTGTCATAGCAGAGGCAGAGGCTCGTGTGCATCCAATCACACAATCAACACACAAGATGATTAACCAACCCTAACCGCCTTTCCCTCAGACAGACCCAGCCTGATTACAACCCTGGACATGTGGGAGACAAATGGATTATTAGAAAGACAGTAACCTTCACCTTTTCATCATGTGCCACACTCCTCCTCTCCCTCCCTGTCTCGACCTCACAGCTCCCGGTCTTCTGGATGTGATACCCGATAACGCTCTGGAGAACACAGCACTTGGATAATCAGCTTACATTCAAACACCTGGAAGTAAAAATATCAATATATCACACACTCGGCTGGAACAGAGGGATCTCTCCTTATCCAAGAACTTCAAATCGATTTTTGGTCATAACCATCACCACCTATTCCTTACGGCTTGTTTGATGGATAAATGGATGGTATGTTTGCCATCCTTCTCTCCTTTTTTACCATCATCGTCATTATGTGGCTTAGTATTCACATCATCGGAATAGGAACATGTTATGATCATGATGGCATTAATGGGCTACAGCCACATCGCTAGCAGTGTTACTTTGTTAGTGTTAGCTATGAGCTTTTGTTGGTTTACCATTTGTTTACAGCAAAGATATCCAAATATATTAATCAACATGGCTGAACATACTTTCATGTAAAGGAAATACTGGGTTTATCAGTTTAAATATTGCCCAACTACAGCCAGACAGGAGCCTTGCAGGTGTGTTTTCCTGCCTGGCTCATTGTATCTCTGTATGTTTGAAGAGACAGTTCACTGAAGAGAAGTAAGCAAGTTCAAGTAGGAATATTTCAATGTTGTGGGAAGAAACCTGGTGGAGCGAGACAATGAGGTCGGATAGTTGGAGAGAGTCACTAGATGTAATTCCTTGTTCTCCAGACAAAAGGGAATTTCACAAAACAAGAATGTATGTATAATGCGCTATATATATTAATGATACATATAAGCTGATATACACAAATATATAAATATATATTTAAGAGAGCGAAACATGGTTGCTTCCGAAGAAGCAAGTAGTTCATGTCGTATACTGTAGAGGATTTGAAGGCCCTGCTTTGTTGTGTATGTTTGTGTCTGTGTGTGTAACTCTCAAACAATGAATGCACACACACACACACGCACACACATTCACACACACGAAAGACGAAAGTACTGAAAGGTGTGTGAGGAGTTCTTCTATTTTTATGATGTGTGTACAGTATAAGAGAATATTGATGGACCACAAGGGGGTGTGTATGCTGGCTTTGACTGAGGGTTTAGCGCAGGATAGCGCTCATCTGTTTTTTTGGACCTGTGAAGTTCGTAGACTGACATAGACACAGACATACATACACACACACACACACACACACACACACACACACACACATACACACACACAGCATCATGTTAGACAGATAGTGATTATCCAGAGTATTTGTCCGGCTGGTTAGATTGCTGCTAAGTCAGTAAGAGTTAGATAGTTGGACACAAGCCAACTACCTGCTGTTACCTCAGGGAAAAGTTTGTCTGATTATATTGTGTTCTTGGTGTTTATGGTGTGTGTGGCGTAAGCTTACAATCATGAGACGGAGATTGTTTTTCAAAGCTCTAGGCATCACTGTGATTTCCAATCATACTAGATAACAGTATAAGTAAGCTAAAAGTAAAAAATTTTTGAAGAAATTATTATAACCACATTTTCATTCCTCGGTATAATTGCTCAATTAAAACATGCATGATTATGAGTCCATTAGAGACAATCGTTAAAGCTAATACATCCATACAATTTCCCAATCATTATTTTTTTCCTTAAAGTTTTTCTTTAAAGTTTCGTCTGTCACAAAATAACGATTTTTTTCAGGGCAGTTATATTATTCAACTGATATTAGCAATATAGAATATATAGCCAAGTGTTTTGGTGTGAAATCCAACAGATGCTCGACATAATAACAGCAGGGCAGAAAGATATAACTAGAGAAGAACTTTTTGTATGAAATTTAGACAAAAAAAAAAAATCAAGCCTCACCTTTTTATCATGTTTATCATTTAAACACCAGCTACATAAGCGAGGTTTAGGATGTGACTTTTCAACATCACTACATATCTGATCACTTCTCTGTCAGCATGGTGAATGCACGCCCCTGATGCAGGCCTGGACCACCCCCTTGTGGACAAACTGTAAATACCACTTGCTAAATCTGTACATAGTTAGAGATTAATGTAGGCAAAATACTAAGAGAATTCAAACGTTGATGGCAAGAAGCTCTGGAGATACAGCACTATATGCAATTAGGTGGACCCTTTATGTTTTATTCAAGTGGAGTGGATGGAGATGGCGTTCCTGGTTGACATTACTGAGTTGTTTTTAGGAGTATGAATGACAGGAAATGTTAGCAGCCAATATTTGGAAATTCAATTTCAACATCATCTCAAAATACCTAAATAGTATTTTTGACAATAAGGTGCAAGTTTCTGCAACTGATGTTCCCGAAGGTCCGTTTTGGATTATATTTTTACTAATTGTTCATTATTGCAGTGATGGGATTTTAAAATTTGCTCAGGTGTGATGTCACTGAACATTCCCAGAGGTGGTTGAGTTAAGCATTCCAACTGGCTAAGACTCATACAATCACACAAAAACGTAACTGTTTGGCAGCCATTTTCACTCATCAAACATCTCAGTATGGTCTGGCCACAAAGTCTACTCTGTCCATTCCCTAGCTTATGGATGTATGTCTTTTTTCTTTCTAAAGTCAAGCGATAAGCTTTCGACAGTTATACGGTATATCAACAATATTTTTATTTTGGTGAAAATCTGTCTTTTTTTCCCTCTCTTCATTTGAGCTTTCAAGACAGTCGACCTTCATGTGCAACAGAGCTTGCTGTCTCGCTGCTGCTTGGCTTGGTGCGCTCGGACATTGTTTTAATGAAGCAGAGAGGAGCGAGGTTGACTCCTGGAACCTTTGCAGATGGACAAGCTCAACTTCTCTCATTCCCTTGATTTAAATGAGTGAAAACATAACAACCCTTTTACTTGGTGATGTCCCTCTCATTTGGATAGGAGAGGGACACGGGTTTCTCCTTCCCTTCTCTAATGGAATATTAAGAAATATTTGACCTGCAGCTGTAACCTGAGGGGAAGGAGGTCCCCGAGTTTTCTGTGTAAAAAACAAAAGAAAAAACAAACAAAAAACTCAAAACAAACAAACAAAAAAAAAATGCGTTGACATAAGTTGGATGTCAAAACTCAATCACCAGATCATGAACTAACACTGCAACACTGCCTCAACTGACTGACACAAGAATTAGCCAATGGGAAAGTGTTGAAGCCACAGCATGGACGTGCCTCTTCATTCAGCAACCAACAACCATCTAACCGCCTCTTCTTCTGCAATAGCCAGTTACTGCAGGACGACTCATCATAGCTTTAACTCAGCAGCCAGTCAGGCTCTGCTTTGGGAAAAAAAAAAAAAAACAAGAAAAAAACTGGTGCACCAAGGGCTGATGGGAGTCTGAGGTTTAGCAGAACTGCTGCCGTGGGATTGGACGCGTTCACTTCACTGTGAATGACGATGCAGAACTGGCTTTTTCTGTTCTGACTTACCCAGAACACCTTTGGTTGGACCTCCAGAAGACTGTCGAATCTTTGTGGAAGATAATAGGAGATAAAAAAAAAATTTCAAGCATTGAATTGCCACAGGCAGGTGCAGTGCTGTTTAGGCATGCATAGTATGCAGTGACTGACAAGATGTCGTCTCCTAAACCCAAAGTGTGACATTACATTTCTCACAACTCTTTGTCTCGCATTGCAGCTCTAAAAAAAATCAGATTTTTTTTTTTTTGTTGGAATAGTGGACATAACTTTTTACACACAACACCTACATCAACTATCTCAAAAGAATGCAGGATGGGGGATTTGATGAGAGACTGCTTCATTTGAAGGGTTCACAAATGAAACTTTTGGTGATTTTTTTTTTTTAAACTAAAATACTGACCTTTGTCCTCTTAACCATCTTATCCAGTTAATATTAATTGAAAATTATATCTGATTAGGTATGAAGTCATATCAGTCATCCACACTAATTGACTCCAGTCATTTACAGCATGTGTTGTTAAAATAATTTCAGTCATTAGATGTGTTAAAAAAATCTCTTCATGTCCTTTTCAATGTAATTTAGATAATTCCTCACAGATTTTTTAAAATTATACAATTCATGATTACCTCAATTTTTAACCCATTCATTTTTGACTATTTTTATTATTATTGAATTATTTTCATCCCTAATTGCTGCTTTCTTCATTGCTTTTTCACTGTTTTGATGCAAAACAGGTGAAAATGTTTTGGGGGAAATATGATCAATAAACCAACAAATATTTTGTTAATTGGCTAGTAAATTCATCAATTGTAAGAACTGTCTCCTAAAGTATGTGGCTATTAATGAACCCGATCACGGTCGCAGTCTCTCCCCGATCAATCCTCCTTCCTTCAACCCAGGTCAGCAGCTCCACCTCAGTAGCCTTAATTACAGAAACCTCACTCAGCTGGAAACATTGATCAGATACCTCAATCATTTGCAGGACAGGTTTTCACAATAGCCTTGAAGGGAACCAAACATGAACTCATGCATACACTCACACAGAAACACAACAAACTTTCTCAGCCACTGCAGTGTTCACTCGTACATTTCACCTGTCGCAAGTTTCTATAAAGGTTGTGTAGTAGAATCCTGTTGCCAGTAGACCAGTCAGTATATGAGTGGATCCCAATGTTTTTAACTGTCTCTCTACTCACTTTGCCCTCATCTGTGTCTCTGTCTGCGTTGTCTCTCTGTCTCTGCAAACAGATGACGTGCCGCTAAGCTTGGGCGCTACGTTAAAACAAAACATACTACCTCTCCCTTCTGCACACATATACAGACATACACACACACACACACACACACACACACACACCTGCGTGTGATATATATCCATATCTCTCTATATATAGATATAGATATATATCCCTATATGGATACAGATATATGTATATTACACACCTTTTTCGTGTTGCAGCATGATTGTGTGTATTATAAAGCTTCCTTTTTTTTAATTTAACACTAATTGAGAAGTTATTTTGTGTATTTGTACAGTATTTTCTTTTTTTTTTATCTTTTCACATGCTGGATGATTTTTACCTCAAATCAAATCTCAAGATAAGCCTACAATTCTTATGTTAGGGGCCTATTTGACGTCACCTCACCACAAAGGTGTGCACTTGCACATTCCAAATTGTGGCTTCTGGCGCAGGCTGTGTTCACACCGCAGGTCAAAGTCCAAACTGAAAACATTTTCAAAAGCAGTTCTTTTTTTTTTTTTTTTTTTTTGGTTATATGAAATAGTGAAAAACATTCTATCCTGCAGAATAAGTGAGGTTAGTCTTTCATTCTCATAGTGGTGCAGCTGAAGTCAGGATTACCTTCCCTTCAAACCAGATGAGAGAAAGCTAAATACAAAATATAAAACATATAAAAATAATATATTTTCTTTCTAAATTTGAGAGACAATGGAGTTTGCATGTTAGGAATTGAAGAAATCCATTGCTGGACCTTGTTTGCTAGGTGTTGACGAGCTACAGCCAAGCTATATGAGAGTTTGGTCCATCTTTGTACAAACACATAAGAGTATTTATCTTCCAAAACCACCACTTGATTGATACTGAACTTTCTCACCAGAACCAAATGCAAGAGGAAAAAAATCTATTAATGATAAATTGTCTGTTATTAAAGCCGCTCTTTAAGCTGTCTTTCTTCAGTTGACATCGGCATATGATGCTGTCAAAATGATTCAGCTTCATTTGACATTGGTTTTAATTTAAGAAAGAAGTCAGGTGTTGCATTGTGATAAGCAAATCAGATTGATGTAATACTCTACCAATAGACTTCAAACTCACCGAATATTAACATCAAAATGTTAAGTTGTAGAGTTAATCCCACCTTTTAAGTCAATTAATTGGCTCAAAAAGCACAGCATTCAAGTCAAAATTAACATTTAGGCAAGTGGGAATTATTAAAACAATAATTTGAGCAGATATTTAGTCTATAACATATTGATTTTTTAAGATTAATTTTTTTCTATATGGAATAACTTATACAGTCATATCAGCTGATAAGAACATGTGGCTGGTGTATCAGATGATTTCCCAAAGTATCTGATTGTAGGTTTAAATGACAAGAAGCCTCTAACTGGACACATTTTAAGTAGTTATCATAGTAGACTGGGAAACAAGTGATCTTAACCCTCTTATTATGTTAAGGATCAATTTGACCCATTTCACCCATTGACCCAATGGGTCAAATTGACCCTTAACATAATATGAGGGTAAAGGATAAGGTTAGGACAAGTTTGACTTCAGTCTAATCCGCGGCAGCCAAGAAAAAGGCTGCCGCAAATCGCCATGGCCCAGTTCTGGAATCTGCATTGTGAACACAGCATTAGAGCACCAAGGTGTGGAGGAAATGTGCATCCAACTATCGGTGCACACTTCAGACGGATTGCGGAGGCTAGAGGTTTTCAGACCTCTGCTCCCTGTCTAGCAACACCTTGATAAATCGAGATCTGCTTGAGTGGCGGGCGATGCAGCAGTTAGATGCCGCCCCGCTCAGGTAGGAGACGTATTCAGTCCGGTGAGACAGACTGCCGATCTCTGGGGCTGCTGCGGAGTTGAGTGCCGTGTCAGCCTCTGGCATGATACTCACCTGGACGCGCAAGCCCAAAGACGACAGACGGCTTTGCTTCACACAGATTCAGACAAAGGGAGTGGTAGTTAGAATTCCTTAACAGCTCTCTCTAACATCCAAAATGTAAAACCCTGGCCTGGTCTTTGCACCCAAAATCTCGATGTCAGCTTTGCTCTTGTATCGCTGGTTTCCTGTGTATTTCATCTCTCAGCTCTCCTTAAGTATCTGATAAGGTTTGTAACATTGGGATCCCATTTTAGAGATCATAGGTACAAATAGTATGTCTTTGTATTTTTTTATTTTCTCTTTTTTTTTTTTTTTTTTTGCACAGCAGCCAGCCAAGTCTCACACACTTCTTCCAGTCAAACTTCAGCACTCTGCCTTCTTCTAATGCTACAACTCTAGCTCGGACTCCTTCATTTGTTTGCTGCTCTTACTCAGCTTTTCAGGAAACCAGGCCTTCAGATACTGTGAATGACCCACCAAGCCTTTTAGCCATCACTCTGGTATTATAGCACCGAACAGATCACATGCCAGTTCTCAGCATGTGGAGCCCAACGCTCTGCTTAATCGCAAGTGTCACCGTTGGCTGCTGTTGATGGACGGTCCTGTGCAGATTCAAAGCTTTCAACGGCTAATTTGGCGCTGAAATATATTCGATGTAAAGATACATTTGCTTTCGCTGCCTCAAAATGCTTTGTGTAATGGCCTATGGGGGAAAAAAAAAACAAACAAAAATGGAACAGATAAAAACTGAAGTTGATCATATTTGGAAAAGGTGACATCCTGATTTGTCTACTGACTGAAAGCACAAAACAATAATAGGAAGTTTATTTGTTCACAGCTCAATGAGCTGTAACCTAAAAGATTTTTCCGCGTGTTCTTATGGACATGTTTGTTGGGATACTCGGTTAGCAGCACCTCCGGCTGAGGTTTCGGACCGTAAATGAAATGTTCTCAGCCGTGTTAAACCTAAGGAGAGCAAAGCGATAGAAATGTGGGCTTTTCTACTGTCACAGATGGATGGTTGTCATTCGAGACCGATGGTCATCCGTTGCTCGTTTTTTGCATTTTCTCTGCTACCTCTTTAAATATGCGCTTGTTCATACACACATGCACTTAAACTGCTGCATTCACAGGCAAGCGTACACATGCATATTGACTTAAAAAGACACTGAACACACATGTACAAACACACACACACAAACAAGTGTGCACTTCTTTCTCCCTCACCAGCAGTTTTTGCCAATGATGCACTTCTGTTTTTGTCTCTAAATGCTCTCCGTGTTACATCTAAAAGGCTGTTATCATTTAATTTTTCATCTTTTTTTTTTTTTTTTTAAATTCTAATCTCCATAGTGAGATCTGGACTAGCCATGTGGTTAGAAATAAATCCAAAATAAATTCATCTGTACATTTTAAAGGTTCCTTTCTGAACAGAAACATGAATGCACATAAAGCTCAGCTCAGTTGTACCTTGGTGTGCCTAGAACCCACAGCCTTATTTTGGGACAATATCAGGGGTTTTAATGCAGGATGATCTGTCTTTGTATTACCGATGTAAGGACAGTTTCATTGAGTTTCACTAGATGTTTTATCCTCTCCTCATATCCACACATTTTGTTAGTTTCTTCAGTATCTGTAGCCGATTTCAGAGTTGCCGGTAGCTCGCTCCTTGGAGGTGCGTGTCGGCGCACGTCTGCTGGTTGTTCTTCTGTTTTATTTAGTGCTCATATTTATTCCCCTTGGTTGATTTTTCCGTAAAAACTGCAAAACTGGTTTAGAAAAAGGAAACGCGTCATTGTTTGATTTAAATTAAGCCATTTTTTTTTTTACCCCCGGATCAAATCAAACCATCTTATTTTATTTGTCGTCGCTCAAAATCTCTATATTCTAATCCTATACCGATGCCCCAGACCAGCATATCCCCCTCAAACGGTTCGATTTGATAGGAACATCCAGCAGATCGACCTCCCGGAGCACAAATTATTCTCACGTCTTTTTATTTTTTTAATGGTACAGTAGTATTGTAGTCATGTCCCAAGATAAGTACCTCTCCCTTTCACACATGCACACCACCATGCAGTAAAACCCATCAAACCTCATTGTTTCTAGCAGGAACTTGTCTTTTCAAGTCAAACAGTTGCCATGCCTTTGCAGCAGGCGGCGCCATGAACAGCCCTATATAACAAGAGATAGCTTTCTACATACAGGACCTTAACCCGTGTCTCTTCGTGGTCTAATTACTGCCTGTTTTTGTGTTGCTGTTTTCTTTTTGCTCTTCTCTTGGAAGTTGATCCATTGTACTTTGATTACATGCGTTGTATGTAGTAAAATACTGATAATGTTTTGAGGAAATCACAAATAAAGCAGCTGTACATAATGATGCAAAACACCCCCTATGTTTGCTGTGGTTCTTTACATTTGTAGTTGAGTAAATCTAAACCAGAGTGCAGTTGGAAACATTAAAGCAATTTTCATATACACCAATAACAAGAAAAATTATATCAAACACACCACATGAATAAGGCAATAGTGTATTTTGCTGTTTTTGGTTAACAAACAATACATCCACCATGAAAACATTTTTTTTTGTTTCGCAAGTTCCTTTTTTTTTTTTTAATTTAAAGTACAATAATGAACACTTTCATATCACTATTCATTTTGACAAGCTTGTCAAATGATTTGAAAAGTGTCTATTCATAATAAAAAACTAATTGGCCAGTAGAGGGAACTGTAGTGTTGCAAAGCAGCCACAGTCAATAGCTGCTGACAGGTTCACATGAAAATTTTTTGATATGCAGTTCAAACAGGAAACATAAAGCTTTTTGCTTCCTATTTGTTTATTTATTCATTTTTTTGAATTTTGTGTTAATGTAATGCATTATTAACCACTTCCGTGTTGTCATTTTTTTTTTCCCATAGCAGGAACAATCTAACAGAAGAAGTCCATCACATTGTTCTGTCAGTGTATTCTTTGAGCATAATATTTTTTGCATTTGTTGAAATTAAGGTTAGAATCTTCTTACAGAAAGAGATAGTCTTTGAATGTCTATTATTGTCTGTATACAAGCATGACTCACAGTGTGGTGATTGTGGCATTACAGATGTACCGGTAGTCCTTCTTTGGTGGACTAAAGTTTGAAGATGCAAGAGGATGTTTTGATCTGAGGTGCACTGTCAGATACGCACACAGGTGAAGTTTTCTGCAGAATTGAGAGGGATTGCACGGATGTAAGACATTGCTTTGTGGTCGAGCACCTGCCACCTTTTTCTTTGCTAAAAAAGTTCTCAGCTTGAAAGTTGAAAAAAAAAACGAGATTTTCTTTAAATTAGAGAGCAACGATACAGACACATGATCTTTATCCGAGGCACCAACTGTGTCTCATATTCAGTTGTAATGTCTGAGAGATGCTATATTTAAGCTAGAAGATGTGTTATTACTTTTTGTGCACAGGGTTTCCATGTTTCTCTCCGCAGATCCTTTTCTAGGATATTTTAAGCAAAAAGACAGAGGAGGGATCACATCAAAATGTGACTGTGTTTTATCTGCATTAAGGCTGCAGATTATTGTTGTAATCACTTTTCAAACTGTTCCACTGATAAAAAAATAATTTATCCATTTTGTCCGTTTTATCTTTCTCCAAAGAGAAAGACTGCGACTTTTCCGGATGAAAGAAGTTTTGGAAGGTAATGAAGATTGTTTGATAATTTTTCCATGTGTTTTTGTTAATTGCAGAAACGTGTGCATATTTATTTCTCTGTGAATTACTGAAGGGGAAATGTATGCTCCATAATTTTTCCTGCAAAACATGTTTCTCAAACTGCCTTTATTCCTTTGCGAGAGCAGTTTAACATTTCAGTGTGATTGATTATATTTGGCTCCATCAAAGTTCGACAAAAGCTGCAGGAATAATCTCACATCAGTAAAGCTTTGAGCGATGAGAACGTAAGTCCGTTTAAAAAAATGCTTTTTAACTCAAAAGTGCTGAAAGACTGCTTTTGGCCTACAGTATGACCGCATGCAGATCACTTGTTAATAAACCCTACAGTACCCCTTAAAATACTCCAGCAGCTCAAGGACAAAAGGTTGCCCTCCAAGACTGTTCATTAAAATGATGTTTTATATATTTAACCTCTAAAGCGCTTATAAATACCAAATGTTTATACTTGTGGAAATCAACTCTTTTTGAAAATTTTCCACAATAATTTTACACTTTTTGTGAAAGATTTTAACCAGCCTCAGCTTTTTTCAAAAATATTAAATTGTTTTCAGACCGTCTTTTCTCAACAACAGTTAATTCTTCCCGCAGTCCGACAACTCCACACTTAATTTTCATGCCTTACTATGGATTGTCCCTCCTATGCTTGTCTTTACTCTCCACCGCTTCACTCCGGGAGCAACAGCCCTTTTTTTTTTTAACCCTTTATTACCCACACACACACAAATCGCACAAGATCAGACAACTAAGACACGATTACACCTGATCTGTGTTTTCACTGGTATATTTGTGTGTGTGTGTTTATTTCATCTGCTGAAGACGGAATACTAATACTTTTTGGATGATGACAGGAATCTATCAAACTGTATGAATATAGATGTAAAACCAAACATAGAATCGAACATTGTCAGTAAACTAAAGTTGAGATTTTGGATGAGGTTAATGCAGTGGTTCTGAGCAGCGTCATTGGTTGTGCTCAATATTTACGTTTCATTCAATCACGTTAAAAAAAGAATGTATTTACGCGTCAAATTTATATTTTACTTATCCAGATCAAATTCAAGGGGAGGGGCTGCCTAAGACCCTTGGCTGGACTTAGGAAAATCTCTGTTTTGCTTATGATTTTCAGGTGAAGAGACATCAACAGCTGCAGTGGCCACATGAAAAGAGACCAGACTGTCTGTTTGACTTTTTGCACCACAGCCGATTGCCAGGGCTTAACATGGAACTTTTCAACAAAAGCTGGAGAACTTCGACGTAAAAACATCAGGCAACCGCATGATGTCACAAACACATGTGACATGTCTACTTTATTTATGAAAAAAAAAAAAAAAACATTTTTTTTTTTTTTGCAAACCCCATGACCTTGAGAGGAGTGCTCAGCCAGTGTGATGGGAGTCATCCAAATATCATTAGGACCATCTCCACCATGTGACCATGCAGATTTCTTACAAAGACGGAAAACAGATAGAAAGATAGAGCTGAGGAGGTAGAATAAGAAAGGCCAGCTTAGTTTGGAGTCAGTGTGACTCTCGGTCTGTATTAACACAGTGTCCACGACTAGAAGCCCCCCCGACAGTTTCTCATGACTTGTATCAATCAGAATGATCTCCCCCTATATCTGCATTCAGAACACTCAACAGCTTCCATGTCAGTTTAAATGCATTTAATGGAGAATTTAAACTTGCTTTTTTTCTTTTACATGTCCCATAAAGAACCATCCCCTCTGAGCTGATCGACTTGTAAAGAATCCCACTTCCAGTTCACAGTGGAGAGCCCAGCGTCTCACATCACATTCCTGCACACACCAAAGCACACATGCCTGCGCGGACGAACGGCAAGGAGTTGTGAAAAAAAAAAGAAAAAAAAAAACCACGTTCAAATGTGCTTGTAAAACGTGATTGACATCTGGTCCTTAGTCACATCCAGCTCGCGGTGACACGTTCACATTCACATCATGATTTACTGGAATGTTTGAGTATGTCGTAACGTTCCGTCAGGAGACCGTAAACTGCACATTTTCCCGAAATTATAAATGAAACACGGGATGAGCTGTTTGGATACGCAATGAAGGAGTGGAAGGTGTTTGTTTGTTTTTTTTAATCAAAATCAGCCGCAGCCACCACACTAATTGCATATATAATGATAATAGACAAGTTGGTTAGAATGCAAATGAAACAAAATCAAATTGACACTGTGACTCCATGACTTTTTGTCTCCTAAAGAAAAAGAAGCGCTTCTGATAAAATCTTTTTAGCTGTTGCCTCAAACTAGTCGTCTAAAGTTGTGTTTAAATGTACGAACTGTTCTCAGTGAACTCCCATCATGCAAATATTTTCAACGCACCTTCCACTCCCTTCCACTTGAGCAAGTTTCTGCTTGTCCTCTCGTATTTTCTGCTGTGGCTTCCGAGTTGTTCCGTGAAGGACAATTTCATCTAATTAAGTTTGCTTTCTTCGATTGGTTCTTCTTATAAGGAACAAATTAAAAAAATAAAAAAAAAACTCTACTTATTCATCATTCGCTTATTCACCAACGGAAGTGTCGAAAGATCAGGTGATTTAGTCCAAAACCTCTGCTTGGCAAACCAGATTTTAAAAACGTTTGTGAAGAAACAGTTAATACAGTTGAAAAGTTTAAGAGTTGACTTATAGGCTGGAGGAAGTGAGTTTTAAACAAACCTCTCCTTAAACAGATGCTTTTAAAGCCTTCGCCAGCAAACGGCACTATCGTTTGCTTTATTGTGATCGAACCCATGAAGGGTTCACTGAACTTCGCATTGGCTGGATCGCAGTTTTTCCGCCCGTGTTCGTCATACTATTATACATTGAGTGCATCGTAACACTCTACTGTATCCTCAGGTTTATTGTATAACATCAAGAAAAGACTTCTGTCTATTTAATATCCAAAATAAAAAAGAATGATACTTGCAAATTATTTCGAAATAAAAAAGTAAGTAAAAGAAATTACATGAAAATATGCAAACATTTGTACCCTTAAGATCCAAATGTCCATCTTTATCTTCAAAGAAAAAACAATGAAAAGAAGATAATATTTGAAAGGAAATTCATTATTACTTTTTTCATAAATAATTAATCAAGGATGAACTGGATGGACTTGTCACACACACACACACACACACACACACACACACACACACACACACACACACACACATATATATCTATCTATATATATATAGATAGATATACGTGAATGAGACCTTCTGAAGATCCATTTGAGGAGAAGAGAAGGAATGAGAGGAGGGGAGGGTGTCGAGAGGGAAATGGGGGCAAAACAGGAGGGTGGGGTCTTTGAAGGATCTTGGGGCTGCACAGATGAGCGGAGAAGCTGCGGTACTATTGCTGACGCACATGTGAAACATGGAGGGGAGGGAGGGATGGAAAAGAATCTCTGGCTGGGATCTCCAAACCTCGAGACGAGGTCAGAAAGCCACTGGCGACATGATGAACACACACACACACACACCCACACACACCCACACACACACACACACACACACACACACACACACACAAGAGGCCTGAAAAGTAAAAATAACAGTATTAATAGTGGTTTAATTGGTGATAAGAATCAGTGTTCTGATGGTAGAGACCATGGGTTGTGACACACACATACACACACACACACACACAGCCATGCATTCTTCTTCAAGTCAGTCAGAGAACTTTGTTTTTACTTTGTTCCATCTCATTTGTTCATTTTTTTATTTTGTGTGTATGTGTGTGTGTGTGTGTGTGTGTGTGTGTGTGTGTGTGTGTGTACCTACATGTATCCACATTGTGACATTTGCAAGTTTGTTGTGTGGTTTGTGTTTTGACTGTGTTTGACAGGTTCCACTGAGTGTTTTTCTTGTGCAGGTCTTTACTCGAAATGTCACAAAGTATGGTTTTTGAATCTTCCAGCACATGGAAATCCCACTGACTATGTGTGTGTGTGTGTGTGTGTGTGTGTGTGTGTGTGTGTGTGTGTGTGTGTGTGTGTGCGTGTGTGTGCGCGTGCGTGCATGCACTCGCATGTGCATATGTGAACCTTGTTGTGTCTGCACATGCTTGCGTGACCCTACAAGTGTTTTTACTTTTGTATGACTGTGTGAATTAGTGCGTGTGTGCTCAAATGTGTGCACGCGCACATGCGTTTGTTTGTGTGTGTGAGTGTGTGTGTGCGTGCGTGGGTGGGTGTGTATGTTTATACAGAGTGAATGCAAGAGAGACAGATAGAAAGTCCCTCTGGTATGTATTGAGGGTATGTGTGGTTTGTGTGGTTGCAGGCTTATGTGAACGTGCATGTATATGCGGTGTGTGTGTATGTGTGTGTGTGTGTGTGTGTGCGCGTGTGTGTGTTCTGGACAGTCAGAGCGTGGGAATGTGGTGAAGGATTTCTGTGGTATTTTTAATGTTTGTTATTAAATATTACCACAAGGGACCACGACCAAACCCCAGACACTCCTCCTCTGCTCCACCTCCTCCCTCTGTCTCCTCCTCCTCCCCTTCAAATAACAATGAAATGAAAAAAAACTACCAGTTGGTTTAAATAAATCTGACACTCGAGGAAAAGGCCAAACAAACGAAGTCAAACCCAGACTTAGCAGCGGTAAAAACTTTAAATAGTAACAAAAAAAAAGGCAAAGTGTGGGACAGCGAAGCAGCAGGTGGAGAAGGGAGTGTAAATATAGTCATGATGAGCTTTATTTATGAGGCTTAAAGTGACAAAAACAATGCAAAAAGAGAAAACGGTTATGTTGAGATGGCCAGGGGATGAAAAGGTCAACTTGCTAACAAGATCAGGAAAGAAACATTAACTCATGACCTTAAATACAGTGTTAGTGTTTTCCTTCAGTTTTCTATAGAACATATTTTTAATCTCACTCACTTGCACACACACACACACACACACATTAGAGGGTCATTGAGTTCCTGTTCATAAACTCACTCATTCTTTTATTTGTCATTCTGAAATTAGGATGCACTGCCACCATATTTGACACACGCACGTGAAACAGCATGTCAAATTAAATGTCTGCTATATTTTTGCGTGACTCCTGTCATTCCCTGTTTGATGTCTTTCTGATTAAATTTATTCATAATGGGGCAAATAATAGCCATATTTCAACAGGTCAATCTGCAGAGTTGATGTTTTAATGGAGCAACAGGCTCAGCAGGATTTTAGCAACTCTTTGAGTGTTTTTCTATCTACTCAAGATGACTTTGAGCAAAGTAGTTTCTGAAGGGTTATATGAGAAATGAAAACATTGTTGAAAATTGTTTGAAAAATGAAAAAATACTGTCATCAGATATCAAACTCAGATATTGTACACTTGAGTAAAAAGCCTTCAGATCTACTGCTTGTGGAAGGGTAGTTGCAAATCATCAGGAAATAAACAAATGGAGAAATGAGTAAAGGATTAAATAAATTTAAGGGATTGAAAATTGCTTTTTTTTTTCAAGGTTAGGGTTAGCTGTAATAGTTCAAACTTTTGACAAGGGGTCAAATATAAGCAAGGTTAGAAGCATAAATGATAAATATAACAGATCAATATAACAGATCAACTAAAACAGTGATTAGGTATTTTCTAAAAAGATTTCTTTTATGTTTTATTTGATTTGGCATTTTTTTGCATCAATGCATTTCTATGCCTTTTAGCGCAGCTCAAACTGTGACCCCCTGGTGGGCCAAGATTTTGGCTCAGGGATCCTCTGAGGATGATGATCGTCATCTTCGGGCTTTTGTTTTCATCAAAATCATACTTAGATACTAAATCACAAAAATAATTAACCTAGTTTTCAGAGAGGCCTAATTTCATCAGGTCTCACCTCTGTAGGCACAACGCCAATCTGAAATCCGAATCCTCAAAGGGGTCCCTGTGTTTCCTGTCCTATCAGCTGAGCCTCGTCATGTATTTTTACTTAACTGCCTCATTCCTCCGCAGTCTCTTGCACGAAACTGTGTCCAGATCTCGTGAGGGAGGAGAAGGTCAGGTTCTGGGTGGAGCTGACAGTTGCAGGATTCATACCATACCGTAAACATCTTTTTTGACTTACCAAATGCAGAACTCATTATTTTCTCCCTCCCTTGGCAGAACGCTGCCATTCTGAAACTCACACCGGCCAAAACTCACTTTCTCAAGGCTCGTGTTTGTTTGTGTCTCCGACTGAATCTGCAGCTCCAATAACATATCGCAAATTCAAACCCACTCGTTCCTCATTTCCAAACCACTTGATGTTTGTGTTGATGTTTGTTTCCTGTCAGGACTGATACAGAGCAGAGCATAGATCGTACAAACAGGATTTCAGAAAAAAAAACACTGCAGGAAGTCCCATTTTTAGTTCAATACAGGGCCTCACAGTTTTTCTCTTTTTTCTACAAATGGCTAATGGAAATCTTCCAATGATGGGTCATAGGCTGCCTTGATCTGGTGCAATTCCTCTTATTGAAAGATCTATTTTTAACTTTGGAAAGAAGCTGATTGCTGTCTCTTCTACCCTTCGTCAAGATTCCATCTGTGTAAACACTTCTTTTTTTAAGTAGTAACACGGTCAAAATGTCTTTTATAGTGAATGTCCCGGACACTGGGGTCAGGAGACACAGACATGTGTAGGAGGGGGGGAAGACATTTGCAAGAGATTGCAAACATCTTGTTTTAGTCAAAACTACAAAAAAACTGTCATCAACCTGAAGCCTGAAAATGATTTTTTGTTTTCAATTTAAAAAAAAACAAAACAAATTCAGATACCAAAAATAAAGAAAACATATTGACATGAATAAATAAATAATGAGTAAAAATATTTGTGAAAAACATTTAAAAAAAAATCCACAAAATCAACAAAGAAACCATTACTGAAAACAAAGATAAACATTAAAGAGAGAGATTACAATTATAGCAAGAATTGGCTCAAAGACAATCCTTTTATACTAAAGTTTTCCTTTTTCCCAGTGAAGAGGCTCCAGGACCCTTTTACACACTTTGGGACATGAAAAGTCAGAGAACTCACTCATTCAAAGCTTTTGGTTGATGAGGTCCAAGCCTGTCAACTGTTTTATGTCTCAAACTTCCCCACATCCCCAATCAGCCCCTTTTCCTTATTTTTTCACCCAGTTCCATGTGCTCTTCTTTGTTCTCCTTGCCTCTCCGGCTCGTTGCCTTGCAGCTATCGTTCGCCTTTTTTTAAGAAGTATGTGAGAACCCAATCACAGAGACTCCAAGCTTTTCTGCACAAGCAGTCATATTTATCCTTGTGGTTTTCCAAATGTTTATTTTGGGTTTTCTTAAGGGACAACATATCTGCGGGAAAACCAAATGGCCCAGAGCGGGTGCTTTCCCTCCAGGGATCATCACTGAGCGGGTAAAAATAGGAAAGCCTTTTTTGGGAAGTGGAATTAAAGATTGGTAAGCATCTCCCGTGGGTCCTGCTCAAGACCAGCTGACAGCCAGAATCATCCCCAGTTTATTCCCTTCGCTTGGTTCTTTATCCATCCTTCCCTTTCCGGTCATTTGTTCTGGACAAAATAAAACCAGATTTTTAATATCAGCGTAATTCAATCAAACAATTACTTCTAAAACATTGCATAATTACCGGCAAGCACGGATAAACAAACCGGTCTCTCTCTTCCTCTTATCTCACCCGTTTCCTCTCCCTGCCTCTAAATGTTTTTTCTGCAACTTTTCCTCCTGCTTCTTCTTCCTCCAGCTGAACCCAATGGCTGTCATTGTAGGATATGTGTGTGGGTAGAGTGGAATTCTGGGATTGGAAAAAAAAAGAAAAAAAACTCCTCCGCTTTGACTTTTTGGTTTGACCTGTGTTTAACATGAAGTCTGCTATGGAAATCTACTACTACTACTACTATTACTACAACTGCTACCACCACTACTACTTCTACCATCACGACTACCTCTGCTTCTGTTGTTAACTGGTGGGCGATCCCGCTGGAATGATGCGTAACACGGTCCTCCTCACCTGTGGAGCCCCTGTGACATTAGAGTTCTCTCCTGCTTGCTCTGCGTCCAGTAACTGTCAAGCTCCTGATGCACTTTCCTCCCTGGAAAACCTCGGATCTCTGATAATTCACGTGATGTGAGTTTTCCAACCTCTAAACACATAATCAAAAATGTTATTATTCTTTCAGGATAATGTTGGGCTCAATGCTGTCACTAAATGCTGAATATTTGCAATTTTTCTGACAGGAAAATCATCAAATTACATCCCTGTCTATTATATCTAATCCCCCCATGAGCCATTTCTTCGCTTGATGTCTTTAGCATATTGTTTACTGTCCAATAGGAACGAGGATGACTCTTTATAATCGCTCAGTGGAAACCTACACAGTAAATGCTGTTCATTCAATAGTAGGCAGATCAAACATCAAATGATAAATCCTTCAGGCACATTTTGAAAGAGCCTCTATAAAAATCTTGCAACCATTTTCTAATCTACCTGGTAATTTGTAACATAAAAGGAACCATTTTATATAAAACTACTGGTTTTCTTGCTGTAATGGCTGCCATTTAGCCTATGAATTAACTACATATTGAGGAGTTGGGTATTTTCAACTCTTCATCTTTATTTCTAAGAAACAATTTGATTCTTAAAAATGTCTTTCCTCACGTATCCTGTAGCTTTGGGGACCCGGTGTTTCCTTTACTGCAAATATAGATCATCGTATTGCTCACATTGTTGTTATAAAACCAAATTGGGGAAATTCCTGTTGTTTTGGATTAATCCAATGGATGAGACGTTATGCATGTTGCGCACAGGCTTAACACAGTGTAAAAACATTGGGAAACTTATCTGACATTTTTAAATTCAACCACTTAACTTCTAATTCTCGAGCGTCATTATTTTGTAACAATGAGATACTAATTAAAATCAAAACTAATTAACACATTGAAATGAATAACATTTTTAAAATTACGATAAATACAATTAAATTGATTAAACAAAGGTTGATATGTCAAATACAAGAATGTAACAGGGATACAGTAGAGCAACACATTTTAAGGCCAGTGTCTGGAAATTTCTGGCTAGTGAGGCCTGAGCTCTGTTTAACAACCAGTTTGATTAACATTTTCTCTATTTACTGAAAAAACAAACAGAAAAACACGTTCTCAAAAGGGGTTGGTGGGTTGTAATCTGTGTGGGTTGGAAAGCGTTCTCAAATCCCAGTCTCCAAAAGTTATTTTGACAAAAGAAAATGATATTTTAACATTCACAATTCAGTCCTGTAATGAGTTAGCATGACATATATCTAAAGAAAGACCAGATTTTCTATGTTTAGAAAAAAAACAATGAACTTCATCTGTTCTTTTTTTACAAGCCCTTTAATTTTGAAACTTTCAAAAGCCCATCTTCGAGTGACTCAAGCTGTGAAACAGCCATTTTCTCCAAGCCTATTGTTCTAATCTGATGACTTTCATGTTGACTAGAAAAGTCACTTACCTCATTATTGCTGGTTTATATACTTTACAATCATTCAAGCAAGTATTTATTCAACAGCATGGAAAGACAACTGTCGAGAGGGAATAGACCCCACAGGGGCCACAATGAGTTAGCATCTCACTGTGGCAATAACCAGGGCCAATACGCCACTGGCTATGCCCTGCTGAGCTAAGATGTTGAAGAACAGAGAAATACCCCTGAAGTCTGTGAGAATGACATGGCTATTGACCCTACAAGTGGCGAAAACATGTCAGTGGGAGCCAGTAGTTCTGGTGTTGATGGGAAGAAGCAACAGGTTTGTTAGTGTGGTTGGCAGAAAGGAACAAATTAAAGGGCGTTAGAATCCATCAAGGGAGGAAGAAGTGCTTGGTATAGTTGACACAAGGACCCAACATTGATAAGTATTTCTGAAGAAGTATATCAAGTTAGTCAAGCGAAGTCCAGCAATAGGGAGTAACTACAGCTTGCAGGACATCAGTAACCGTGATGTTGAGGAAGATCTGAGCACCGAGACAAAAGGAGAGGCCAGCAAGCCAAAGAGGGAGAAGATTAGGGTTCCGAAACCCAGGGTTAGGTGGTCAGGTGTACAAGAAAGTAGGAAGTGGAGGGTGTTACTCGTGAATAGGTTAGGATGTTGAAAAGGCTTATAGGGACTGTTGAGAGCAAGTTGGATAAGATAGGCAACCTCATTTATGAGTATGGTAGGGAAAGATTTGGTGTTGTTGAGGAGAAGAAGAAACCACAGGGTGGAGGAGTTAGATCTAGGCGGCAACAAGCGATCGATAGACTAGTTCAAGAGACTGAGCAGCTTAAGAGGCAGTGGAGGAAAGCATTGGAGATAGAAGAGGTTGGAATTGATTGTCTGTGGGTAGAATTGAAGCGGTGATTGGTAGTGCTAAGAAGAGCAGAGAATGTTCGGAAAAATAGGAAAAGGAAAGAGTGAGCTGGGATGGCTTTTTTCAGGACCCATTTAGATTTGTTGAGTTGTTGCTTAGGAGAGAGAAAAGCGGTACTCATATGGTAGAAAAGCAGAAGCTTGAGGAGTATTTGCAGGGGATGCACAAAATTAGGGAAAGACATAGAGAGATGGTACTCTCCTCTGATATTCTACTCATTGGGGACGTAGATAGTGTGTGTGATGATAGTTCACCAAGGTGGAAGGAGGTTCAGGAAGTAGTTAAGCGAGCAAGGGTCTCTTCAGCCCCGGGACCTAATGGGGTGCCCTACCGGCTGTATAAGAGTGCACCGGATGTGTTGATGTTTCCGTGGAAATGATGAAGGTAGTTTGGAAGAAGCAGGTTATTCCCAAGGCTCGGTGCAGAGCAGGGGGAATCCTCATTCCAAAGGAGAGGGATTTGGTAGAAATAAGTCAGTTTAGACCAATCAGCTTGCTCGATGTTGAGAGGAAGATTTTCTTTGGTGCAGTGGCACAGATGCTGTCTAGTTACCAAGGAAAGAATAGCTAAATGATAATTTGGTGCAAAAGGCTGGAATTCCCGGCTTCTCAAGATGCTTAGTGCACCAAATCCAGGCAGCGAGGCGTGAGAAGAGGGATCTCTTCTCATCTAGTGTTTTTTGACTTGGCCAATCCTTTTAGGTCGGTGCCACATAGGCTGCTATGGGTGGCTTTTGATTTCCTTACAGTGCCAGGCAGTGTAAAGAATTTTGTGTATGGTAGCGTATACTACAGCATGGTAGCAGCTGGAGACAGGCATTATGGTGGGGTGCAAAATCTCTCCATTAGCTTTTATTTTGGCAATGAAGGTAATTATTAGGGCTTTGGCATGTGTAGTAGGTGGGGTAAGGCTTCAGAGAGGGCTGCGCCTTTACTCCAATTAAGGCATACATGGATGACAAGACGACAGTGATGTCAACTGTGTCATGTACCGGTAGGTTGTTTGAGTTGTTAGATAGTAATCTGCAGTGGGCTAGATTGAAAGTTAAGCCAAGTAAGTCTAGGAGTATTTCAGTCATTAAAGGGAAGGTAGTAGACAAGAGGTTTATGATAAATGGTGAGATGGTGCCTATGGTATTAGGGAAACCAGTGAAGAGTCTGGGTAGTTGGTTTGATGCAAGACTAAATGATAAGGGCCAAATTTGAGTTGTTGAGGCAGGAAATGAGTCAAGGAATTTTAAGTTTAGATAGATCAGGGCTCTCAGGGAAGTTGAAGCTGTGGTGTTTACAGTTTGGCCTGTTGCCTCGGCCGATAACAATGTATTAGGTTCCCCTGTCAAAGGTAGAGAAGCTTGAAAGGGTGTTAAGTCCAGCTATTAAGAAATGGCTCGGAGTCCCACGCTGCTTAAGCAGTGCAGCCTTGTATGGGAAAAGCATATTAGAGTTTCCAGTTTCTAACTTGTCAGACGGGTACATAAGTGCTAGGGTTAGACTAGAAATGAGTCATTCAGTTAAAGGACTCAGTGGTTAGGAGAGTGGCACCCATAGTTAGAACAGAGAGGAAGTGGAACCCAAAGGAGGCATTGCAGCAAGAGCAGGCAGCCCTTAGTCATAGGCATATCATAGGCTGGGTGCAGCATGGTCATGGAGGCTTAAAGTTGGGGTAGGAAAACCGGTGTGGAGTAAGGCAACAGCTGCAGAAAAGAGGAAGCTGATAGTTGATGAGATACACAGGGAAGAGGAGGTAGTAAGATATACTCGAGCAGTGTTGCAGGCAAATTAAGGACAGTGGGTGAATTGGGAGAATGTGGAAAGAAAAACCCTGAATTGGAGAGAGTTGTGGAGCATGGAGGCTGATTGAATTAGGTTTTTCATCGGGGGTATGTATGATGTGTTGCCATCTCCCCAGAAAGCAATGGTTGGGTGAAGACGCTGCCTGCCCATTGTGAGCTGATGAGTGATCTTAACGAGCAGCTGGTGGTACCAGCATAAAATGTTAGCGCCCGGCCAGCCGGATTTGCTGTTGTGTTCTGGGGTAGAGAAGTTAGTATATTTTATCAAACTTACAGTCCCCTGGGAGGATCAAGTTGATGAGGCTAGTGAGCATAGAAGAGATAGGTATGCCGAGATGGCAGCAGTGAGGTTGGACAACTCGGGTGCGGCCTATAGAGGTAAGATGTCGGCAAAGTCTTTTGTTGCCTTATTGACTGAGTTGGGCATTTGCGGACGGAGCCTGAAACTTGCTATCAGTAACATGCCTCGAACAGCAGAACAAGCTACTGAATGGTTGTGGCTTTGGAGGAAGCATGGTAGCTGGGGAGGTTGCTAAAGAAAGATAGTTAGCTTTTGGAACCATCTCATCATAACTGATGATTTCTCATCATCAATCGATTACAATAAGTAACTCAGCACTTCAGTGTCCATTTCCTAGCTCATCCAGTAATTACTGTCCATTATTACATTGGCGAAGTAAACTCAATGTGATCTGAAATTTAGCTGGAAACAAAAAAGGGGGTGTCGGTTGCTAGCTGGCAGCTGGTCTTCTATTGGCTTCAGCAGATAATAATGTAGGGCGGTGTAAAGAAATGTGCTGGTGGGAGTGGGAGCGCTTGCGATGTCGGAATGAATGCACAAACTCTGGGGTTATAATAAACAACGCACAACTCTTAATGGCGGAGTCAAGCACTGCAGCAGTAAATTATCTTATTATTGTGTCAAGTCTGAGATGATTGTTCCTTCCCTATCTCCTGGAGTCTGAGGGCAGCTCCACGTCAGCACTGACCACAGCTTTCATCACTCAGCTGGCCACTTGGGTGTGGCAGGGAATCAGTGAGCTGCTGTCACTGAGACTAAAAAGAACCATGTGGACCTACAAAAATATAAACAGATGTACAGACTGTTTCAGACTGCGCAAACAGACACATGCTAGCATGTGCACATGCGAAATTCTTGAGAGCCAAGGCTGTGCACTGCATTCACGAGTGTCTGCGGGAGGAATTCTTTTTCACAGCATAATTTGAAAGGATTCTATTTGATATACAAAGTAGTTGTACGATGGACTGTGATGGAAACCAGAAGCCAGATGAACATAGAACCTAAACACCTACAGTGCAGACAGAGAGATTAACACAATGGTTTAAAACACCGAGATTCTGTCATTCAGCCTTTATATGGCGTTGAGGGGAATTTTGTAAGTAGTGTGAGTAACGCACAACTGCTAAAGGCCAAATGTGTCATCCATAATCACAGTTTCATTCCAACTAACATGTATGTTGAGATAGGTGATCTTATTAGTTTTATATGAGTTTACATATTAAGATATGTTGTATTTGTTCTTGGGAAATGTATGACACTTTATAACAAGGTTTGGGACTTGTTTTTGTGACTGTTCAGCCAACTTGACGTTAGTTTTTACGTCAGTCTTTTTTTTGTAAAGCGGTGCTGGCGGGAGTTTTCCCTCACTCTGCATAGTATATGTCCCATGGCTAACCAATGTTGAGAGCTGTGAGGAAGAAACAAGGCAAACTTGTGTATTCCTTCCGAAACATGGAAGACAAAGAAGCTGTAAACCTAAACGCAACAGTGTACTTTAACCAAACTTGACAAAGGAAATGTCAATTTGTGTTTACACTGGCCTGTGCGTGAAGCTGGATCCTTAAATTTCTTATCGTTACCACTTACCCTGCAGTCGGGGTTGTGGGGGGGCTGGAGATCACTGTCATTGGGTGAGAAGTGGGATAATCCTGGACCAGCTGCAAGTCACAGGGCTACATATAGAGACGTATAACCATTCACACCACATTCTGATTCACCCACCTTCAGGGTCTCCAATGAACCCACTGCATGTTTTTGGTTTGTGGGAGGAAACTGGAGAACCAGGAGGAAACCTGCACCGACACTGAGAGAATATGCAAACTCCACACAAAAAGACCCCCTGTCAGGATTGAACCACAGACTGTCTTGTTGTGTGGCAGGAGTCACCCACGCCACATTTACTGTCAAATATTATCTCGGCAACTGGGCTTTTTTTCTCTCTTTAAGACAATCGGACTGTCATTCAATGAGGTGAAACGTCTTTAAGAAAAGAAACTAATCAGTCAAATTGCTACAACAGGATTAACATCTGTTGTGTGGCTTGAATTCTCAAGTCCATTGCTGATATGACTGCAGAAGAGGGTATTGTGTGAGACGTGATTAAAATACACCAAAGCACTTTTGAATTTTATGCTTTTCTTTTGTTTCAGGTGAACTGCCCTGGCTCTGTTTTCTGTCATTCAAAAGATACTGGATATTTGAATCTATCTCTGGAATCAAGCCCTGGGAGATAAGTGGATGTGATAATATATGCATTTGAGAAAATGTAGAAGGAAACTCAAATAATAACAACGTGTGGTTCAAAATGCAAGTCAATTTATTCAAAAGCATTAAAATGAAGTTTCAACAAAGAGTCACAGCAACATCCCAAAAAAGCAATTCAAGGCTGTAAAAGAAGTAAAAAATGTGTCAAATTTCCATCTCAACACATCTTCCTCAAAAACCTCAAATGAACTTTGACATTGTCAGGATCTTGAGACACAGTCCTGTGCGTCCTCTCAAATGCCAGAAAACGAGGTGATCAAAAGTAATAATTAATCTCCAAGTAATGTCCAAAATGGTTTTCAATCCCAGAAGAAAAATAAATGTTATACTGTTGTGAATAGTCATCAGTTTAAATTACTGTAGATGAGTTACTCTATGTGAGAAAGCAATATGTAATATTAATGACATGTCATCGGGACAACATATGATCAAAATGAAAAATTTGCCATTATCTCACAATATTTTTAAGGAGGCCTATTTGCAGAAATGAAATAAAATTGATGATCAATAATCTTAATTTGACCTAGCATACATTCATATTCTGCAAAGATAGTACACATTCGGTATGTCTCTTAATACAGCATTCTTATAAAAGTAACACTTGATTGATTGCAAAGATACTTGATTTTTTTTTTTGCAACTGTGTAGTAAATCAACAGTGGATAAAACAACAATATTGTTTATCTTTCAAATGTACAGGTTTGTTTCTGAAACCGGCAGAATGATGTTATAATGTGAACCAAGAAATCTCGGTTTTCTGTGGCTGAGAAGGAGGTTTCTTTTAATCTGCACATAGTTTCTAATTATCTTATCAAGGAAGACGCTCTCATCTTCCTCCTGACTTTGGTGAGGTGGGGACTCACAAGGAGTGCTGTCGAGAATCCGAATCCTCCTTTGAAAACATTATGAATTTTTCAAATCAGTATAATGGATTTTCAGTGTTTCTCTAACCAGTATTCCCAATCATCTCTCGCTTCATTAAACTTCAGTTAATTCTTGGGGTTCTTTGTTTCTTTTGTTTCTTTGCAGGCCTTTGAAGGCCTTCGACCTGGTCAATAGGATTTATGTGATGGGGCATCACTTCAGTGAGCGAACAGGAAATAGTCTCCTTCTCTTTGATTAGTAACTCTTGATTTTAAACAGAACTCATATTTACCATATTTGAGACTGAGTGGAATTTCCTCTGGGTTGACTCAAGTCTTTCAAATAAGCAAACGGAGATCACCATCACATCCATCATTGCAAGGGCTTGACAACAACTGGTTCGGATTCTTGGCCTCACAGGTCTATCTTGGTCCAACAGAGAGTCCTGGTCTACAGGACTGTAATTCTCTGCGAGCCACAGACTCAAGGTCCCCAGTCAAAGCGGAAATTACTTCACAAGGCCTCTCCAGTGCCTGGGGGGGCGGCTAGTTGACACACACACACACATGCACACACACATATGCACACAGACACAGAGACATGCACGCACCTGCAAAACCATGCAAGCATGTGTGAATGTGCACAGCGTGAAAACACACAGGCACATAAAGGTACTTTAAATACACACTCCACCCTGTCACCTCCCAGTTCGGGTGGCGTGTGTTATTTATTTTAGCCTTCCTGTGTGAGAGTTAAAAATGGAATGTTTCAGCTACATAAAACACTTCCTGTTTTGACGGTTCCCTCACCGAACTGCTCCCTTGGCTAAGTAGTCCCAGTGTACCACGTAATCACAGTCTGACAGAGAAAATGCCTGTTTTCGTCTATATAAATGTTAAACTTTGCTCAAGCTAATTCTCCTCACGCTCTTGTTCTTAAATATACCCAGCAGTTTGCTTTCTTCTGTGACCTTCCTGTGCATGTGCGTGTGTGAAAGTGTGTCTGTATGAGTGAGTGTGTGTTTGTGTGTGTGTGTGTGTGCACTTTTGTGAAAAGTGCATGTGCATGTGCATGAGGAGTGTGTGTGTGCAAGGGTAGTTGCTTCATATGAAAGAGAGAGATACATATTTCATGACAATGACTCTAGTTTCTATGTTTGCAATCGGCAGATTTAAGTAACTACAAGAATAGTCTTTATTTATTATATTTCTGTGTGTTTTTCCTCTGAAGGTCTGAGCAGGCATTTGAACTGACCACCACGGGACAAGAGATTAAAAAAACGTATATTCTACTCACACACATGCCAAGGAAAAGGCGTTTAGGTTTTATTGCATAAAACTCTCCTTTATACTGTAGAATAACAGTGTTGTTGCCACCTCCTGAAGAACTCACACAGAGCTTTTTGAAAAGAGTAAAATGATCAGCAGAAATATAAAATGCCTTCATACTTCATACTCCATGCGAGTTACAGATGAAAAGATGTCTTTTGCTTTTACTTTTTTCTGCAAATATAGTGCGACTACATTTTTTTGTGTCTTGTGCAGATGCACAAATAAAATTATAGTGGTGAAAATGTTCCATTTTAATGTTTGGTTTTTCTATCTAGGGGTTCAGTATGTATTTTCCAAGGTCACCAGTAACAGTAGTAGCGGATGGATAGTGGATGGATTGTTGTTGTACTTGTAGTAGTATAGTGGCATTTTGCATATACACATATTTATGTATAATTATTGGTTTAGACTGAGATGTATATGGCACTCAAATTAACACAGTACAGTGCTTAGTTTGTTGTCAATTTCTGAGAATAATCCCGTATGGGATGAAAATGACCAGACATGAAAATAAAGCAGTCATTAATTCTATTACCAATATTTGTGGAGCGGTATGGAACAGGAGGTAGAGCAATCGTCTTTGGAACTGTACATTCCTGGTTTGATTCCCAGTTTCTCCTTGTGTGTCGAAGTGTTGTTGAGCAAGACAGAACCTCTAACTACTCCCCTGGTGCTGATGAACAGCAGTCTACCGCTCATGGTTCATCCCTCATGTGTTGAAATGAAATGAAATTCCCTGCAAGGGATTAATAAAGGATACATTATAATCAACTTGCCTCAATTAAAACCAACTCATCAGGAGTGTTGGTTTCGAATGTGTAATTTTGCATTTCTTTCCAAATCAAAGTGCACAAGCAAAAACTAAGATACTAAGATCACTAGACAGACAGGCAGACGAACACACATATACACACACACGCACAGACACACAAACACTCCCCCTGCTTGCTGAACCACAAGGCTACCACCGAAGCACCAGCATGTAAGACTGTGGTTTATAGAGTATTTGGTGTCACAGCTGACTGTACTTAATGTTGCATGTTTGCATGTTTCTCTCCAACTAATTGATGCATATTTCTTTCTCATTGCTCTTTTTATTTCTGTTTCTCATGCATTAATATATAGACACAATGTCTCATTATGTCTATTCAAACACACACACACACACCCCAAACCCCACACAGTGGAACAAACACACACACACACACTCATGCGTGCATGCTTGTGTGCTGACGTGCTTGCACACGCATGCGCGCGAACACACACACACACACACACACACACACACACACAGGCAGACAAACACACATACACTTTCCTTTCCCTGACTTGTCTTTAATCCCTGCAGCTGTTGCTTCTTCTCACACTGCTGCCTCCTCCAGACAAAACCTCATCTGTGTTGTGTGTGTGAGAGAGAGAGAGAGAGTTCTGCAAGAGGAGCTAAATTCTGAATGAACCATGAGGGACAAAAAAAACCAAGAGCTAAATAAACGGATCAACGATGGAGAGGTAGAAGAGAAAATCCCCTCTTGTTTCCCCTGAGACCCTCCATCTTCCCCTTCTCTCAGACCCATTGTGTTCCCTGTTCACCTCCTTCCTCCATCCATCTATCCCCACATCCTCAGCAAATATCACAAATCTATCAGCCACATCTGGCACCAGCATGGACGTCAAGCAGTGTGAAAAGAATACCTTTAAACAAGGGTTTTCGAAGACAGCTGTGGCTTGGACAGAAAGGATTTCAACTTCAATAAAAATGAGAGCTTATATAGACTAGTAGGTTAAGTAAATATTTTTTAGATGAAGATTATGGTTACTCTGGAAATATTGTTTGAAACAGGTTTTTATTTGCTCCATTTAGATTTGGAATCCACACAGAACATAAACACAATTTATATGAGACATGAAGGTATTGATCATTGAAAAAAAAAAAAAATTATGCTGCTGTTTGTCAATAATCCTTAGGGTATGAGGAATCATCACAATGTCTTCACACTGTGATGTGTCAGTTGGTTGTAATGCTTTGAACAATAATTTTACAATCCTTGTCAGCAGAAGGATTTTTGTGTCTTTTGTTGTCTTTGAGTCTGAGCACATGGTTTGAGTTTTCTGCTAATCTCTTCCCAAAGAAAGATTCACTCAATTGTTTTCACACTCGCAGGGAAATGCAACGAGCTACTTACAACTGGGTCAATTAAAAAAAAAAAAAAAGGGAAAATGGATGGAGCTGAAATATTATGTCAAATTCAATTCGAATAGGAAGTTGGGAGGATGTGCTCCAACTACAGGGGATCAACTCCTCAGCCTCCCTGAAAACGTCTTCTCAGGGGTACTGGAGAGGTGAGTCCGATGGGTTATTGAACCTCGGATCCAGGAGGAGCAATGTGGTTTTCGTCCTGGCTTTGGAACAGTGGACCAGCTCTATGTCCTCGGCAGGGTCCTTGGGGGTGCATGGGAGTTTGCCCAATCAGTCTACATGTGTTTTGTGGACCTGGAGAAGGCATTCAACCATGTCCCATGGGCAATCCTGTGTGGGGTGCTCCGGGAATATGGGATACCGAACCCCATTATACAGGCTGTTTGGTCCCTGTATGACCGGTGTCGGAGCTTGGTCTTCATTGCCGGTTGTAAGTCAGAGTTGTTTCCGATGAGGAATGGACTCTACCAGGGCTGCCCTTCGTCACTGATTATGTCCATAACTTTTATGGACAGAGTTTCTTGGTGCAGCCAAGGTGTTGAGGGGATCCCATTAGGTGACCGCAGGATCGGGTCTGCATTTTTGCGGATGGTGTGGTTCTGTTGGCTTCATCAGACCACAGTCTCCAGCTCTTGCTGTCGCGGCTCGTACCAAATTTGAAATGGCCGGGATGAGATCAGCACCTCCAAATCCGAGTGGCGTGCCCACTCAGGGTCCTAGCTCAAGGGGAGAGGTTCAGGTATCTCCGGGTCTTGTTCACGAGTGAGGGAAGGATGGAACTAGATATGACAGGCGGATCGATAAGGCATCAGATGTAATGCGGACTCTGTCCAAGTAAAGAGGGAGCTGAGCCAAAAGGCGAAGCTTTCAACAATGGATCTACATTCCTACCCTAAACTATGGTCATGAGCAAGGTCACAGATCCAATACACGGAACAGAAAAAAGTAAAGGTAGGTGATACAAGAAATGATCAAAAAATGCTACAGTATTACAAAATTATACTGAATGCCAAACATCAAAACATGAGATAATTATATCTAGGAATCACAATACTTACACATCAGGAACACGCAATATATGTACATTGCTAAGCTAACAGGTAATCTCCTAAACCTGGGTGGGGTTTGTGTTGAATGTCAATAATTCAAAAAGTTATCACCAATTTACCATCAAATGTTTCCACTGAACATCATGAAAGGAAGAAAGATAGCAAATTTAATTCTTATGACATCAATTACTATAATTTGATTTAGTGGCTGTAATTCTTTGATGTAATTGATATAGAAGCTCATTAGAAAAAAAAAAAAAAATCAAACAACCCAAAAACAAAACAGACAAGTAACAAAAATATAAGCTTGACCTGTGACCAGTAATCGCGGGCAAATAGAATAACAAACCCAAAAGTTGCACAAGATGAGTATAACAGGGATTTTGGATTGCTTTTTCTTTGCATCTCATGATATTATAAAATCATTACATAAAAATCAACTTTTTCAGTTTCACTATTGAATATGATGATCTAATTAATTTGCATCATGAATTCATCCTGTGCTGCAGGAATTTTGAGCACATGCAGATTTGTGTTCCCCAAATTTACTGGAGGATCTTTGACACAGTCCTCGAGCTTTGACTTTCAATCCAGTTCCAGTTTTTATTAAGCCTCCTGGTCCAAGTGTGTGTTAACATCATCAGAATCGGCTAATTATCTGAAGGGTCTCGAAAGTTGACATTGAGTGACAGAAATTAAAATTACCCGCAGGTGCTGTCACTGCAGACACAGAACTTTTACACACTCCTGTGTCCTTTTAACAAAATCAGAGGAACATGTCGTATCCAGATGTCTTCATTCAGTTTTCCACTGCATATCCTAAAACACACACACGCACACAAAAAAAGAGAATGAGGTCAGGCTTTTTTTTACCTCATCATCACTAGTCTGAATAAAATCCTGGCATGACGTGACGGATGTGACACCATGGGGGGGCGAGGGGGGGTATCTGTTGGTCGGGACAGTCATCTTGAAGCTGAGAGTTCCTGAGGCGAAGGGATCTGCAAAAATGTCCATCTCCTTCATTTATTGGTTTGTTTGATCTTGGTTAACACCGTGATGGTGCAATGACTCAGTCAGTTGCTTCTGCCATAGGAATAGGTGATGGGAAAACAGATGAATGAGTGAATTAAGATAAATGCTTTCGAGTAATTGTTTTTATTTTCATCTTAAACACCAGTGGATTTATTTAAAAAAAAAAGGGTTGTACGTTTTCCATGTCAATACACAATCATCAAAATTGATCAGACACCTTTTTCTGTATCTTCAGAAAAGTAAAAAAAAATATATATATATATTTAATATAGTTGGATAGGAACTCTAAAACTGCAGGGCATGTTTTCTCCTGAGACCCAAAGGACAGGAAATGTTCAGTATCAGACAACTTTAGCAGTGTAATTGACAGGACAAAAAACGTTTTATTTATATTGATAAAAAGACAACTACACAGTAATATTAAAACAGAAAAACTTTCTAAGAGGACATGAAAAAGAGATTAAACAGAATGCAAGAAATACTGTAGAACCACCTGCAACACTAAAAATAAAGCATGTCAAAGGTGATCTGCCCCTAGACTAATGTGAAGACCCCAGAGGAAGGTATTGAAAACCATTCTGAAAAACAAAAGGATAGATTTTGTCACAAATCCAACATGAGTGGGGTCTCAAAGTTTGTTCCTGAGGGGCAGAGGTCACTGTTATAGATTTCCCGGGACAGGATGTCTCACCAGGACACCGACTTAAGTACCCATGGTCAAGGACAATGACAGGGGGATTAACGTAATGTGAATATTTTTAGTAGTGGGGGAAACCGGAGACCTTGAAGGAAACCCACACAACCACAGAGAGAACATACAGACTCTACATGAGACCCTTTCGCTGTGATGAAAAATGTCAAACCACTGAGCCACTGTGCTGCCAAACACAATTATTCATTTTTTTTAAATTAGTGCATTTGTCAAAATCCTAGAATTTACATCGGCACAAATCAAAATACACAAAAGAACAGCAAGACCCAATGACTTCTGGTTTGAAGGTTCAGGGTTATCTGACAGAAGTGGCCAATTCAAACAAGAAAGAGGAGCCATTAAAGGTGAGACCACATAAAGCTTAGGGAACTGCAGCAGCTACACCATGACATTCAGTTGCATGCTGATGGACATCTTGGTTGGGTACAACCTTGAATTTCTGGGCTTCAAGTAAAGACTCAATTGAACAACTGACTTGCCTGACTGGTGGACGTTTGACAGTAGAGTATTGTTTTGTTAGAATCACTTCACATGTATCTCTATATACAACACATGAGAAATAAGATTGGCTTGGATTTATGGTGAGGTCTGGAATTTGCTCCAGTAGTCTCAGGGTCATCAGAGATCCAGAGGTCAGTGACTCTTGGCTCTAATGGATCCCCTTAAGCTGCACACAGTTCAGGGAAGATCCCAATCCTCTCCACGAGCTGCATCTGGATAGCAGCCGGGTCTAACACACCTTTTGACCGATCAGGGCCCTTTCTGGGCACGCGTTGCCTCCAATCGATGCAGGGACATCCCCTTGGGATGATGAGTAGCAGAAATGTGAGGTCTGGAAATCGTCAATGCTGATAGCCTCTCATGGGATGGTGACCTGAAATGTTTTTGAAAAGGGGACAGCTATTTTCAGGGTGCGTGCTATTGTGTACGTTGTTCATATCATGCTAAAATAATCAATTCTGTCATGTAGATTGCATCATAGTTTGTTCCATGTGTGAACTTTGGTCAACACAAATTCATCAACCGGTATTTTTGCTTTGTGTAAACGTGACAATAAATTTTCATCACTTACAAAAACACACTATCCACTCAGCTTTTCTTTATTTTAATTCAGTGAAAGCAACTGATTCTCAAATTAATTTTTTGTGTTGAAACCAGAACCTGTCTTATTGTTTTATATGTATTCCATTTTTACACACCCCAGGCTAATATAATATTTTTGAGTTGAAAAGAAAGAGGCAATCAGTGATAATTTTGGAGAAAAAAAGAAAAAGAATATGAAAGAGAAGGAAAAATCAACTCAGAATTTTTCAGGAATTTTTCATCTCTAGGTTAACTATTGAAATTATTTCAATAAGACTGCTCCTGTTTTTTTTTTTTATAACCAATAAGACTAGACTATGTGAAGTACCAACACATTTTATCATATTTTTTTTTAAATAAGTATTCTGTCAGACCAGTCTGCAAAGCAATAATGTAGTTGGTTAAACTTCCATCCTTTTTTTGTTTCTATATGTCTTGGTGTGTCAACACCCATGATTTAATAACCTCTAAGTACCACTTAAACAATCAAAAGGACATAAAGAACGTAATCCCACTTCCAATTCATGACATCCCAACATCAATAAACATGACTTTAAATTGTATTCTTTAATCCTGGATTTACCTCATTAAAATGCAATATTGTTCATGTCATGTTAATGTCGTTTCAGAAAGAGTAATCCTGGCTAATTGAATCTCTTTCATTCTTCCATGGCCAGACCAGCAGTTCATATGCAGTCTTGGTGTTTCTGTATGTCCCCTCCCTACGTTATAGGTCTAGGACTCTGTGTGTTTGTGTGAGTGTGTTTGTGTGTGTGTGTGTGTGTATGTGTGTGTGTGTGTGTGTGTGTGTGTGTGTGTGTGTGTGTGTGTGTGTGTGTGTTTGTGTGTGTGTGTGTGTGTGTGTGTTTGTGTGTGTGTGTGTGTGCCCCTGTGCTCTTGATATCATTGAGAAGGAAGGCATGGACCGTGTTGAAAGGCTGCTGCCTGAGAAGCCAGAACCATACCACTTGACCTATACATTATTCTCTCTCTCTTTCTCTCTCTCTCTTTCTCTCTGTGTATCTCAGACACACACACACACAAACAAAGAGATGCATGCACTCAGAAACACAAACATAGACTCCTCACCACATCCATTCAACATTACATTTCTGGACATATGGATCCTATAAATTCAAACAGCCCTATAAATTCTTGCACAACACATTTTAGTGCTTCAGTAGAATTGTTTGGGCTCCTTTGGGTTTCCAGCTGAAGAGAAAACCACAATTCTTTCCAAAATGGCAGCCGGCACGTTAAACTGACCATGATATTGACGAGGCATCCACTGACATCAGCATTTTTATTGGAAGTCAGATTCGTGGATGGATACTATGCGTTAAAAAAAAAGGACAGAAAAAACAAACAAACCAAAACAGTATATTAAATGCTTCATAACAAATGGATCTATTCTCTGTTTCATTTGTTTCCAAAAACAACAATATAGAAAAAGTCTGGTGATTGTTGTAGATAAAATTGATTTTTGTGATGGCATTTTAAAACATCAGCACAATAAATAGGGATATAAAACAGATGTAAGTGGGAATGAGGTTGTCTGACTCAAGGTATACTCAAGATATATTTGAAGCTCCTCTTAAGTAAATGATTCAGTCTTTCAGCATCTGCTAATAGAACAAGATGACAAAACAATGTGTGTTGAGTAGGAAGTGAGTGCTGGGAAGTTGGGAGTATTGCATGTCATCTAACACAAACATTCTTTAAGTAGGTCAAGAAGAGAAGTGATTTCTGGCCTTTTCCTTAAACCTACTGATGTAATGCTGACCTACAAAACAGCAGCAGCTGCTGGCATCAGGGGTCTGCACCATAGTGTCTCCTCCCTGCATTACTCTTCCTTTCCTTTCTCTAAATTCACCCGCGTCATTATATCTTTTTTTTTTTCGCAGTATTGCCGTCATCACATCAAAATAAAAAAAAAAAGAATCCCAACTTTCAGTGAAGAAAAACCTCATCAAACCACAGCTGTTAACCCATCTAATGGTCACATTTAACTTCAATGTTTCCTTCCAACCAGATCTTGATCTGCTTGCCTTGACTGATTTTGTGGACGAGGTTAGTACAGCAAACAAGAATACTAAAACTGTGATTTTCATAACATGTCACACATTTAGTCATTATGGACACATTTTTCACCGCAACAAAAAGACTTTGGTAATAATTGCCTGATATCAGACTGATTCATCCACCCATTTGACCACCCAGCGTCACCCATTTGATGCCATTTCCATCCTCAGCTTGACAATGCCTCGACTGTAATCCATTTTCATTGGGATATTTTCCCGGGACCACAGAACTTGCCTGTATTTGACATCATTTTGAAGTTGACATTGATACACAGTGGCTTTTTATTTTTTGAGCGGAGTAAAACCAAGAAAGACCAGCATTACTGAGTGATGTTTGGAAGACAAGGCATTGATAAAATTGAGGGAAATCAATCTGTTGCAGTGACTGCCTAATCTGCAGCGGTCACCACTCCAACTCTGTCCCATCACAGTGATTGAAGATACCGTTGACCCCTGCTGTTGTTGTGATCTGCTAATCCTTAGTCACTCCACTTGGCACTCATTTGATAATCCCTTTCTCATCTCAGGATTCACAGTGATGACAGATCTGAGTCAATGGCTTTAACTCAATCCAGTGTGTCCATTCCAGTTCTGGACCAAGGCAGTGGAAATAACGAACACATTTATAAAGCTATTAATTCTATACTTTTTTGGTAAACGAATGAGCTTTTCACTTCCTGTGTTTTTTTTTTTTTGGAACAAACCCCGGCCTTACTGGATTTTAATTTATCTTCCATGGGAACAACATTTCAGAATGTCATGGTTTACACTCTGTTGTTTACTTTTTGTGTATATTTTTATTATTTGGACTGTTTATATTCACACGTATGTTGTGCCTTGATTTGCTTTACTTTCCCTCCCTTGTGTTTTCCTCATCTATTGTGCGACCACCCATTCACTATTAGGTAATCAGTCAATTGTCTGCTCCACCCTAATGTGTGTCAGGTGTGTATGTGATTAGTTTAATGTGTGGATTTCTCCCATCTTGAGTTGAGACAAATAAGGTAAACATTCCTTAAAATGTATTTTATCCATTTATTCCGTAAAGATTTATTTTTCCAATATTGTTGACTGTGACTGTTGATTGTTTCCCTGTGTATTGTTGTTATATTAATGTTATTCATATACACTGCTTCATTTATTTATCCCCTGTTGGGTTTGCCGGTTTGCATCTTGACTGTTCAATGGAACTCTTACAACCTGCTTTATCGCTGTGCTGTTTGTCCAAGTGCCTCCATTTAGAATTAGCTCAAATATGTTCAGGAAATGGCAAGCAATGCATTTTCTCACTGGTGTGTCTTTATGGCTGCAGAGTGGAAGGATGGTTTGCCCACGCTACTGCTGGGACTACAAATTCAAGGCAATGTGCTCTGAAATTAGCTCCTGGTTTGGGAGTGATGGTAACTCCTGTTTCTTCTTCAAACTGTTAGTCTTTCTTTATTATTCTACTTATTAATCCCTTATGAAAAATTCCTCTCTGCCACTTAATGACACCAGGGGAGCAGTTAGGGGTTCAGTGTCTTCCTTAACAATACATCAACAAACTAGGAACCAGGAATGGTCGTTTCCAAGGACAACTGCTCTAATCCCCGTGTGCCATCACCACCCTGCTAGGCAGTGGTGAAGCAGCTATGAGCCTCAACACCCTAGCCCCTAGTCTCGTCTCAGATTTCTGTGTTGAATCCTTTTTTTAAAAGTTTCAGTTTTCAAAGTTTCCATTTTGCAGGCATTCTTAGCATTCATAGTCCATCCCGAACACTAGATTTGTCTTCCTGAGCAGCTCCTCCTTTATCTCCCTTGTCAGCATTGCCCTCATATTTAGCTCTACCTTTGACATGGACCTCTTTGCCGGCCCTGTCTGCATGTCCTACCCCGAAACGGCCTCCAGCTGCGTTATCTTGCCCTTAGGCCCCCCTGTCTGAGGTCTGAATTCCGGTTACTGGCCTCCTGAGGACTCCAGCATTCCCCACTTGTAGGTCTCAGACTTTCTGCCCGAAACCTTATGCATTGACTCGACCGGGCCTGTGGCACATTAGAGCTGCTGTTTGATGCAAAATTTGCTGCCTTTCATGCAACAAAATAATGAACAGCCCAAATTATGGATTATATTGATGTCTTTTTGTTCCAAGTAAATGTTTTTTTAAATTTATCCACAAGAAACAACTTATCATTTGGAAAATGCTGCCAGGACTGTGAATTAAGGTGTCAACTCAAACACCAAAACAATAAGAGCCCTTTTGCATCTTAAATGTTAAATTTGTTTTCCATTCTGTATCATACCATTAACTTAAATATATGCTCCCCACACAATGTTTATTTCTCCATCATGCCCTACCAATCAGACAGTGCATATGTTTATTTCGAGGGAGTTAACTCCAGGGTGCCAGTGGGCACAGGCTTTTTTACTTGCTAGCTTTGATCAAGTGCTAAAGAGCAAACAAAAATGTTCTAATTTTACTTAATTTCTTGAAAACATGCTCTAATTTCTATATACATTCATAGGATTCTTGGCCAGGATATCTGCCAGAAAAAAAAAAACTTTTTTCATTTCTGTATTCATGAAATGTATTGGAATGTAGACTCAGTTATAACTATCATTCCACTTGTGAGTTTTCTTGAAAAGAAGCATCCATTTGAATAAAGTTATGTGAAAAAAGGTGTTCAGCAGGCTTCAACTACATAATGTAACAGGTATGTTTGTTTGTTGGTATGTTGGTTTGTTTGTTTACCTGTAATACGTAAACAAACAAACCATGAATGTCCAATAATTTACAAGTCAATCTCTCCATTGGGAGTTGGTCAGGATTTTATCCTGAAATCACACAAATCACTATTATAGTAATGACGACGTGTTGAATAAATATTTTAGTATTTACATGATTATGTATTGGGGTTTCTTGAGTATCACAGAATATATGACCCATTTGATCACATGTAAGTAAGTGGTTTGCTTTGTTTACATTAAGTGACTCTCAGAAGGAAAATGACAAAACTCTCATCTTGATGGTTGTAGAAAGTCATTATGGTAACCGCAAGAACCATATGGTGTGACCAGTTTTTGTAAAGATGTTCAGGGTTTTGTCTTCTGTTTCTCCTCTTGACAAGACGACTGATAGTGAGGCCAAGCAGACAAGGTTGGTAACCAAAAAAGGGGAGGGGAGGTGGAAACACAAAACACCACACAGCTCACTCACCCTCTAATCCCTGTGTATAAGCATGACACAAACATCTGGACACATTGCCCCATATGTGTACGAGAGAAAGTTTGCATTAGGAATTTAAAAGATGTTTTGCCATTGGTGCCCATGAGAACATATTACCTGTGTGTGTGTGCGTGCGCGCGCGCGCGTGTGCATACGTGTATCTGTGCTCCAGTTGTATATATGGAGTTAGTTACCCCTCCAGAAGGACACTGACCTTGTATCCAGTCATTTTAATCGAAAACACATTCTCTGTATTTTGACCCACAAAAACACACTTTTCTGTATGTTATTCATTACAAACACACACTCACACAAACACACACACTTGTCATGTTTGAAATGCATTTGACAGTGACACACTGCATTGTTACATTTCCCTTAAATGAGACTCAGATGTGTTGAATGAGTCTGGTAAACAACCTGTAGCAAGCCAATTGCCTCACTGGGCTGATTTAAACACAATCAACAAGGAAGCCAGCTTCAAATTCGAGCAAGGATTTTTATTAAAATAGTGTATCACAGGGATCCAAATGAGAATATGGTGTCTTACTGTGGGACCCAGGTTGAAATATCGCAAGCTTGTGTACTGAAGGGACCTGCCAGAGGCAGGCCTGCAACCTATTTTCAACCGTAGAAACCTGGGAAAGGAAAAAACATCCAAAGACCCTTTGAGCCTATCATGACAAAGTCAAACCAGCAACTGATTTTCATCATACAAAACGGATGTACCTCTGGATTCTGCGTCTTCACCAAGATTCGGGTGACTTAAACTTGCAAACATTATTTTCCAGGGGAGAGTTGGAAGCCTTGGAAGAGAGAGCTCATCTCCCAAGGAGGGGAAAGTAAACTCAACTGAATTCACTGTTGATTGAGTTTGAGTGTTTTATTCCTTTCTTAAATGGTAATTCCATAATTTTTTTTTAATCAAAAGAGCTTTTATACCTTTATTTCTGTGGAATTTCCTCAGATAAACAAGTGAGCTGCCAACAAACACTTATCTGTGTTATATTTCAGTCAAAAAAAATCACAAAGTAGTACTTTGCAGTCCTGCCTGTACTATATCCTAATCCAATTAGCCTGATATCAATGGATAAACTCACAAATGAATATGAATATGAAGTAATTGTGATTTCTGGGATATCCACTCTACTTGACCACAGTTGGCCTGGTAACCAGTGCACCCACTGTCTGATAAAATGATTTCTGCTCAAGAGAAAAAAAAACTTTTAACTGCAATGACATGATTATGATTACAATTACATCCAAAGATGCTTCTCTTTCAGTCACTTTTAGTGAATGTAGCCTTAGCTACGGAGAGTTGATGCCATCAGGCAGTACTCAGCGATCATGGGGTGTTTTAACCCTGAACCAAAACACCCCCAACAGCAGTGGTGGCCAAATCACTGCCCATCAACTCCTGGCTTCCAACTAAGCTCCTCTCTCTTGCTCCATAACCTTTCTGCTGCCTTCCCCATTCTGCGAGCATCCGTCTCTCTTTCCCTTCCTGTCACCCCAACTACTGTGAGCATTCACCACATTGACAGGGAAGGGAATCCTCTACATCCGGCCTCAACCGGCAAGAGCCATGTCTGCCATCCTTTTCCCCTGCAGTCACGCAAGAGTGTTTGCGTGACCAAAAGCTGGTATTTGGCACTGTTTCTCTCCAATGCCTGTCCACAACTCTCTTCCCGTGGGATTGTAAGTTCAATGAGGATGATCTTTGCCTCTTCAGACCATCGTACCGCGTCTGGTCTCAGGGTTGTCTGGACAACCTGAGGGAATTGCAGTCTTCCCCCCTGGTCAACCTCCATTTCCCATGATTCAGCAGATTGCTTCTTATTGTTGCTGTGGTTGGTAGCTTTTGTCCCTCTCTTACAAACATGATTGATGTTGTTGCTCTTGCATATGGTTGGCATTTCTTCGTCTCTCCTGCCCCAGGATGTCAGCAAGGGTCATGAGCATATTGTCACGGTGCTACCTGTATCTTCCTTAGGCAGTTGCTGTTTCACACCCTGACAGGATGTGTGCCATGGTACCCCTCTCCCAACAGAGCTTGCATGATGGGTCTTCTCTTGTGCCCCCCTTGTGCAAGTAAGTCAGGAGTGTGTCATACACTGACCTCAGCATGAGTGAGATGCGGAAAGGTGCCAATCCTCATGGATCTCCCCACTTGATCTTCCTCTTGGGTCGGTCCCGTTTGGTCCATGCCCCTTGGGACGCTAGCTCTGCTGCCTTTGCCCTTCATCCTTTCTCCTCCAGGTTCCGTATTTCCTCCTGGATCATGGCCCTTTTCTCCTTGGATCATACCTTCCCCCATTGCTGAGCATGGGAAGTTCCAAGACCCTGTCTTCCTGTGCATGCCGTTCCAATGATGTTACCTAACTTCAACATGCTTTCAGCTTGTGCTACAGATGAGTCAACTGCCCACTTGCGTCCTGATCTTGTGAGGATGCCTGCTTGTCTGACTCTGTTCATCCTGGGAGTCTCTGTGTGTCATTATGACTCTACACTTTGCACCTTAAATTCCTCCACCGCAGATGACAGAGGAAGTTGGAGCTGCTCTGATATTAGGTGGAGGCTGACTGAAGTGAAGCTTGGAGGGATTCCCAGCCACCTTTGAAGGTACTTGCTGTTTTCCACTCCTTCAACACATGTCATAGGAACTTCATACACCATCAACAGCCACATGAGCCTTGGCAGTGATCCATGTTGGTAAAGCCGTGCTATGAACTTCCCTGGGAGCCCTGATTTTTCAGTCATCCTCAGCCAATCTTCCGTCTGCTTTTCTGTGCTGCTGATGTTGGTCCTGTCAGTAACTGAGTCCTCAAACCAGTTCCCGAGGCACTTGATTGGATTTTCCTTAATCAATGGAATCACTTCACCTTGCACATACAGTGTGACCTCAATTCATCAGTTTACCTTTCCTGATCACCATGCACCTGGCTTTCTTTGGCTTAAACTTTCTGGCCCATGTTACCATGCAACCTAGAATTGTTAGCACCCACATCACCTCCACATGGGTTGTGGACCTCGGGCTTTCTTCCCAGCAGCTATTATTCGGAGGTTGCATCATTCCCATGATGAAGAGAATGGAGGAGATTGTACACAGTTATGATCCCTTTTTTATTATCCCTTTTTCCAGGTTTTGAGGGATGAGGTACTGGTCTAGTGCTGCGTGGATGAGGGTGTGAGGGATTGATCCATAGGCATTAACCAAGTCCAGTCAGACAACAGTCAGGTTGCCATTATTGGCTTTGGCTTCCTGGATCATTTGACTGAGAGCTCAAGTGTGTTCCAGGCTTCCAGAGAATCCTGGGATCCCACCTTTCTGGGTAGCAGTGTTGATGTATCCAGTCTCAGTCATGTGCGAGGTTACCCTTTCAGCCAGTACAGAAAAGAAGATCTTGCACTCTACACTAAGCAGTGAGATTGTTCTGAATTGGTCTATAGTTGAAGAGTTCTCTTCTTTTGGCGTAAAACAGCCTTCTGCCTTCTTCCGGCACACTAGGATGATGTCCTTCTTCCAGATCCTCTGGTATAGTTTCTAAAGCCTCCGGAGCAAGGTTTAATACTTCTTTATATATCTCTTAGGGTATACCACTGGCCTTCTTCACCAACTCTTGGACTCTCTTCCAGGATGATTCATTGCTGTTGAGCTCTTTTCCAGGTGTCAATACTGTCGATGTTTGAGTTGACATCCAGGGCTTGGTTTCTGGAGATATCATTGTGGGTCTCTCTCAAGAACGCCTCTATGTCTTCTCTGGAGCTGATCAGTCTTCCAGACTTTGCTTTATCCAGCAGTGTTCTGGTGAATCGTAAGGGGTCTTTGGTGAACTGTGATCTTTAGTTCTCCCTATCCTATGCTCTTCGGAGTCTGCAGAGGCGTCCCTGGAGTTGACCCGTTAAGCCCCTGATGCCTTCCCTTTCATCAACCGGGGCTTTTTTGAACCGCTTGTTGAGCATCTTGATTTCGATGGATTTCTCTTTCTCTTCTGCTTGGTTAGTGTACAATCTTGATGTTCACCTTCTTGTCCTCCAATTAAAACCTTTCCCTTGCCAGATTGTATGTTATTGTTGTGAGAGTATTGACTGTCTGTTCAGCTGTCCCTGCTAGTGTGGTTTCTAGCACTTTGTCGAGATCCTGGTCTAGTTGGTCCCATTCCTTGGTGTTCCCCATCTTGGGCCACATGATTCGTCCCCTTGCAGCGTTGGTTTGGCTTTCTGGGGAGCTTTTAGAAGAGTCCCTTCTGAGGTCTTGAGGTGACAAAGGTGATGAGAGCTCTCAAGGCTATGGGGCTCCTCCTACCTGGAGCTCTCCTGCATCTCACCAGGTGATCCTGCTGTGTGCTGCATCTGTGACCCCCTCCTTTCTGTATTTGGTCCTGCCTTGGTTTATTTTAAGGCCTATTGTATGCTTGCAGATCTTTCTGCAGTGACAGATTACGTCTATTGCCTCCCCAGTTAGCGATGTTTGGGTAAGCCATCTCGTTATCCGTGAGTCCGTTATCCAAGCCGTTACTGTTGTGTTTGCTCTGTTGAGTCGCTCCCCCCTTCCTCCTCCAAGATAACACCTACTCCATTTCTCTTCCTGTCAGTACCATGATAGTACAACTTAAAATCTGCTCCTAAGCTTCTAGCCTCACTACCTTTAAACCTGGTTTCCTGGACATACAGTTTATCCACCTCCCTTCTCTACGTCATGTCAACCAACTCTTTACCTTTTCCTGTCACGTCCCAATATTCAAAGTTGATACTCCCAGTCCCAGACTTTTGCCTTTCCTCTTCTCTCTCTGCTTCCAAACACACCATCCTCCACTCCTTCTTCAATCCACAGTTGCCCTGTTTCCACTGTTACTCCGTAGGTAATCAGCACCAATGGCAGTCGTCGTTAACCCGGGCACCGACTGATCTGGTAACTTATTATTAGTATAAAACCATACCAAAAAATCCACCACGCTTAACAGGGTTTGCACAAGATACAACTGGCAATTGACAATACTTTTCTTATTCATAACAGCTGAACATGAATTATTCATATGTTATTCTTACTTTGTGTTCTAATTTTGAAATGTGTCCTACATTGCAACTGTCAATTTAGATTCTTATTTTTCTCTCCAAATACAACCACTGTAAATGTAAAACAACCGGGAGGTAGCAACAGGAGCTTGGTGATGATTTATTGTCCTAAAAACAAGAGGAAGGCAAAGAAGGAAGTGCAGTAGTGACAAGTGACTGATTAAAAAAAGATCGATAACACACCTGGAAGATCAGAACAGTGCAGAGAAAAGACTGCCACCAGAGGTAAAACATAACTAATAGTAACAGGTGTACAATGTGGGGGGCTGGGATGGAGCTGGTTAGAGGAGAAACATGAGAAGCAGAGCAGAACAGACAGGACCGCTGGAAAGGCTAGACACTGGCAAAGACAGTAAACAGAAGGGCTCCACATAAAAAAAAAAAAGGCAAGACACAGAGAGGAAAGCGATGAAACAAAATTGACACACAATTTTAAATATCAGTGCAAATCAGATCAACTGACAGTGAAAAACAACAAAAAAAACATACACTCGTAACAGTCCATACAAAACTGTAACGTTCATCTCCACTGCTGTCGATGTTCCCAAAAAGACCCATAAGAGAAGGTCTTACAGTATAATTCAATGTATGGCTGTAGAGGCAGCGCTGTCTGAGGAAAAGCCACAACTTTTCAGGACTGACAGTTAGAAACAGGTTTGTTTCAGGTTCTTTGGCTGTTCCACTCTTACATCCATCCATCCAGTCTTGGTTTTATTTTCATCCTCCACCTAAACTTGGCATGTGACAAGTTTGTTAAAGGACCAAATTCTTTCCAAGAAGTTGCCTGAAGGAAACCACAAAAATAATAATAATTATACCTTGTTACATTGGTGGTGAAAGAAAGTCATTTTTAAAAGTTGATTTTGGGATTATTGCATGATTTGAAATTGTCTTTAACTACCCTTTTATATTGCAAAGCATTGTTCTTACGCATTGCATTGTGCTTTGTGCTGGACTGTATTGTTGTTGAGTTGAATTCCATCTTATTATATTGGAAGTGACAGGTCCTTTAGTGATGGTAATCCCAAGTCTGTCTGTAGTCTCTATCTTTTTTAACCACAATCTTACTTAAACTGAAGGAAAAGTGCAATAACCAAACCAAAACTGAATGACAGTGGTGCTGGATCAGAACTCTGTGATTTCCAAAGATGTAAATTCTTTTTGCACTAATACCAGTTTCTATATTTGACGAACATGTTGTTTGTGTCAGATAATGTTGAGTAACCGGGATTTCACAAAATTCTTGTAAGTTTAAATTAACCCAGTCTAGAAAATTAAAATAAAGCATTTTAATGCAAAGCAGATTTTAACCTTTTCAAATGGAGGTTTAACGATGGGGTTTATCCATTTGTCTTGCTGCAATGAGGAGTACCTCAAAGGCTGCCACAAATAAGACTGGAGACTTGGGATACCTACCTGTAGCTGCTGCTGCCCTGTGGTGAAGTCTTGGAGGCCAAAGCACATCTGCAGGTCGCCAAAGTGAGCCGAAACCAGGTCTTTTAAGCACAGGGGCATGTGGAAGAACTCCATAGCATAGCTGGTCATCTAATTGATAAATCCTTTTTAACTCAGCGCGCTACAATAAAAAAAAAATATATAAAATATATAAAAATTAATTAAAAAAAAAAAAATATATATATATATATATATGTATATACACTATATGGCCCAAACTATCCGCTCACCTACTTTGATTCACATATGAACTTAAGTGACATCCCATTCCTAATTCACATGATTCAATATGATGTTGGTCCACCTGTTGCAGCTTCAACTCTTCGGGGAAGGCTGTCCACAAGGTTCAGGAGTGTGTTTATGGGAATTTTTGACCATTCTTCCAGAAGCACATTTGTGAGGTCACACACTGATGTTGCCGAGAAGGTCTGGCTCTTAGTCTCCGCTCTAAATCATCCTAAAGGGTTTTTATCGGGATGAAATCCGGACTCTGCGCAGACCGGTCAAGTTCATCCACACCAGACTCTGTCATCCATGTCTTTATTGATCCTGCTTTGTGCACTGGTGCACAGTCATGTTGCAAAAGGAAGGGGCCAGCTCCCACTTACAAAGCATGTAGAGGTCTCTCATCTGTCAGGTAGTCTGCAACTGTGAGTGACAGAATCTAGAACAAAAATCCAGACAATGACTTTGCATGATTTTTAAACCATTAATTTGATTTTTAATTGCATAAGTATTTGATCACCTAACAACCAGTAAGAATTGCAGCTCTCACAGGCCTAATAGTTCTTCTTCAAGAAGCTCCCCTGTTCTTCACTCTTTACTTGTAGTAACTGCGCAAGTTTCTAACTTGTTACCTGTATAAAAGACATCTGTCAACACACTTAATCAAACAAACTCCAACCTCTCCACAATGACCAAAACCAGAGAGCTGTGTAAGGAGATCAGGGATAAAATTGTAGACCTGCACAAGGCTGGGATGGACTACAGGACAATAGGCAAGCAGCTTGGTAAGAAGGCAACAACTGTTGGCACAATTATTAGAAAAGAGAAGAAGTTCAAGATGTTGGTCAATCTCCCTCGGTCTGGGGCTCCATGCAAGTTCTCATCTCGCAGGGCATCAGTGATCATGAGGAAGGTGAGGGATCAGCCCAGAACTACATGGCTGGACCTGGTCAATGACTTGAAGAGAGCCAAGACCACAGTCCCAAAGAAAACCTTTTGTACCACACTATGCCGTCATGGAATCCTATAAAATCCTATAGCACACGCAAGGTCCCCCTGCTCAATAAAGCACATGTCCAGGCTCGACTGAAGTTAGCCAATGACCATCTGGATGATCCAGAGAAGAAATGAAAGAAAGTCAAGTGGTCTGATGAGACAAAAATAGAGCTTTTTGGCCTCAACTCCACTCACCCTGTTTGGAGGAAGAAGGATGAGTAAAAACCCGATAAACACCTTCCATACCATGAAGCATGGAGGTAGGAACGTCATTCTTTGGGGATCCTTTTCTCCAAAGGGAACAGGAGGACTGCACTGTATTGAGGGGAGGATGGATGGGGTACTGTATTGGAAATTCTTTGCCAACACCCTCCTTCCCTCACTTGGAGCCTTGAAAATGGGTCATGGCTGGGTCTTCCAGCATGACAGCGACCCGAAACGCACAACTAAGGAGTGGCGTCATAAGAAGCATCTCAAGGTCCAAGGAGTGGCCTAGCCAGTCTCCAGATCTGAACCCCATAGAAAATCTTTGCAGGGAGCTGAAAGTCCATATTGCACAGCAACTACCCCGAAACCTGAAGGATCTGGAGAAGATTTGTATGGAGGAGTGAGCCAAAAAAAATTTGAAGGATTTGGAAAAGATCTGTGGGGTTTCTGTGCCAAATATTAAGTTCTGTTTTTCTGATACATCAAATACTTATGTCATGCAATAAAAAACAAATTAATTACTTGAAAATCATACAATATGTTTTTCTGGATTTTTGTTTTAGATTCTGTCTCTCACACTTGAAGAGTACCTATAATGAAAATTACAGATCCCTTCATGCTTTGCAAGTGGGGAAAGGTGAAAAATCAGCAGTGTATCAAATACTTGTTCTCCCTACTATACAGTCTCTCTCTATATATATGAATCTATATGGACATCTGAAAAACTTATATTTCTGTGTCTACATGGGTTTCCTCCTGGCTCTCTGGTTTTCTCTCACAGTCCAAAAAAACAGAAGGTTAAGCGGAAGGTTAATTGGAAAAAAAACTAAAACTGACCAGATGTGTGAGTGAGGGAGGGAATGGTTGTTTATCTAGAGTTTATTCACATTTCTGTAAAACTAAGAAAAAGAAGTGTTTGTTTTTGTTTTGGCTCAGCCCACATTATTAGCGAGAGAAATGGCCATCTGCATTTCGCATGATATTTATACTTTTCCTGCACTGTTGATGGTCACATACACGAATGATGTCACAACTAAGTAAACAACAAATATCGTTGCCGTAAAACCATAACTGATTATAATTCATGACAAAAACAAAAACAGAGCCTTGATGTTATTTTACAAATTCACCTGTCGCTGTCCATCACTCCAGTAGTTGCTTAGTTATTAGTAGGTAACTAGTAATTTAGTAGTTACTAACACCACTGTGTTCCCAGACATTAGACTTAAATCTTAGCAGAGACATGTCTTGGCAACTCTGTTCTCATCAAATAACATGTTGTCCCTTGAAAACACTTTGTCACCTGAATACAAAATGCTCCCCGTTTCAGACAAAACAAATATTAAAGGAACCAAAAGACCCTTTTTGATTTGCACCAATATTGAGCTTTGGGGACAAAAATGTTGAGTGTGCATGTGTGTGTGTGAGTATGAGTGTGTGAAAATCCCAAATATCAACATCTGGATGAGCAACCATATCATTGATCAAAATCCCTGTCAACCCCCCAAAGACTATCTTTTGCAAACAGCTTGTTCCCTTCAACAACTGCTTAATCTTTATGCAACCACACACACACACACACGCACACTCACACACACACACACTAAAGTTGACCCGGAGGGAAGGAAATTGAATTAGCAGGGTGTAATGCACCTCCTTGTGTGTGTAATCAGAGCAGACTCAGTATACAGGGCCTTTGTAAGTTCCTGTGGTGGATCCTGGAGAGCCAGCAACCGCTGGGGGAAGCTGCCCCTATCACTAGATATGATTACTGCCAGGGGAATGTGTGTGTGTGTGTGTGTGCGCGCGCGTGCATGTGTGCGTGCACGTGTGTGTGGGGGTGGTGGCGATAGTTGTGTGGGAGTCATGGCTGACTGATGGCATTGGGAATGTTATCCTGAATGTGTGTGACCGTGCACAACGTAATTTATGAAACAATTAAATGGTGAACCTCTTTTCCTTTTGCATCCATCATCATGCCCATTAAAACAACACCTCGAACATCCGTCATGTCTGACCCCTTAGATCTTTCTGGATTTGGCTTTTAATATCCTGTGGCAACAAAACATAACAAAAAAAAAACTCTTTCTGGTTGTTTCCACTGTCATTGTTCGGTTCAAGCTGCTGCCTGTATTTTCCACAGTGGATGTCATTGTTTTTCAGTGTCTGTTAATTATTTTTGTGCTGGTATTTTGCCTCCTCCTGATACAGACTTTCCTGCTATTGTCTTGCATACCAGGCTGGCTGTGTTGCTCTCAGTCAACCAGTCTCTCTTACCTTAAAATACACACACACACACACACACACACACACACACACACCATGATCATGAACACATAGACAAATATTCTTGCTGTGTTTCCCTTCCTCCCTCCCTCCCATTTGGCACTTGAGGGAAAACACAAGGAGTTACTGATACAGCACACCATGTGTGTGTGTGTGTGAGGGTGTGTGTGTGTGAGGGGGTGTTTGTGTCCGTATTTTTCTGTATGTGTGTGTATGAGAGCCGAAGAGAGAGGGAGAAAGAAGAGTCCACCAGTCAGCACAGAGGGGTTAACCTCTCTCTCTCTCTCTCTCTCTCTCTCTCTCTTTCTTCCTCCCTCCCTCTGTTGCCTTTTGTTGCAGCTCCTCACTTTCTCAACATTTGGACAGAAGGAACTGATACTGTGCTTTTCTGAGTATGTAAGTGTGTGTGTGTGTGTATGGGTGTGTGTATGTGTGTGCGTGTATATATATGTGTGTATGTGTGTGTGTGTGTGTGTGTGTATACAGATATAAATGTTGTTTATCCTCCTCAACGCTCCTGAGCTCTCTGGACTGAACTGTACACTGAACGTGACTGATGGGACTTTCTGACACAATCCTACTGCTGTGTGTTCACACTGCAGACTGGTAAGGCCTGTGACAGTTGTTCCATCTTATGGTGTATGCTTTGGGTGTAGAGGGATTACTGTGGGCGTGCGTGTGTCTGTGTGTGAGAAAGAGAGAGAGAGAGAGCGAGAGAGAGTGTGTTAGTTTATGTATATGCATGTGAGAAATACTTTCTGGAATGCAACAGGTCATTCGTAAATATGGGATTTGTTTTTCACATGTTTGAGCTCAGATGACATTCTTGCCCAGATGTGGAGACATGTTAAGACGTGAAACACTTCTCTGTCCGTTGTTGTCCTCCTTTTGCTGCTCATTCCACTTCTTGCCCTTACCCCTCACTTTGCCTGGCCCAAGTTACTCAAGTTACCGGCTTCCTCCTGTTGTTATGAGCACCGTGGTTTCACTGCAGCACTCTGAGGGCACTCCCACGCTCTCCCAAAGAGAAAGAAAGGAAGGAAAACAGGGGCAACTATTTCAGAGACATGGATGAAGTGAGGGAAGCTTGCCTGCTTTCTCGGTGGCTCACTTCTTCATGCAATTAATCGTCCACTCAAAATATCAGCAACATAGAAAACTTTGTTTTACATGTCTGTTAATTTTTTTTTAAACAAAAGTTTTTTTTTTTTTTTCTTTTCCATGGAGGTAGTGAGGTGGCTGAGGTGGTGAGAAAATTGGAAACAGAGCCACCCACAGTGGAAGTGAGTCAGCCCTGCATTTAGTGGTGTGTTGACTTTGGAAATGGCATTGGACAGAGTTGGGGGGCGGGGTGGATATTAAATGAAATTATTAGAGGAAAACAGGAAAACAACAGAATGTGTCTGCAAATTGTTTTTTTCTGCAGCTGGGAGATCGGTTGCTTAAAGAGGAGAGTTGCAATAACAGGATGAGGAAGAAGAGAAGAGAAGAGAAGAGAAGAGAAGAGAAGAGAAGAGAAGAGAAGAGAAGAGAAGAGAAGAGAAGAGAAGAGAAGAGAAGAGAAGAGGAGAGAAGAGAAGAGAAGAGAAGAGAAGAGAAGAGAAGAGAAGAGAAGAGAAGAGAAGAGAAGAGAAGAGAAGAGGAGAGGAGAGGAGAGGAGAGGAGAGGAGAGGAGAGGAGAGGAAGGGGGTGAAGCCAGAGGCTGTTTATAAAGGGAGGGGGAGGATTGTGTCCATCTGGGACAATCCCAAGTGCTGAAAGCTTCCCCACCCTGATCCCAAACATCTTCCCCCCCTTCTCTCTCCCTCTGTCCTTCTCATCGATTCACTTTGCTATACAGGGCAACTGACTAAACGTGATTGCTTTTTGCAAAATGCATCCAACCTGTTGCATATGTTCACACATCTGCCGTGCTGTCATCATTGTCCTGGTTTATTTCTGTGTTCCCCGCCACTTGGGACTCTGTCCTCTCATCTGCAGCTGCATGCAGTTGCTCCTAACAACATGGCAACTGCTCTGCAGCGTGAACCTGGACACTCAGGGCAATGTGGGAAGCCTGGCAGTGTTCCAAACCTACTGATATCTTATTTGGTTAATGTGTTGTCAAGCCATAACTAAATAACTTAATGGTCAAATCATTTTTCAGCTGTTTGTTTTAATTTTGGCATGCATGGGCAGAAAAACTGCAATCTGTAATAACGCGCAACATTCGTTACCTTTTCAAAGGGATTATATTAACTACCCTGCCCTTTGGTCAAATGCTAGTATATCTTTCCAGATGTTAGGCCATCTTACAGCGAATATGTGAATTAACCACAACCCCTTAACACTTTATCTCTTGGGCTTTGCCATATTAAGTGTTGGAATTACACAGTGCCACAGTCCGCACTGGTTTGGGAAATAAACTTGGGTCCCTGTTTCAATAATATCATACAAGAGGAGGCAGTTGCTCTTTTCAAAACACGAGAATTTAGCTTAAGGCTTAAGGAGCCAGGTTGGGATGGTGGTAGCCACCAGCAAACACTGGACTTTGCAGCGGAAAATTGGTGTTGGACACCAGCTCAGTCACATTCAAGTATTTCACAACATGAAACCAAACCACAATGTTTTTTTTAACCAAACATAACTTTTTAATGGGGAGATCTGTTTGATTTCCATTTGAGACTTAACCTTTTATGCCTAACCTTAACCAGACCTTTACTGTGTTGACACACCGTAAAAGATTATATTACAACGGTGAATTTTATTTCACAGAGCGGTTTTCGGTTAATAAGAACTATATTCACTTCTGTAAATTTCAAAATAATATTGACCGCCAACTGTTTTCTGACCTTGTTAATCTTACGTTTACCTTGCCCCAGGATTTGAGAGTCATATAATGGTACTGATAACATTTAACACACAATATGGGCTTCTGCCACTTAACAGCGTTGAAGTTCATTTCCTTAAAACTTTTTTGCTCATAGATTAGGGGAACCAGTAAAATGAAGTGAAACAGCTGAGATCACATTTTTTTTTTACTTTCAATAACAATAATTTATAAGCAAAGATTCTTTCAGTCACCACTGACTGATCTGCATTTTCCTGCAAGATACCCAATAACCTGGTGATTGCAGGGATAATTACCTTTTCTCTCTTTGTCAATCCTGCTTGATCTCTCTCTTTCTCCTCTTCCTCTTCCTCTTCCCTCCCTCCCTGCCTTCCTCCGTCTGTGTAGCCTGTGTGTTCAGCGATAAGGGACAGCGACGGTAGCACTTCCTTTCGCCACAAGAAGCAGGAAGCGTTGATTTCCACCGCAGCCTCTCTGGCCAAACTCTGCGCCAGGTCCTCTGGGATCCTCACCACTTACACATATGTGTTCTCACAGAAAATGCAAACAGCACACACACCTTGACCCTGCTTTCTGTGTGGGAAACCGCTAGAAGTGCATGTCTGTTTGTCTGTCACCTGTGTCACAAGGACTTCGCTATATCTGTGCTGAAGCAATATGTTCACTGAAGGTTGCCTGATGGGAAACCACCTGGAAACCACCAAACCAGTGGTTTGCTTGACCTCAAGGTTGGCCCACGGGTCAGAGGATGATTGGCTAATTATTCCTCTAATCACAGCAAATGTTTTGCTATCACCGCACAGGCCAGGGGTGGCGCTGTTGATCTTAAAAAAACACAAACAACTATTCATCAACTAATGAATTCCAGTAACACTGCAGGGTGGTGGGGCTGGGAGAGAAAGAGTCAGAGAGAGGGAGAGCCTGACATGATGAGAAAGTAGTGAAAGACAAAGGAGGGCGTTTGAGAGTTTTCATGTGTGTGGTTTGTAAGGTTCATGCAGCCAAAAGAATGACACAGTGATTACTTCCTTCAGGAATGTGTCTGTATATATTCTACAGGATCCTGAGATCTATCTACAGCTATACTTTATGGTAAAATTGGCAACAAATGCTAAATAGACTCTTTGAGAGATACTCTTAATTTTTCAAACTGTATTATTCTAGGAATATATATTATAGAGATAGTGGAAATTGGAAAAATATGAGGAAAATTGTAAAAAAAAGGTCTTTTGCACCCATAATATATATCCTAAAGACTCATCAGTTGCATGTTAACACATTGCAATAAAAGTCATCAAATACTCGTAGCCCAAGTTAGACTCAATAAGTGAATAGGCAGGACAAATCTCCCATACAATTGAACCCAGCCCTAATAATTTATTGCTATGAAAACACTTGTAAAAAGAATTAAAAACAAGAACAAAACGCTAAATCAAAGAGAAAAAAATGTCAAATGACTTGCTGCATATTAGGGAAAACTCTTGATGTGGCAACTTGGTCATACAGGATCAGCATAGTAATGACAATAAATTCAAAAGCTAATTAAAATATATTGAAATTACTTTGCCAAATGCCCTCTGCTGGCTCAAGCACTTATGACAGATCAAAGTAAAGTATTGGGATTTTAGGAGGTTTTCATATGAATAAATGTGATTGCAAGAAACACTTTTTAAAAGAGGCATATGGGTTTAGAAAAGCTAATGACTGGATGCTTTTTAGAATTGGACATTTTTGAGGCAGATCCCAAATCATTTCACGAAATCAGCAGAGTGATATGTTAAATAAACAAAACCAAAATTAAGACAAAACCAAAATATATGGAATTGATAGAAGTAGGCAAATAATTATGCTGGCCTTAGCTAAGACCACACATTGACACTTATAATAATGCTTATTATAATACCAATACTACGACTAATAATAATAAAAGGTATAGATAGATAGATAGATAGATAGATAGATAGATAGATAGATAGATAGATAGATAGATAGATAGATAGATAGATAGATAGATAGAACGCTCGTGGCCATCCTATTGGCTTGTTTACATCTATTCATCCCATATTCCAATCTGTTAACTATCAGATAAGTTAATTACATATTTCACTGAAAACATTTAATTTATAGAACAAATGTTCCGAGATCTCCGAGACCAGGATTATATTCCTTCTCCAAACTTAACCAACTCTATTGTGACTTTGTGTGTGGGTGAGAGACTCTTATTGTTTTGTTTATTTCTTCTGGCTGGTGAAGGATGAATCTCCCACCAATTATTTTATTTAGTTAGTTAAGTATAATTCCACTGATTCAACCAGCTTTTGAAATGATAAAATACACAAGTAAAAATCAGAGTTCACAAGTAGAGAGAATATGGCTGCATATACATTAGAAGCAAGAAAATAAAAACCTGAGACTGCTAAGCCTGCAAAAATTGAGAGAAAATGAAGCGATTTTGGGCCATTAGGAAACATTAAAGATGTGAGCGTAAACCCTGAGTGGGTCATAGGTTAAGAGGGGTGAAGAGGTCAGAGTGGGCCCAGCAGCTCCACTTAGAACAGGATATCCTGCTAGGAAAGCCCATCTGTCTCTTTCTTTCTGTCTCTCGTTCTGTCTCTTAAAGTCTCACAGAGGGCAAAGCGCCGAGGTGTAACCTTTCACTGAAAACACCAGAACAAACACAAGTTCCCAAGTGAGGCGCTTTGCTTTCATCAATCACTTGGGACACAGACTGGCAACAGATATGGCCACCTGATGTCTATATCATGAAAGTGATTGAATATTATTTTTTAATATAGTGTGTGGTGAGAGCTGTGCAATATATCCGTCCTGTCCTGTGCTGCTGTTTGTTACTGTTTGCATGTACTCACGCCACATGGCTTCGACAGCCAAGACAAACTTCCTTGCTGAGACAATAAAGTTAGTTTATCTTATCTTGGGCAGACAGGCTGTGTGCAAATTATGAAACATACCTCTACATTTGAATCAAACTGGGGCATAGAGCCGTATGAAGTAGGATTTCATCCATCTTGAAAAGATTCCCCCATGTTGGAAAATCAAAATGATCAGATCCATGTTAAATAGCAAGATGAGCGTGGACTGTTTTCACATGAGTTCAACTCAAAACACATACTTATTGACTTTAGAGTTATTTTACAACATTTTAAAAGTATATTAACTCGACTTGTACGGCACAGTGCCACAGTGGTTCGATTACGACATGGGGACCTCTCTGTGTGGCGTTTGCATGTTCTCCCCATGTCTGAGTGGATTTTCTCCGGTTTCCTCCCACAAAAACACCCAGCGGGTTAATTGGGAAAATATTGGGCAAATTGCCCCAAATGAATGAGTGAATGGTTGTTCGTCTATGTATGTGGCCCTGCGATCGACTGGGGACCAGTCCAGGGCGTACCCAGCCTCTCGCCCAATGACGGCTGGGATAGGCTCCAGCATCCACCACGACCCTGAGTGCAGGATAAGTGGCAGTAGACGGATGGATGGATGGATGGATATTGTTTGTTGCATGCAGATGTGATCAAGGAAGAATGTGTTATTTTCTAATAATACTGCCTTGATGTGTTAACGTCAATATAAGCTTGTATCGATAAAGTTGTTAAAGAATGACTTCGACCATAAACCAATGAGTGTGTTGGAGTTTTGTGGAGATTGTGTTAGATATATAAATTTCCAACAGAGGTAGGCTGCCAAAACCATAGCCTGGCATTCATTGCACTAAGCTAGTGGACGGAGGGCATCTGCATTCCTGCCCTACAATAGACAGTCCAAACCGGTGAATTTCCCTGAACAACTGCACGTTCATTTAAAGTGCCATGGGATAACTATGGTTTATTCTGCAGTACTTTCAAACTCTACATTTTATTGTTTTGGAGTGCTCAGCTTCGCAAGATTACTGGTCACTAAAACTGCCTGATAAACAAGCTACTTGTGAGTCCATATTTCTGTTTACAAGCAGCTGTGATACCTGTAATTGGGTATTTTGCAGCTAAACAAAGTGAGCTAAATTTGCCACCAATGTTTGTGCTAAAGCACAATGTCTGTTTGGTGAAGAAAGAAGATTCATTCAAAAGATGTGTTTTACCTAACTGTCTCTGTGTATTTTATTCTGGGATGATTTTGTATTTTCTTATACCTCTCTGAATTGGGTCAATTGCATTTTCCCACTGATTTGACTGCATTCTATAAATGAGGGGAAAAAGCATTACCTTAACTTCAAACTCCTTTATTAAAAAAGTTGCACAATATGCCTTGTAAAACTAGCTGACTCATCTAAATTGTTTTCACATCTCATTTCCAACTCCATAGCTGAGTGGATTTGTCAGTCAAGAGAAAGACAAATGTTAACTCCGAATTTCATTTTTTCCCCCTTTGTGCTACATATGCATTACCTTCACACATCACTCATACTCATTTCACATTTTATTTCATCTTGAAGCGGGTGATACATTCCGTAAAGGAACATTCACTTCTTTTTTTCCTATCAGTGGTTTTGTAGATACAGACATTTGAGAAGAAGAGAGCGAGAAAAAAGAAAAACAGTACAAGTATTGGGCTGAAAGCGAGAGATGGGGAATGAGTGTAAAGCTATTTTTGGCCCATCGGGGTGTTTTCTACATGTTTGCACACTTGTACTCAGGATAGTGGGTGTTAATGGGGCAAGTATCAGTTTTATTTGACTGCATTTTGTTGGGATCGCATGTTTATGTATGTGCGTGTGTCCCTGGGATTTTCCTGTGGTTGCTATGGTTTCGTGCCGTGTTTTGATAAACTTAACATTACTCCAAACATCCTCAGGGTGTTAAAGCTCTTCAGCCAGTCATTATACAATCTGCCTGTGCTGTTGATGGAGCTGACCTCAGCTCACTCTCAATTTAACCAGATCAAACGTCCAAAACAGCCTGAAAACCATTCAGATGTAATTCCCCTCCCATCCTGATGTCCTCATATTTTAAATTTAGATCTTTATTTTCATCATCACCTTGGTGTTGTATGCGCAGTAAAGTTTCTTTTCTTTTTTTTTATCTGTAATGGAGCTTTTGGAAGGGTGACGTGGTGAAGCAGTGGTCAGCGCTTGGGCTTCCCAGCATGAAGGACTCTGGTTTGAATGGTGTTTGAATGGTTTTCCTCTGGTTTCCTCTTACAGTCCAAAAACATGCCGAAGGTTAATTGGGAAAAAATGGGAAAAATTACCGTAATGTGGGGACGAAAGGGTGAACGGTTGTCTGTCTGTTTATATGATCCGGCGATTAACTGGCGACCAGTCTGGGGTGTATGCTGCCTCTGGAGGGATGGAGGGACCTTTTGGAAGTTTTAGTAGTAGTATTTTTAGTTTGAAAAGGGATGATCACTCTTGCAGGGAAAGTTTCATAACCTTACAGAATAACACATTCAAATGTAACCTAAAGTGAGTTTGTTCAGTTTTAGTCAAAGGCAAAGTTAACAATAGAGTACCAGTTCAGTGAGTTGAGGAGACTAATGTATATACATGACCATTTTATGAAATGTCAGGAAATCCTCATTTGCTCAATTGTTAGATTGTTTTTTTCTTTTTATTACCATTCATGAATAGTTATAATACTTCTTCAATAAGCATCTGGGGTATTTCACATTATCATTATTACCATGAACATCCAAACATATGGCCATGAGTACAATTGGTGAGTTTCATAGTAACATTTTTGCTCGGGGTCTTCATCCTCTCTCATTCAGACTCCTTTTGTGTACCTGATCTGATGGCATTTAGCAAGCTTTTCCATTGTCCCTGCACAACAGTTGTAAACCACCGCCCGCTCCCCACAACAAATAGTACTTTTATGTGTTTACGACTGGCCATTACATTTTTTTAAGTGCAACAAATGGATCTAAAAGCTACCAACGTAAAAGCATCGTGTGACTGCTTCTCATAAAATGAGAAATTCTGCTATGTCACATTATAAGGCATTATAAGGCAAGTAAACAAGCATACTTAAAACACTAAAGTACTATTCTTTAACAGCACCCTTCAGTCCACTTATCCTGTTGCTTTCACGTTATCTTCCATGGAGCAGGAGGGTCACACATGAAATGAATGTGTATGCTGATGTGTAAAGTCTGTGTCTGTATCTCATGATTATCAACTGACCACCACAAGACCGTAGAGGGAATACGCTCGTAACAGTTTGTAGGTGGGCCTAGGATTCCAAAGAAAAACTGAGAGTAGTTCAGTATTCCTGACCACACCCTGATCCTCTCTCACACATGTGTCTGTACGTCGCTGTTTGGTTATATCTGTGTGGAGATCCACTGTTGCTTGCTTTAAATATCCACATGCATGCAAAACACACAAACAGCTCAGTCAAATAGTTTCCAGGCTCATTATTCTCATCTTCTTTGTTCATGTGCTTACCCAGCCCACAAAAATAATACGTCTTTTCCTCACTGTCTTCCAAATCTCTCTTCCTACTTCCCCCTTTTCTAACTTCATGTCACTCCAGATTCAGCAGACCTCCTCCCTCCACTTTGGCTGTTCTTTCTTTCCTATCATCCTGCCCCCCTCCCCTCCATTCCCTCTCTTCTCATGCAGCATTCTTTGCATTCCTTCTGGCTTCTTAAGGGGAAGGACCCTGCTGGCAGACCAAGGCCAAACATTATTATAGTGCTCTCAGCCTCTCTCTCTGTTTCTTTCATCCCATCTGCCTTCTTTTCCGTTCTTACTGATTCAGCCTCCCTGCTCACCTTCTTTTACTGACTCTCCTCACTGTAAACCGTTCCCAAATCCTTGCTCTCATTAATTTCTTCTCTCCGAAACATTCATTCTGTCAAATTTTATTTCACAGATAGCCACTTGTAACTCTGTTAAAGCAGCTTACAGAGACCACTGTGTTTTATAATGAGAGGAAATAAGGGTCATACACATCCCTGTTACATAAAACAGGCTTATTCGTGATTAAATAAGCACATGTGCTGTGTTTTTTAACAACTACACACTGTCCATGCTGAGGGAATAACAAATCAGTCAGACATTTTCACAGAAGTGGCTCAGTGTTGAACCAAACCACACGAGGAACATGCTCAATTCAGAGACCAGGATGGTTTTCTTACTGATGTGAGTCTCTGTCCCAGTGTCTGAAGGCAACTTTTCTTTCCATACTCTTTTGTTTTTGTTTGTTTCATTTTAAGTAATTCTGATTGCTGATGAAAAAAACACAAATGACACTAAAAAGCTCTAATCTGTTGTGCAATTTATTACAATTAGATATGGCAAAGCAAAATACAAGAACCTAAAAAACGACTGCATAGTTGAACAAAGTTGCTGTTCTTAATTTTGTATTGTCAGTGGCATGAGTTTGTTTACAGGGTGTGATATCTATCTATCTATCTATCTATCTATCTATCTATCTATCTATCTATCTATCTATCTATCTGTCTGTCTGTCTGTCTGTCTGTCTGTCTGTCTGTCTGTCTGTCTGTCTGTCTGTCTGTCTGTCTGTCTATCTATCTATCTATCTATCTATCTATCTATCTATCTATCTATCTATCTATCTATCTATCTATCTATCTATCTATCTATCTATAGTGATATATATATTGCTAAAAAAAACCACTTAAAAACGCAATGTAACTTAAATCAAAGTTGGATCAGTATGTAGTGCGTTTTACCACTTTAATTTTGAGTGTGACACCAAAGCCAGACCTCCATGGATTAATAAATTTATTTATGTCCATTTATGTCCATCGATAATTTTTATGTGATTTTGTTGACAGCACATTCAACTATGTAAAGAACAAAGTATTTAATTAGAATATTTCATTCATTCAGATCTAGGATGTGTTATTTTAGTGTTTCCTTAATTTTTTTGATTACTGTATATACAGTACATATATTTCTGGCTGGGCTATTATGAATAAGGGCAGGGGCTTATCTGACCACATATATTGATGGCAGTCTAATCTTTGGTCAAAATGCAAAAAATGATGTTATGACTAATTAGCCAAATATTTAATAACTTTGATACTATATAAGTATTTGTATTCATCATTCAAGTCAAACATTTGTTGAATTCAACATCTTTCTGATTTGTAAATGATATCTGTAACCTGATGCTACTTTACTCAGTATCATACTTTTATATGGTTAGTCAAATCAAACAGACTAAGAAGGGAAAACAATGTACAACTTGGTAAACACATTTATTCAATTTTTTGCATAATTTAAGAAAAATAGATACTTATGTTCCAACTAGCTCAAAAAAAGTTTCATTTTCCTCATTTTCTTGGTGCCCTCTGACACGTCATCTGTGGATCTGATAGTTATGACGAGTGGATCTCAACTGATTAGGTGTTGAAAGATTTCTCTATTTCTCTTTTCTCACATGCTTGCATGTAGCGGGAGCATGTGTCTGTGAGTACGAAGCAGCTAAGTCGAGTGCAGTTTACCACATCCTGCCCAAACACTGACAGTTTTTAACCTTGTGATTTCACTAAGAAACACATATAATATGCCTGTTTCACAACAATGTTCAACACTCTTGATCCGAAGCTATTCTGAAACTTCAATTCCATATTTACTGGATTTTGCACTGAATTTGAAACTAGACGGTCTTTGGTATTTCAAGAAAGACAACCTAATAATAAAATAGACGCTGTCTAGGACAACAGAAACTAAGCAGTGCTGGCAGTGTGTATTTGTATGTGTGCATGTGTGTGTTTATCCCTCTCTTCCTGTGGCTGATTCTCTACTAGGTAGCTTTTCTGTGTCCCTGCGGTTTTGTTATTTTAAGCTTGAAACCGGATGTGATTCAGACTGCATGGTAGATTGAGCAATTGGATGGACTAACCGCACATACACACATATATGAGCCTTGATACACTTTGACACCCACCTCATGTCAGTAAATATACTTTTTGATCACAAACACACATATAGAAGACTCGAAAACACACATAGTCAGACATCGGCCTGAGTACCCACGCAGAGAGGGTTTCTGGAACGATACTTGATTCCTCTGCTTTACAGACATTCAGAGCCAAATGCGCAGATAAAAACTCACGCTACTTGGTTTCAGTATTGGTCTGACATAACATTTGTTGACCTGTCTGACACTAAGATCGGAAAAAAAATATATTAAAAATGCACAGAAGCTTTTTGCGGGAGCAAAAAAAAAAAAAGCAGTAAAGTGGGGAAATACAGAAATGCAAATATCATTTAATGTATGCAATAAATGTTTCTGAGTGCATTGTACATTGTACATTTATATAATGAAGGGGTTAATGGGTATAAATAATGTAATAACAAAAATATGGTGACCACTTTTCTATATTCTCAAAATTAAGCAAATATAACTTTAAAAAATATTTTCCATGTGTGTGCCATGGAGCCTCCTAGGGAAAGGCCTGCTGAGTTAAAGGTTTGGCCACTTTTTTAACAAATGACTTATGGCCATCAAATGCATTTTCCTTGACTTTTATTTTAGTTAAGTCATCCAATGTTGAGGAGATAAATGGGACTGAAGAGTGAGCTGCAAACAGTTATTTGGTTGAAGGAAAATCTTTCTGGAGAAATGACTGGATGATGGTGCAGTGTCATCACAACCGATCATAGCAATGTATGTTTTATGCGTGTGTGTTTGTGTTTGTGCATGCTTACCATTTAGCTTGGGCTATTTGGCTTATGTATGTATCACATCCCTTTGGTATAAAATGTGCAAATGGTAAATTCTCGCATTCTGTACATGTTATGTAATAATTTCAAATAGTTTATTAATATTAAAGCATTCTTTGTAAATGCCTTCAGTTGATTTTGTTTAGAAAAGAAGATAGTGCTTTTTCCCCAGTGGCAGTAATTACAGTACTTTAATATAGTTTGGCATTATTTCTGTCTTGTTGTCTTTTTTTTGATAATAAATGCACATGATATTTGAAACACGACAGAAATCTGATGCACTCATTAAAATATTTGTCCTAATAAGGAACCTTTAAGATAATGTACTGCCACTGGACATTATTTAGTACTATATTCTCATCAAACTGAAATTCAGTTTTCACCATATACTTAACATATCAGTTCTTGGTAGATAAAAGACAAAGTTCACAGATTATTTATTTCATTACATGTAAAGAATAGATACAAAAAAACAAAACAAATACAAGCTAATTCCCTAACTTGAATTCTGTTATGTAAAAGTAGAAGAGTATTACTCACAGGAGTTGTCAAAGGTATTAAAAGTAAAATGATGTTTTATGCAGACTATGTTATGATACTAACATATCATGCCAAAACTTTTTATCTGAAAAGGGCATGAGATAACGTATATATGCTGTGGCATAAAAAAATATTTTTACAATATTACTGCATTGCATTAAATAAGTGGATCAATGTTTAAGACATGCTTAATTCATACAGGTTAAACAACAGGGCATTGAGTTTTACGCAAAGCCTAGATGACTCCCTTGAACAAGTATTCAAGTGATATCTTGTCAAACATTGTATTGAATTATTAATTGAATATAAATAATAAATGTAATCATGCATATTATTAATGTTAATTGTTAATATAAATTGAAGTCAAACACTTGAGTAACTTTGCCTTGTATGATCATTTCAAAACAAAATGTGTACAGGACTTGCCATGTGAACAACAATGAAAGATGTTTTCCTTAAAATAACCAATTCAACTCAAATTTCAAACATGTGGTAAATATTTGAAATAGCTGCTTCCCCCTGACAAAACTACAGGAATGTCTAAGAAGATTAGAATATTGTGATAAAGTTCTTTATCTTCTGTAATGCAATAAAAAAAACAAAAAAACACTTCTTCATTATATTCTAATATTTTGAGATAGGATTTTTGAGTTTTCTTAAGATGTAAGCCATAATCAGCAATTTTAAAATAATAAAAGGCTTACACAATTTCAGTTAATTTGTAATGAATCCAGAATGTATGACATTTTTGTTTTTGTAATTGCATTATAGAGGATAAATAACTTTATCACAATATTCCAATTTTCTGAGATGTATATGATGCATAAATACTTATTTGCATATAATAGCCATATTTAAAATATAACAATAACACACATCAACACAAAGGAGGGAAAATAGCTGGAAGTAGTGCAAGATTTAAGGGTAAAGAGCGTGGTGATCTGGAACACCGGACGACTCAGTGGGGTGTGAAGTGAAAACAATCTCCTCTGAAGCTTATCAAGACCCCGGAGCCACATCACTGGCTGCTGCCACTCCGGCCAAACTTTGGGAGTTTTTGACAGTAGATGGAGCCACAGCGTAGCGGCCATTAATTTACTTGACGAGCCACGACAGTGAGGGAAACAAAGTCGAGACCGGTGAAGTTTCCCTGTAGTTACACACGGATTGGCTGCGACGTGCGTCCAATGGGAGTCCGCCGGCGCAGGAAAACAATAGTCCTGGAGGTCCGTGTGAAGTCAAGGCTATTTTTGGTGAGACCCGCCTCGCTTGCTATTTCTGTCAGCGGGAGAGCGGAGGGGTGGGGGCAGGACCGGAGGGGGCCGGACTTTCTTTCCGCAACTCGGGTCTATTTTGTTTCCTCGGGTCCTCATCGCTGACAACAGCGGATATCGCCATCACCTCCCAGCAGGTTTGCGCTTTGTTGAAGGCAAGGCGGACCGGGAACGGTCGGTCTTTCTTGGGTCCGGGGCGGGAGTTTGGGGCGCAGCGGTCCGACGCGCTGGGAGGCTCGGTTGAAGTGGCCGTGCCGGTTGAACGCGCCGCGGATCCGCTCGGCTTTGGAAGGTGCGCAGGTGTTTTCTATGTTTTTGCACGTGTTTGCAGTTAGACATTTACAACCCCGTCGTCTCTTTGTTGTTCAACTGGATTTCCGTTTTTACATGTCGCCACAGTTGTCTTGCGATTAAAGAGTAACAAAACACCTTGAAGTCATCTCTTCCACAAAAGCGGCAACGCAAAGCCGGTGCAAGTTTTATCCGCAAACCCCGTCCACCGTGTCATTTTACTTGGATGTTGCCGACTTGTGCCCCCTAGGTGGCCGCGTTGGATCCAACCCCCGGAGCTTTTAGCAGCCGAGCAGATGTGAACCTACATCCATCACAGCTCGCCGGCAACAAATCTACTCCGACGCGCAAAAACCGAACTATCCAAAACCGCTTCAGTCTACCTTGTACTTATTCAATGTCCGATCCCCTGCTCTTTATTTCTGCGAGTCGAATTCTTTTGGTCCTGTCCAAATATGTTTGGTGTTCATCCCTGGGAATCACACATTGGACTTTTGTTGTGGACTCTTTCAAGAGCGGCTCAGATTGTGAACAGCCGCGCCCATCAGGTGGAAACTCGGCACGTCCAACTTTTACCTGCCTCTGTTGGTTGCCTGTAGGAATTGCAGCATTTGCTGGTCTGTCACGTCCGAAACAGGGAAACAGAAGTTCGAGTGTGGCGCTGAATTAACTGCATGAGCCTAGCTTTACTTTTCTTGTACACTGTTTTTGTTTTCCTTGGTTATGGAAGTTAATTTTTCAAGTTTTTCTCTGATTACCTTCAGATGGAGGCAAGACATTCAGGAGCATCCTAAAGACTGACAGAAGGACTGGACAAGAAGTTCACTGTGTCAGGTAGGTTTCTTTCTTTGTTTTTTTAATTTGTAATCAAAGAAAAATCTGTCATAGCTGTAACCTTATTAATAGTTTTTGTTTCGGTGTTGACGGTGCTTTACGGAGCCTGTTAGATTTGCTCCACATCTGTCGGCATCGGAACATGGGACGTGGAAAAATGCCGCCATGTCATAATAACCCCTCCGGGACCACATCTTGACTTTTCAGCTCTTTTTAATGCTTTACATACATTGGACACAAGTTCTTAAGTCAGTATGGTGACAGCATTTTTTCCAGCCTGCAACGTGAGCTAAGCTGTTTGATTCTTAGAGAAGTGCAATAAAGTAGGGAACAGGTGTTGGCCTACTTGGAAACATAGCCCGCTGCATTTTCCCATGTGAGTTTTAGATGTCTGCTTCGCTGCATTTCATATAGCACTTTATTATGTGTTAGAGCCACACAGTGGCTATGCTGGCATATTGTGACACTTCAAAAATACTGACCTGCCTTTTGTCTCAACGTTAACTGTACGTAATCTCTAAATCTCTAATCTCTAAACTAACTTCTTTGATCTTAAATTTGTGTTAATTCCTTTATCTCTTTCCTTCACTTTTGATTCACTCACTTAAATACGCTCCAACTTGTTTTTGCATCCTACTTATTCAAATCAATTATCAAATCGAATCACACACCTTCACAACTTTTGTTGTTCTGGCTAGATCATGTAATTGTCATTAACATTAACTGTTATAACGTACATGATGTAGCGTTCGCCTAATATGTATTTCTCATTCTGCTCTGATGGAGCATTACAAGAAAAGCTGTTGTTTAGAACATTACTCTCTTCAAGCATTTTCTTTCATTTGATGAATATATTCATGTCAAGCTACTCAACTATCATTTTCCTTTGTTGTGTAAAGAATTATAGCTTGGGTCCCATGAGAAACTCACTCTTGAAATCTGAATGAAACCGTTCCACTGCCCGGCACATCAGAAATAACTTTCCCACTTTCTTTTTGCCCAGCCTTTGAGTTTAGATTAGCATTGTGTGCTGTGGAGCACGCCTTACGATCACACTGGACTACAATGCACGGCTCTGAGTGGTGGTTGGTTCTTTCTGTGCCAGGCTCCGCTGGCTGTATGCTTACCAATGACTGTGTGTGTGTGTGTGTGCGTGTGTGCGTGCGAATGTGTGTGTGCGTGCGTGTGTGTGTGTGTGTGTAAAAACCTGGTGAGGTCATGGCCATGGCTGTAGCATCTGGTTACATGTGTATTGTCCATGTATGGCAAATGACACTGGCTCTTTCTCTTTTGTCGTCTCAGTTAACTTTTTTTTGCACAACACATGAAACTGTTCTGCTTAATGCTCGGATGCCAGGTGTTTCTAAAGTAGGTGACTGGTTAGCTGTAAATGGTGACAGCAGTCTGGACCACATGGAACCACATGTGTGTAACATGTGAAACAACCATTTTTAAAAGCCTACACAGCCTTTTAACTTCACTGGCCTATTAAAATAATACAATAAATAAAACTCTTGAAACATTACACAAAAAGTACACACAAGATCTTTTATAAACATTTGTATTACTGTGGATATTTATATATTGGAAAATGAATAAAGAAAAACTGCAGTATTTAATTTCAAGTATATATTGCATCCCTTTGTGAAAATTTAGTGTAAGACCAGCACTGAGAAGCCGACAATATTACTTACATTTTTGTACTGGTTAACCTTTGCTTATATGACATGTGCTTTGAGCCCTCTGAAAGCTTGTGCAGACACAAGTTTCATAGAAGCTGAGCTGGTAATGGTAGTAATAAAAGAAGGCAATGAAGAAGAGGCGGCTTTTTTGACCTGCTGAACAAATGGCTCAATTGTGTTGTCTTGAGGTGCATGAAATCACTTGATACGTTTGATAATACTCTCCGAGGGGCCGCATAGCATTGTTTGTGTGTGGGCGCGCACGCTCGTTGCTGTGTATGGTTGTGTGTGTCTATTTCTGTGTCAAACTCCATTTATTTCCAATATTTGGTTCAAAAGGACAGAGAAGTGGTGTGGAAATGTGCACAGTGTGGTCTGAGGTAACACTGTCCAGAGCATTATTAGTGTGGCAAATCAATTCATGTTTTATTAACCTTGGAGCTAAAGGCTCCTTGCTGTGGTCAGCTGGGTAACTAGTCTGTTATCGGCCTCAAGCTACAGCCCGTGTCGCCTTTAGGACAACACTGTTCCACATTCACACACACTCATGCACATAGACACACTTAATCCTGCTTAAATTTACAGAAGTCGAGGGAGTTATTTTTCCAAGGATTTATTCTTGTGGCATTTGAGAAAAAAAAAACCTTCAATTTTCACCTCGGTCCCACCCACTGCGCCAGACCAAAAGACTTGGATCTAATCAAGCATTTTTGAGCCTTCAGTGATGTGCTCCAGTGGGTTACACCATCTGTTTTTGAAAAGAAAATATATTTCATTTAGGGTTTCAGTGCAAGACCTTGAAAGAGAAGTGATTTAAAGCAGTACTCATACGTTTAAAAAACCCAAACAAACAAACACCCAAAACATATTTTTATATATTGATACATATGCTTTTTCTCCACATAACAGTGGAGTGATTAAAAGTATAACCAGAAGCAGCATAGTCCTCTTTGTTTAAGGTCAGGTTTGAAATATGGTGCCATCAAAACCTACCTTTAAAACTTCTGTCACAAAGGAAATAATGTAGCAAATGAGACAACCGATTTTGAAATAAGCACGTTTCCCTTTTCTTTCCTTAATAACCCCGGGCCTTTATTCTGAATTGGTATTTCAAGCCAAGGTGTATTCTCACGATAGTGTAACAAATTCCTATACATTTTGCACCACTTCCACGAAACTGAGCCATGATAATGTCAATAAAGACATAATTGTTTGTTAAAAGGAATAAACTACTCCTGCCTATCTGTCTTCCTAATGTATTTTCACTGAAAGGCATATATTTACAACAAACATCTGTAGATAATTTAAAGCTCAAGTCCTTGTTTCACATGTTTATTTAACTAAACCTAAAGCTCTGTTGTCCAGATGCAGCTGTGCCAGAAATGCTCACCATCCCACAGTTAGATGATATCACAGTGGGACATTGGATATCTGATCAAAGGCTAGTGTCTGCCCCATATATCAGTCCAGCTTTGATTGAATGTTTTACGAACCAGACTCATCACTATTCTTTTTTGATATTGTTGTACCTAAAGCACCACAAAGATTAATGGTTGGCTCACATTGAGCCCGTGAGGTGACCAGTACTGATATCAGATAGCCTGTTGTTAGCACAGATGTAATAGGATCTCCTCATCTGGATGGACTCCTTACGTTGTGTGTGTGTGTGTGTGTGTGTGTGTGTGTGTGTGTGTGTGTGTGTGTGTGTGTGTGTGTGTGTGTATGTGTGTATGTGTGTATGTGTGTATGTGTGTATGTGTGTGTGTGTGTGTGTGTGTGTGTGTGTGTGTGCGCGTGTGTGTGTGTGTGCATGGGCAATGAATGGTATCCAGTGACATTTACGGCTTCAAGCTAGTTTCAATAACTTGGTCAAATGGAGGAGTGAGACACAATGCATGTTTATTTAATGTGTGTCTGGGTCTGGAAGTTTGTGTGTATTTTGTCTGTTTAGATATGGATTTTGTGTGTTTGTGTAGATTTCTTTTGTTTATTTGATTTATGTCATGCCTTTTTGATTTGTAGGTACAGAAAGCTAACATAGGATCCAGGTATTTTGTGTTGCTAACTAAATGAAAGTGATTGGAAGAACATTTTCAAGATCATTAGCTACGTAATTGTGTGGAAGCTTTTTTACACACACACACAGGGTATCTACAGGCACACCACAAGTGGGTAGAGCGTTGGGTGTTACTCCAAAGGCAGATCAACACAGGCCTTTGGAGAAAATACTGATGTTTCGTGATCTAAAAATTGACAATGTATTCAGACACTACTCTAAAAGTGGGATTAAGATGCCTGAGTAAACCTGAGGAGATTATATCCATCAATCAGACCGTACATCTATAATTTGCTGGCAACTAAAAGTTCACAAATAGTAGCAGCTGCCATTTCTCAAGATAATCAGTATTGGTCTATTTTGAAGTATCTTTTACATGGCTTTGTCAGAGCTGGACTTCTCTGTTTCAAAAGATAGGGTGAGGGTGCAGAATGTTCAACTGAGTTTTGCACAGATCAGTCTGTGTAAAACGGACAACTCGATTAACACCGTTATGCCTTTACGTTTATACGATGATGGTTTTGTATGCCATCGGATGTTCTTAAAAGAAACCTATATGTATGTAGAGTATCTTGGCTTTTGTGTTGTCCATCCCTGACCAGTTTTCTGAGCATGTGCAGGAATGTTAATGTCTTCTTTCTTTCTTATCCGTGCAGACAGCCAAGTGTGACTGTGAATATTCATGAGGCTGCCTTTTTGGAACAAGCTGTTAACTTTTACCAAGAAAGGAATGCAAATATAGTATGAGATGAACACAGTGAAACAAAACAAGTAAGTGTGGAAATAGATACATATTTGAACACGGAGGGATAGAAGGGTGCATATGAATAAGAACATGAAGTAGGAAACCGAGGGAGATGTTAGGGAATTTTTGGTCTGTTCGGTCCAGATCTTCATTGTCCCCTAAGGAAAATTTGATATCCAGTTTGGGGAAAATACAGGAACACAACATAACAGACATCATGGGATATTACTGTGGCAGTAAACAACCAAAAGTGTGTGTGTGTGTGTGTGTGTGTGTGTGTGTGTGTGTGTGTGTGTGTGTGTGTGTGTGTGTGTGTGTGTGTGTGTGTGTGTGTGTGTGTGTGTGTGTGTGTGTGTGTGTGTGTTTTCATGTTAATACGTAGACACACACACACACACACTACAGTACAGTTGTGCTTATCTAGCCCCCCAAAATCTGTTGAAGAGCTAGCCTCCTAAATTCCAATGTGTGGATGGAACTACACAAAATATTTCAGAATGCACATAAAAACATAGCTAAGTCAGAAAGTTATTAGTTACAACCTTGCTGATGTGTAAGATGCCCAACAGAAGAAAAATATTTATTTGTGCCCTCCAGTTCTTTTCTGAACAAAGTGTACACATTTGGCTACGTTTTCATATTTCTTCTACCAATTTTCTAAAAATTCTCTCAAAATTGGTATAAAACCAATGTATTTTTGACCTAACAGTGCATTTTTACTTTCTTCTTTTCTTTCAGCTACACAATCTTATACATTTTCCAAATACAAGGGGTAGTAGTGACAGTTATTATAAAAGATTTTCATTTCAACTGTTGAAGTGTTTATGACATCTAGTAATATACTTGTACACATTGAAATGAAGAAAAGTTACAAAACTGTCTACTTCCTCTCCACTTTTTTGTTGCCGGCAAGGTAGCCAATCTTTCAGCCGCGTGAGCTGATACATACTGTTGTTCTTATTATCAAAAGGTCTTAACTTAAGATAGTAGGGTTTTATGCAGCTACCAGTCACTGCTACTCCCATGGTCTACCAGTGTATCAGTCATCAAGTCACAGTTCTTATCACAGCTGTTTCTGTCACTGATAGACAACTAGATATTCCATTTGATGCCAAATAATTTCCGCTTTGCTGTCGGTTGGTATGTTTAATAGGGTGTGAGTGTGAGCTTTTGTTAAGAGACAAAGCAATGTGTGCATCAGCAACAGCTCTGAAGCCTTAATATGTGTTTGCTGTTTTGTAAGAAGTCCGAGTGCGATACTGTGATGATAACGTAGGGCTGGTATCTTGGGGACTTAGTGTAATGTGTGTGGGTCATGAAAGATAAAAAAGGGGGTTATCCTATTGAGTGAGCTGCAGTGTTGAGTGTCTTTATTTGTGTAGTGAAATGAGGAGAATGTGTTTGATGTTATGGGGGGGGGGCAGGCTTGTGTGTGTGACTGAGAGAGTGACGTGAGAAAGAATTAGAGTGAATTTTTTATTACTTTCAAGTGAATCGGTCATTTTGTTTGGTTGAACTAGAGTTGTAATAGCTGTAAACTCGTTGTTATGTTCTGTTTGAGAAAAATATTATGGGTTGATGTAGCACTTATGCACAAGTACAAATTTAAGGTGGTAGATATGATCTGGTGCTTCCTATTTTTCTGTTCCAATCAATTGTATGACCAGTGCTGGTCTTTGCTACTGAGCAGCTGTATTCAGCAGCTGGAGGAAATATTGCTTTGCCAAAGGGCATTTCTACAATACTTGTTCTGTCAGGCATTTTATAAGTCTCCACATTCCTGTTGGGTGATTCTGAAACAGATGCATCTAAGGAAAGGAACTTATCAATCAGATGCTTGTTTAGACCAGCAGATTTAGGCTTTGACATGCCATGCTTTTGAATTGTTTTCATTCTTCAAAATGCAACATCTTTTTTTGTTCTACCCACCTCTATAATGACAGACAAGAAGCAAGCCAAGTGTCTCTCCAAGATATCACAGAAATGGTCCTTTCTTACTGTGATTTGCAACCCCGGTGGCTGCTAATGCTGAAATTCTTCTCTGAAAATAAAATGGGTAATTTTTTTCACTAAATCCAGAGAGAAACTCATGAATGCAATGATATCTTGTTGAATTTGAATGATCGATGAGCCGCTGCGTTGTGCAAAAGTTAATAGAGGGGAGCAGAGGTGGGTATGTCAGCATGTGTATGAGTAAGTTGCTCTAAAGAATCCAGCTTTATTTAAATTGCACAGTTGAGTTGGCTTAAAGATTGCACTTGTAGGAATGATGTATCAATACCATTGAAGGCGAATTCAGAAGTGACATTTCATATTTTTAGATCTTGCACAATATGAATAAATGTTGTTGGATATCATTAATCACACCTGGTGATTGTGTTAACTTGCCTTGATGGTTACTCTTGGTCAGATGGATATCACTTGTTTCTCACCAATTCATCAAACAAGTTATTTCAGGATACTCTTCATTATATTATGGTCAACCACACTTTATTCAAAAAGGCTCAACAATTTCCCGATGAGTGACCATGTGGTGACAGTGACAAGTAGATAACGTAAAGCAGAACCCTAGGACTCTAGCTGGAAGGCCATGTTCCCTGAATTTGTTCATCCAATAGTAAAGTTCTTATTTCAGTTTATTCACACTTTGCTATTTTTCAGATATCTATCCTATCATTGTGGTCTCACCATCTTCTGGTTCACCATCTTGTGACTAAAATACAGTCTCTGAATAGCCTCTTGATGGCTTGAAATGAAATAGTACTAACATGAATTCCAGAAATTTTGCTGACCCCCTGACTTTTTACCCATGCCCGTGCTATGGGTTGTGGTTTAGCGGTTTTGAGTAAAATGTTTCAACAAGTATGGTTGGATTGCCATTAAATTTGGGTTACACATTAATCTTTCCTGCATTATATGCCGTAGTATCATTGCTGAATTTGACAATTTGTTGACCCCAACATTATGTTTAAACTTCAGTTTAAATTTCCATAACTGATCTTTCCCTCCAATGACAGTTGAAATTATGGTCTAACATAGACATTATATTTTCTAACCATAAAAACATGTTAACTTGCGTGCTGATGTTTGTATTTCGCTGCAAGCATTGGTACGAATTCTTGTCCTTTTTTTGTCACACTGAGTATTGCAAGCACTGTCTGGAAAAAAAAAATTGCATTGTACTCATAGCATCCAAAGAGTCTTATTGTTGTGGTTTTTACATTAAAGTTCAAGTGCAAAATGTTAACTAGTTCAAGTAATAAAATGTAGGACGGACAGAGCCATATTGAAAAGTATCTTGTGGCAAGATAGCCAAGTGCCATTTCAAATAGTAAAGAAACCAGCTGTGACTTTGGTTGCGAGAACTTATTTTGTGATCAGTATTCATCATCATTGCGAGTGAATTTAAGTATCATCCTTGTTTAAAAAAAGTCTTCCTGCCACAAATGTCAGCACTAGGGCCAGTAATTTACCCTTGACCCGTGGAAATTTTAGTTGCCTCTCTGGTGTCCTCACTTAACCCTTTGTGGATGTTTGTAGGCTCAAACTGTTCTCCCTCAAGAGGGCCATCGTTGTCATGCACTCTCTTGCATATACACAAGTACACACTTGCCATTCGGAAAGATGACAGTATAACACTTAACATTTGCTCTTGAACATTCAACAGAGCAACGCCATAAATACAAAAATAGTTTTGCGACAGTTGTAGGCAGACAGGTCTACACAAACAAGTTTGCACACATAGTCAGGTTTATGCAGCTGTCTTTGTGAGGACATACACTGACCCAAAACATCTTTTATTTCTCCCTGATATCAAGTTGAGATGCTCAGATTATGTTTATTGTGATCATGATGCCCTTTAAAACATGGTTTAAAACTGATATAGTTTAGATAGGTCCATTTGTTAAGGTCCTTCATACTCTCAAAAGCTCTAAAAGAGGTTCTAAAGGCCCACACTGTTAGTACAGTATGTGACTTAAATTATCTCAGAGGTTCATCACCAGGTCATTTTATTTTATAGAAATATCATGGATCTGGCATATTTCTGATAGATATTCCATTAAGAATAGAATAGCGATTTCAGGACATATGATAGTTTTAAGTTGCAGATATAGATCTTATAGCTCTCATTAGATTTTATAGATCTTATAGTATTCCGAGTTTTTTTTGATTTGGCTGAAAGATTCTGTCTTCAAATAAGATAAGACAAACTTTATTGATTCCCATAGGGGGAAATATTTGGCACAGCAGTGCAACAGTTATAAGTGTCAAACAAATATGAATATTAATATCAGTAGAGGGACAATTGGGAGACAATTAGAAAAAACAAAAGACATCCACAAATAAATAGACAGCAGAGAGAACAACAGCAACAACATCAAGGATAAGGATGGACAACAGTATGGGGGGAAAAAAGGCAGTAAGGGTGAAAGAGGCCAAACAAAACTAAACAACAACATAGAGTGACAATAGCAATGATAAGAATAAAATAAATTAGCAAAAATAGGCAGGAAGTGAGTGGGCTGAGACAAACAGGATAAAAAAAACCCAGCAGAGTTAGGGCATGACACATGAATGACTGGGTGAGGTAGTGAATGGGGTGAGGTAGTGAGGTTGTGGTAGCACAGATGCACCTCCAGCCGGTCAAAGTTGTGTGTCGTCCAGACTGCTGTTATACAGTCTGATGGCCGTGGGGACAAACGAGCGTTCAGTTCTGCATCAGGGTGGGATGAACCGTTGGCTGAAAGAGCTGCCCATCAGCCGCAGCTCGTTGTGCGGGGGGTGAGAAGGATTGTCTAGGATAGCTCCAATTTTGTTCTTCACCCTCCCCACTTCCACTGATTGGAGATGGTCCAGGTTCAGTCCCACCACTGAGCAGGCTTTCCTCACTATCTTGTTGAGCCTGTTGACCTCACCAGACCTGGCACCGCCCCACCAGCACACATAGCGAATAGTGTGCTTGCCACCATAGACTGGTAGAAGGTCTTGAGGAGCCCACTACAGATGTCAAACAACCTCCATCTCCTCCGGAAGAACATCCTGCTCTGACCCTTCCTGTAGGGTGCATCTGTGTTGTGTGGCCAGTCCAGTTTATTGTTAATGTGGACCCCAAGGTACTTGTAGGAGTCTTCTATCTTCACCTTCTCACCCTGGATGGCGATTGGTACCTTCCTCCTCCCAATCTTCCAGAAGTCCACAACCACCTTCTTGGTCTTGGAGATGTTAAGTAGGAGGTGGTTCTGGTTGCTCTCCTCAGAAAATCTCTGGAACTCTGGAAGAGTCATCGGAGAACTTCTGGTTCTTCTGGAAGTCGGAGGTAAAGAGGGTAAAGAGGAATGGAGACAGTACAGTACTTTGGGGCACTCCTGTACTGCACTCCACGGCTTTGGAAACACAGTCATCCACCCTGACATACTGCTGCCTTCCTGTGAGGTAGTCCAGGATCCAGGCGGTGATGTCAGGTTAAATTTGCGTACTCAGCAGCTTGTCATTGAGAAGGGTGGGTTGGACAGTGTTCAAGGCACTCGAGAAGTCAAAGAAGGTGACTCTCACAGTGCTTCCTGTACCCTCCAGATGGGTTGAGGCCTTATGAGAGCTGCTGGGACAGGCTGCCGTCTTCCAGCGCTATCTTGAAAACAATATATACATCCATTTACAGTTTGCTCTTTTTCTAACTGTTTACTGACTTTTTATTGGATTTTTTTAATCATAATTATTTCAGATTGATTCATGGTGACTAACTACTGGAAAAACTTACATAACTTAACTGTCAACACTGAGTCAGACCCATAAACTGACAGGTACTCCATGCCCCCTTCAACTTGCAGAACAGGGGTGGAAAATTAAAAATGCTGATGGAAGACGATTGGACAAAAGCAGAGCAGACACAGCAGAGAAGAAATAGACAGTGGTCAGTCAGTGAACTTCATGATTGAATGAAAAAATATGAGGTTTCATTGTTAACACATTTAACAACTATTGGAGTAATTTGCTCAGAGTGAGGTTCATTGTACTTAAAGACTGGCATACACAGGCAGTCACAGAAACTCTCAGGCAAACCAACCACAATCTGGCCACCTGCTTTGAGAGGGCTTGAGGATTTGAATGTGTGTGACAGCTGTGGATTCTTGAGAATGAAGAAGGGAAAGGGCAAGGGGTGAGTCAAAGGATTTGGAGGAAATGTGGGCTCGGAAAGTATCAGTATTATGGTGCAATTGTTGAAAGGGGTATTTCTGCTGATGTACCAGGGAAAATCACAAATAATCTTAGCTCAGTCACATACTTTTGTTTTCTATAAACTTGGTGGTCAGTTAGACTGGACCTGAATATTGCACTTTTTTCCCATGTTATCTTTCACTAAATGGCATTTCCAACACAATTAGACTGTATTTACCTTGTATACCAAATCATACTCACATGAAGGACATGAAAGGGATTTTAGAAATTTTACAAACGCTTTGTCTTACCGGCTGAGGTTATTTGGAAGCATCTGTTGAGAGTACAGTGTTTGCACACCTGTTTTTGGCTACAGTATGTTTTTATCAGTAACAAAGGACCCAATCAAGGATCTAATTGGTTGCTTTGTTTTAAATGGAAGCAATTAAAATACCTCCAAGATTCAAAAGCAAATAACTGACTCTAGTTTGGCCTCTGTCATAAATGTAGCATCTTAAGCTAGACTAAATCTGATGCTCTGTATCTCCAAGGTTTTATAAGTAGTGGTATATTTCCACTGTGAAACAAAAAACATCACATTTTCAGGAGTGGAAATGATCAATGCCCTTCTAACTGTCAGAAATGCATAATCAAATCTCAAGAAATGCAAAACAACTTGAAATCATAATGTATTTGATTTGTTCCAGCCAGTGGACAAGTTGTTTATCAATATTTAAGTGATTGCCTTTGTCCAAAAGAATGTTATCATCAGTGATTCTCTCCAGCTCAAATTTCTGAAGGTCACTATCTGGTTGAATATCTGATGAACCTCACTGTGTCGGGTGTGGTGCTTTGTACGACATGCCTTAAACTCATAACCTTTTTTTTTTTTTTTTTAAATATGTTGAGATCCTATATATGAAAATGAGACAAAGTATTTAGCGTATGATCCCATGACTGCCAGTCATAGATATCCTGTGTTGTAAAAGGCTTGTTTGGCAATTATGGTTTCTTTTTTTAGTGAGCTCTCTGAGCTACAGCCTTTTGTCCCGCTAGTAGAGTAATTGTCACCTCTTTAGTGCTACAGATGTTTTTTTACAGTAAATCCTGTATGTTGTATGCAATAGCTAATCATCCTACGTCAGTTAATCATTTTAAAAAAGAAAAAAATGTTGGGGTAACCAGTGACAAAAGCAAGGACATACGTAGATAACAATAAATGGGCTTGATCATGTGGTTTTGGACAAAGTGAGAACTGGCTATTGATGTCATGATGAGCTGCATTTTTGAAGAGTCCAACAGACTTGTCCGAAAACCCGAACCATCTACAGAAACTGAAAGTCACAGGAGAAAGATGCTTCTATTCCACAGCTGGTGTGATTGAAAGGGACTTTCTGCAGACACATGATTTCACAGCTTTTTCATGAACATTGGTTAATAAAGCACGACATATCTCATACATGAAATGCTGCATGCGTTTTAGTTGTTTTACAAAGGTTACAACCAAACTAAATATTTAATTTGCACGTTGATCTACATAAACCCTTTTCTAAGCGCTGATACATTTCCTAGTTATTTCTAGGGGTCTATAAATTATTTCAAGGGTTTTCTTACACAGTAATTTGTGGGAAAATATTGTGTAACTGGACGGTCAATAGTTTACCCAGTAGTTTTCCATCTTCCTGTAAACATTGTATTTTCAAGTGAGTGTGTTAGTATGTTAAGTACATTACAGTAGTTGATTTCTACCAGTCCACTTAATCTTCTCATGTCTGAGTGTGAGAAGTCTGAGTGGTTAATGGTGACAAGGACTTCAGCATTTTACTGTGGGCATGTGTTGAACGTAAAGGGAACACCGATTTGAGTGTTTGGTCATGATTGTGTGAGAACGGGAAGGCATGCTTTGAATACTGGTTGTGTGCTTGGATTACTGGTTTAGTTTTCCTGTCTGAACATGTATAACAGCAGGTTGTTTACTGCTACAGGGCTCAAAGGCACTGAGGCAGCAGTGACACAACAACAGCAGTGGGAGGAAAGGGGAGGAAATGGGAGTCTAAACAAAGCTCTTAAGCAGGAAACCACCCCGGTTCTCTCATTGTTGTGTTTTTATAGACTTCACTTCCTGCCGGCTGTACAACCCCGTTACTACAGTTACAATCCCTGTTGTACATGGGATGTATTGTACCGACTCTGTTTTGACATGGGCTGAGCTGTCATTATTAGCAGGACTGCCACACTGAGGCTAAAATGACAGATAATATTTTGGTGTTAAGAAGAATAATTTACATGATTATCAAGTCTAACTGCAAGTTTATAACTCGGGCAGGTTTTTACTTCATTCTGTCCCTTATTATTGAATAGCAGCTTTTAAATGATGATGCTATCATGGCATGGTTGAAATGTTTAAATCAACAGTTTGCTGTTGGACAGCAGCAACAAATAGAGACTCAGAGAGGGAGAAGAAAAAGGAGTTGAAGAAAAGAGGATGTGGTGACACTAAAAGATGACTGGAGGGAGTGGAGCTTGAAGTCTAATTATAGATCCAGCTGTTAGCTGGAGCCGAGGCAGAAGTGCTACTGAGTTTTCACACAGCCATTTTTTACAAGAGAAACATGGGTACGTGTGTCTGTGACTTCATCACTCATTCCATGCTTGTTTATGTCTGTGCAGGTGCAGTTGTTTGTGTATGTGTTCGACTCTTTGCCTCCAGATATTTAAAAAATCTTTGAGTTTAACTAACAAACTTGATACAACAGTCTTCCAGTTAATTTTCAGCTTCCCTTTATTTGATGTGTGTGTTCATGTAAAAAAAAAAGATCCATCTTTCTAATCTGTCTCCCTGTCTAGCATTATCTTTCCTTTCTGTCTTTGTCAAAGAAAGCTTCACCTGTAGTTTCCGCACATGTGGGCTGTAAGTGTGCCTTTTAAAGGGAATGAGAAGCAGTACCCTGGTAGCAGCTGCGGGAGGTCATAAATGTACCCTCTCTGTTATTGTTAAGTGACTGACTGTTTTGATACTGCATCTATTTTGAGTCTGTTTTCACATCGCACGTTTTCTTTTTCCTCCCCCCATGGGAGAGAGGCTTCTTTATGTCTTAAATGGGTGCTTGACACGGAAAATGTATTATGAATATCAAGCTATTCAAGGATCCTGTTTTGGATATAGATACATATTCATTCAGTCATTGATTCAATCATTATTCACTGCTTATCCTGCATTTAGGGTCATGGGGGTGCTTGGGCCTATCCCAGCTGTCATTGGGCGAGAGACAGGTTCACCCTGGACCAGTTGCCAGTGGATTGCAGGGCCACATATAGAGCAAATCATTCACTGTGTCATTCGCACATGAAGGCAATTTTCCAATTTTTCTCATTTACCTTTTTTTTTTCTTTTGGACTATGAAGAAAATAATGGATCCGGGGGATCTTCCAACTCCACACAGAGAGGTTCTGTTTCCACACAGAATCAAATATGGGCCCTTCTTGCCGTGAAGTGGGAGTGCTAACCACTGCCGAAATCACTCTTAAGTTACGTTAGACTCGGGTGGCTTGCACTTGCAATATTTTGCTGCAGAGTTCACATAATGCGAATTTGTCACACATAAAAATTGGTAACAGAACATTGGAAAAAATGAACAGTTAACTCCAGGCATTGGCCATGACCTAAAATGTATATATACTAGGGGTGAAATTATCATTTCAAAAACACAAAAACAGAAAAAGAAATAATTTAAGCAAAAAAACAAAAACAAACAAACTGTAAATAGCCCAGCAAAAGACAACAATATTTTTTACTCGTCATGTTTTAAGATGTTAAGAATAGTATCATATATATAATATATATATATATATATAAACACACAAACACACACATATATATATATACACGTATGAATACATGTGTGTACATATATGTATATATGTATGTTCTCAGTCCTAACTGAAATTCATTGATCAAACCAACAAACATTCATTGGAATATATGATATAAATATTTTCTATGAAAATCTCAACAATAAATGTTTTATTTAATGCCTATACTAATTTCTGAAAACTCACACGTTTTCCAATAGAACTGTAGCCTCTTACCTGGATGGTTATTTTCCCCCCTTTTAATGATAAAGGGTTGTCTTTGACTGAGTTAAAGGGGCATTTTGAAAAACACTTTCTGCAAAGGGATGCGGAAGAGTAAAATAAACAATACCTCATATTTTTTTTCTTTGACCCCAAGAGCATTTTTATTTTTGATTGAAAGAAATTGAACATCAATGAATTTTGAATAGTCAATGGATATTTTGTGGCAACAATATATGTTAAAATGATCAACGTATAAGCATGTGTCAAAAACAGTGTCTTTGAATGTTCTTGATCTTATGACTTCTTCTTCTTCTCCTTTCGGTGCTTCCCGTCAGGGGTCACCAAAGCGAATCAACCTTCTCCATCTAACCCTATTCTGTGTATCCTCCTCTCTCACAACGATTGCCTTCATATCCTATATTGATCTTATGCCTGACAAGCAAATTAATAGTTTTCAGCTTGAAGGCAGAGGGAAATACTGATTGGATAGTTTATGTGTTGACTATTTATGTATGGCTCTTATTTCAGCCATACGCTTATATTAATCTATGAAAAGTTGATAAAACCTGCAGGCTGGTTTTTGATGAGCTGACGTGGTATTTTGACAGTGCAAAACTGCATTCAGTTGTTTTGTGAATTGCTAGAAGTACTTTTTCTAAATATTTGCTTAGAGGGAAAACAGTTGGAGCTCTTAGAGCAAGTAATGATAACACATCATTTATTTGAATGAGCCATTTATCAAGCAAAGAAACCAAATGTTTGCTCCCAGATTTGCAAAATGTCTTTGCATGTTTGCCATTGAAAAATATAACAAAATATTTACAAGGGATTTTGCCTCTGTTTTCTGTGAGAATGTTTGTAAGTGGTTCAGTCCATATCATATAGATAATGATTCCTGTGCACATGGTGTCACATGTAAGTGTTTCTGGGCATATTATTCGGCATCTTTATTTGTTCAAGGACTTGAATCCCTAATTTAACCTTGCAGTTGTTTGCTTTAGATGAAGGGGGAAATATTTTCTTTGGTCTAGAGCTTCAAGACAAGCTGTTAACTCAGGTTTTGATGTCTTAAGAACAAATGCTTGCAAGAAACTTTTGTGTCACTTGACATATACTATGCAAACACCCTGCCAGCACAAAAAAAAAGAATGCACGGATAGTGATACAGATGATACAAGGAGAAGGTTTGACTCTAAAATGTCGGGTTGCCCTGTTGTCTCTCTTTTCCCAACACCATTCTCTCTGTTGAAAAATCCCTACTTGTGCATTAGTGCCTGTGCTTGTAAATACATACAGTGACATGAAGCCTGGGGTAATGATATCTGTAACTCTAAAAGCTGTTTCCTCTAAAAGGTGTAGAGCGAGTTGAGGTTATACATGGTGGAGCTAAGACAAAAAAAGGTGTTACTATATTTGGGTGTTTGAGAAGGTACATAGTGATGGCGTCTCCCCAGCTAGTTGTTGACTTTGTGCTTTATGAGTGTTTCTCATTAGTGGCATTACTCAGCCTTCCCCCCTTCATACTGCAGAGAGTAGCTATACTTTACTAAAGGTTACTAACTTGCTCCCCTTTCTCATCTTTGTGTTGTCTCTTTATGCTTATTTTGTTTTCAAGTGATGTTTTTAATGTTTTCATCACCCCAGAGTGTCTGTTTATCTTTTATTCTTTCATTGTTAACATCTGTCCAGTATGGAGTATAGAGAGAGGAAGACACAAAAAGACTAGGACATAAATAGGGAGCATATGAGAGCAAGAACATGCAATATCCTGGTCTAACCTGTAAAGCCGGTCCTGAAAATGCAGAACAGTACTGCAGCATATACAACAATAGCAAGGAGAGGAAACTTCCATACACAAATGCACACACAATGCTTTGTGAGCATAAACATAATTATTTTCAGCCAACAACAATGATCAACGTACATCACACTTATGACATACACGTACAATACTATATTGTTGTTTATACTACTTGTCCTATAAAATATACCTTGAATAGCTTATGTGTCAGAAGTACAGTAAATGCCATGCAATTTCAACTGAAAATATCTGATTTATTGTGAAGCCTATTAATTTGGCAATATCATGTATGTACAAATGTTGCAATTACGCTGTTAAATTTTGTGGTTTCCTCTGTGGAAAATTATCAGATTTGTTTTCTTTGTTGAAATGAAACATGAAACCAGTAAGATGTTCAGAAACACCATCCAGAAGTGTATTGTGTTGCATTAGCAATGACCATGATACTCCCAATAACAGAAAATATACAGTGAGGCAATTACAAAATACAATGACAAAGGTGCTATAATTACAAAACAGTACTGGTCACAAATATCAAAATGAATCTGATGTAATACACATTCACAGAATTTAAAGAGTTTTCATTTCTGGATTGCTCAACACTTATTATCCTGTGGTGTCCTTTCAAATAATGAGAGCCACTTTAATCCTGTTTCTGTTTGTGAAAGGCTTACAGCATTTAATGTAAACACATTACTGAAAACAATGTTTTCTTCCTTGTTCTCCGGGGCTTTCCTGGAGTTTTATGGGAACTGCTTACAGATTTGTTGATTATCTATTGGGAGTATATTTACTTTTTTGGGAAATTCCTGCTTACACTGAAATCAATTCTTGTAATTTTTTGGTTCTTGGGAGATCACTAACTGCCTGCATATCCATGGTATTTTAGTCTGAAAAAGATGACTTGACTCGATCGAATGTGATCCCCATGAAAACCAGATGATGAAGTATATATTTTAGTTTTTTTGGGAGGTCTGATAGTTGTAGAGTTCTGATCTGGTGATTATCTGTGTGTCTACATTCTTTATGTGTTTGTGTGCTATTCCAGCAGACACCTTCCCATCTCTATTGACACTGGATAACTGTGTGTTTTTATGTGAAATAAACACCAAATCACAACCACAGAATCAAAATGTATTTTTCCTCTCTTAGTAAGACACACAGATGTAATTAACTGTAATTTAATATCATTCTTAAGGAGAACTAAAAACATTAGAGTCTTAACTTACTTGGATAGACATAGGAGCAAATACTGAGGAGAGAAAAAATGTGGTTGAAGAGGTCTGGAGCCTAAACCCCCTACACTTAAAGTCATGTTTCCTACATGAAAACTGTTATTATCAGTTATTTTACAATCTAAAGGACATTGTGTATCCACCAACCGGGCAGCTTAGGAGCAAAGTGGTTCAAGAGGTTTGTTCTCAACTAACGGATCTAGTGTCATGTAATGAGACACCATGTAATGGTGTGGCGTTAACAGTATTGTTGAACTTAAAACTGACCCATTTGTGTAAAGGTGCACTAATGCCCAGTTGTGTTGTGTGGACAGAACTGGATTTTGGTTCGTAAACTTGAGCTGCAATAAATTTTCTATGACACGTATTTGAACAAATTCATTTCCTCATAGCTTTAGGCAACCAAATATCAACTATTATAATTGCTCGTGCAATTGTCATTTTTCGTCAACGGTTCGTTACAACAGTTTCCGATGTAGACCATGAACTGTATAGATTACAGAACATCTGCAGTTACGACATACACTGCACATTTAGTCAATGTCTGCTTTTCAAACCCTTTTTGTTTCCCAGTATAAGAACCAGCCTTTACCCATCACTTTAGTGGTAATTAACTACTGTTATTTGAGTCTCCAAGGTATTCCAACCTCACAATTCAAGCCACTTTGCACAAGCATCCAGGATTCAGTGATTTCGGTTATCACATGATTCATGAGATCCTTTTATGGTCACCCTCCCAATAACTTAAAACTGGAGGGAGGGGACATCACTACATTGTGTGTTTGTGTGTGTGTGCGTGTGCACGCTTGTGTGTGTGGTTTTCCCTGAAACAAAAGACCTTGTGTAGGTAAATGTTGGACCTGTGTGCTTGGATGTTTATAACCCCGGGGAGGTAGGGAAAGTGAGTGACATTGGTGCTCCAGTGTGTGAGTGCACGTGTGTGTGTCACTATAGCAGCCTTTGTTTCCTTGTATAAGCATATTCTCCTCTCCTTTTCCTAAGAATAAAGGCTTTGTTTTTCATTGAGTCAGTACAGAGAAAATGTGAGCAAAATTGTGTGTGTGTGTGTGTGTGTGTGTGTGTGTGTGTGTGTGTGTGTGTGTGTGTGTGTGTGTGTGTGTGTGTGTGTGTGTGTGTGTGTGTGTGTGTGTGTGTGTGTGTGTGTGTGTGTGTGTGTGTGTGTGTGTGTTTGTCAAGGGATTTCTGTTATTCCAGCCATGGTAGGCATTCAGACAGACTGCATTCATACCTCCTAATATGGAGGAGTACTGTCACCGCAGCACAAACATTCACACTGCTTTGACACATTAAGCCAAAGACAAATGACTTTATTCCAGTCTATTCTACCTCTGGATGAGTGGCATTGGCATTATTACACAGACTGACATTTAAGCAAAGAATCCAATTGTACGTAAAGTATGTGACATCATTATATTTGCTTATATAAGCTTGCTTGTTTGTGTGTTTCTGTGCACTCCTCTGTGTGCTTATGTGGATTTACTTAGTGTTCTTATCTGCAATACTAATTTCAGTGGAATGAAATGATGAAGTTGAGGAGTCTGTATGTGTTTTTAGTTATTTTTCTGTTATGTTTCTGTGTATTTCTTTGAGCATTTGCAAGTGTGTGTGTGTTTCTCATAGAAACAAACTACCCCCAGCCTTTTTCCAAGCTGTCTCATTCTGAATCCTTTTTTTAGTGCTGGATGAGGCAATCTTTCCCATTAACTCAGTCTTGCAATGCAAATAACCTCAACAGCATGCAAAGAACATGGAAATGAGTGTGCATGGATGCGTTTTCGTGCGTGCGCACACGTGTGTATGTGTTCGTGTGTGTCAATCAATGTAAAAGACACAGTTTGGAGACTAAGAGAATGGGTAATTAAAACTGCAGAAGAGATGCTGCAAGATTGTTCTTGTTTATTTGACTCTTACAGGCCAAGAAGTTTTCACATTATTTTTTTTATACCCTTGTATATTTAAAATAGATAAACAGTATATCATGTTAAACTGTCTGTTTTGATTTTATGTATAAAGTGGAAGCATTATATGTGTAGGTTTATTTTGGGTGGGATTTATCGATGTACACAGGACACTCTGTACGTGGTTTTAAGAGGAAGGAAACAAGTTTATCCTTCTAATCCAAACAAGTTGACAGAGTAAACCAAAAGAACAAAAGATAGAATACACCACAAATCAATACCTCAAAGGTGCAAGTATGCTGAAGGAACACAAATAAGTCATATCTGTACATGGTGCATGCCTACCCAGTCTAGGCAAGACACTAGCGGTCTCCTAATTATTGAAAATATTTAATTCAAGTTTAGGTATGAGAATGAATTTAACTTCTGTAATCTATTCATCACTGAAAATATAAAAGGTGCTTCTGATTGCTGCTATGTGGTATAGAAAAGAGTATTATATTATAAGGGTAGTTTAGATCTATCCATCAAAGGAATAAATGCAGAGTTTATAAGGAACAATTAATATTTCAATAATCTGACAATTCACATCTATTTTCATTACTACATAATTAAATGTTTAATTATACTGCTTTTCTTTTCTTGTAACTGCTTACTAATTGCTATATTTCCAAGTGATATTTGCGTTTTTATAAATCAGATTAACGCCCTCATTTATGTCTTCTCACCCTAATTTTCTCATCTTCCAGATTGTTCAGTGGCAGTGCCTGTGTTACATATTGCCTAGTTTTCCATGGACCTGCGGGTGGGTGAGCGGGGGATGCGCCCTGGTTCTGATACGGCGCTCCTCGCCCCACTGCACCCACCATTACTTCTCAGCTCGTTCTCTCCTCAATCTCGAACTTCCTTTTCCCAGCAGCAGTTGCACCAGCACATACGGGTAAGAAAGAAATATCATATAACATTATTAAATTATCAAATGCCTTGTTTTTCTTATAGTATAATATCTGCTCTGATTAGATTGCGTAGCTCGTGAAGAATACAGACATTGATTTTGCATCTTTATTATTTTCCTCTTATTTCTCTTTCCACTATTGCCATCCACTAGGTCATAAAATACATCTAGGCCTTCTTCCCACTGAGGGATGATTTGTACAAAGCGTGCATACACATGTATACACACAAACTCACAGTTATAAATGTGTTAAACTTGAAAGAAAAGTAGTGAGCTTAGTTTTTGTTTCTTAATAAAGTCGTCCCTTAAGTGTTCCTACTTAATTGGTTTTGTGATGTCGCTCTGTGTTTTTTAGTTTAATATGGAGCAGAGGAGGCGGGAACAAGAGCACCATGAGAAACAACAAGAATTGCAACAGCTAAAACACAAAGACAAGAGTCAACAAAGTAAGTTCAGCCCCGAACCTGTGCACACACACTCATTCAAAAAATGATTATGATCACAGCATTTTTTTTGGAGGGGGAGGGGGGACTATTTGCTTAAAAGGGGAGCTAAGTTTCACTAGTCAAGCTACAATATTGCAGTTAAATAAAGCTTTGGGTCTGGGTACAAGTCACTAGGTCAATATTGACATTAACGTCTCCCGCACACAGTTAAACACACATGCACTCAAAAGTAGAAACATAGAGGGAGTTGTGAATGTCGTCACAGACTAACAAGTGACCATACTCCATTCACTCTATGCAGTAATATGTTACACAGGTTATTGTGTGTGTGTGTGTGTGTGTGTGTGTGTGTGTGCGTGCGTGCGTGCGTGCGTGCGTAAAATTAAACAATATCCTACACATTTATAACAAGGCCTTGGGTACTCAAAAAGCTCATAAATGTGCTTTGCATGTTTTTGAAATGTTTGTTTTGTGACTGGTGGACAGGTGCAGTGGCCAGTTCGCTGGTTAAACAGAAACTACAGGAGGTTATTCTAAAAAAGCAAAAACAGGCAGCGCTGGAAAGAGCCAACTCCAACACTCTGACTCCGGCACCAGTAACATACAGGTGACACAAAATGCTGGGTCATACAACCTCAGAAACAAAGAATAATTTCATATCGCCTAGAAATCGACATTGTGAACACATTAATTCTATTTTATTCAAAGAATGTTTTATGTCGTACCCCCACAGAAAACTGGGCCCAGACCCATCTGTTGCTTCCCAGCCAGTGGTCTCATGTCCATCTCAACCGTCATCTGATGGTTTCGAGGGGACACAGCTTCGCAGAGCAGGTAATACTATTAACACGCATTCATTTCAATAATTCTGAGTAAATATGAATGTTGTAACTCTCATTACAAAAACATATAAAACATGTGTTAATTGTAAATCTAGTTCATTCATGTTTCAGTCCAACTTTTAGAGGTATATGATACAAAAAAATACAACATTTTGCCTGGCACAGGCATAATGAAAATTAATAAAACAATTTGCAAATAAAACAAAATCCTGCACTGGGCACTTTTTATGAAAAGAATTCTTGCAATACCTAAAAGATTTTCCTAAGTCTGCTTTAGCTTCAGGTGTTAATTAGTGATAGAAAACCGAGCTTCATTAGACAGCTTTATAAGAAAACAACCTTCAGAAGCTTATGTGAATGGACAAATGTTTTATGTATTGAATTAAGAGTGAAAATGGTTTGTATATTCTTATGATTGAAAGGCATGTTTTTTTATCTATTTTTCATAATAGTAACTGACAGCCTTTGTTGCCATGTAGTTATTTGGAGTGAGAAAGCACCCTACAAATTATTTTCAGTTCCTTTTCTGTGGTTACCATTAAGCTGATAACATTT